>NC_090931.1:29857145-30161997 GCF_040938575.1 Ambystoma mexicanum
GGCCTTGAGGGGGGGGGTACTGTCATGATGCCTACCTCTAAGGAGCCAGGCCGGGCCCAGCAACCCCAGAGGCAGACATCATTTTCCCCAGGGAAGTCTCAGCGGGCCCAAGTCGGGGCCCTTTGGACTCAGTCCTGGCGCCTTAGGCGCCAGGCTCATAGAAGAGGATATGTGTTTAAGTGCTTGGGTGCACATTTACCTGATGCAGACCTTGCTGCTTCATCAAGGCCCTCTTGAGGCCTGAATGGGACTACTTAACCTGTAGGACTACTTCACCACCCGGGTGTGGTCGGGGA
Organism: Ambystoma mexicanum; assembly: GCF_040938575.1. Lineage (NCBI taxonomy): Eukaryota > Metazoa > Chordata > Amphibia > Caudata > Ambystomatidae > Ambystoma > Ambystoma mexicanum. The sequence goes on from NC_090931.1 coordinate 29,857,442, forward strand.
AGGATACATACCTGATTGGTGGAAGGATACATACCAGGAACTTCTTCCAAGGCTATTTAAACCCCACCCGAACAGCCACACATGCTTCGCGTTGTTCTGCACCTAGTTCTGCACCTAGCAGCTGGACGCTCACCGTGTCAGCTCCTGCATCCTGACTTCAGCCACAAAGACATTGAATGAGCGAATGCAAAGACATTACCTGAGCGCTCATCCAGAACTGTTTCACTTCGGGTCGGCGCCATATCTCCGGCACTCCGAACCCCGGCCCCTAAGGGGAAAAAGACATAAGCATTAGCGCTTGCTGCAATTAGACAACGAACATTATTATTAAGCTTGAACTTTTGAACAGAACTTTTACAGCGCCTTACCTGAACAGTCAAGCTTACCTGAACTCCCATCAATCCTCAATCCAGTGAAGTAACTGGGTTTCAACGCGCCCCTGCATCAGAAGCAGGATGGAGAGCTCATCCTTCCAAACCCTAAGGTGAGGCTTCACGGGGAATCGTGGAGGAGGTATCATGGAGAGTTGGAAGGGAGTGGGAGGCTTGAGCATTGTTCCACAGTTGGTAATACTCCCTTTTCACGCACAGGAGGGTATCCAACGAGCCAGGGAAGCCAGAATAGAGGGGCCCTTCCTGTCCATCTTCAGAGTTCTGCGCCTTCGACGCCGCGCCTCCGTGGGAACCAGGTGAGCGTTACAACATCATGCAATTCAGCAATAATGAGGCTTACACTATGCAATGCTGCATTACCCAGCAGGCTGCATCCATACCGTGGACATCAAGCAATGCTGCAATCAGTCGTACACTATGCAACACTGCATTAATCTGCAGGCTGCATCCATGAAGCTTATGTACATCATGCAATGCAGCAATAATGAGGCGTACACTATGCAATGCTGCATTACTCAGCAGGCTGCATCCATGAAGCGGACATCAACCAATGCAGCAATAATGAGGCTTACACTATGCAATGCTGTATTACTCAGCAGGCTGCATCCATGGATCTTACATGATGCAATGCTGCATTACTCAGCAGGCTGCATCCATGAAGCAGACATCAAGCAATGCTGCAATCAGTCGTACACTATGCAACACTGCATTACTCTGCAGGCTGCATCCATAAAGCTTATGTACATTATGCAATTCAGCAATAATGAGGCTTACACTATGCAATGCTGCATTACCCAGCAGGCTGCATCCATAAAGTGGACATCAAGCAATCCTGCAATCAGTCGTACACTATGCAACACTACATTACTCTGCAGGCTGCATCCATAAAGCTTATGTACATCATGCAATGAAGCAATAATGAGGCATACACTATGCAATGCTGCATTACTCAGCAGGCTGCATCCATGGAGCTTACATGATGCAATGCTGCATTACTCAGCAGGCTGCATCCATGAAGCAGACATCAAGCAGTGCTGCAATCATTAGGCTTACACTATGCAATGCTGCGTTACTCAGCAGGCTGCATCCATGAAGCAGACATCAAGCAGTGCTGCAATCATTAGGCTTACACTATGCAATGCTGCATTACTCAGCTGGCTGCATCCATGAAGCAGACATCAAGCAGTGCTGCAATCATTAGGCTTACACTATGCAATGCTGCATTACTCAGCAGATTGCATCCATGGAGCGTACATGATGCAATGCTGCATTACTCCGCAGGCTGCATCCATGAAGCAGACATCAAGCAGTGCTGCAATCATTAGGCTTACATTATGCAATGCTGCATTAGTCAGCTGGCTGCATCCATGAAGCAGGCATCAAGCAGTGCTGCAATCATTAGGCTTACACTATGCAATGCTGTTGTGATGAATCACCCTCCGGGGCACCCGTGGTCCAGGGATGAATATCAGTTTCTAAACCATCAATCAGCCCCACACCTCTAGTGCACCAGAAGGGATCTGAACAGATTGGAATACAAGTGAATCATAAGACCTATTTGTCCAAAATCTGGTAATGTCGACAGAACAGCAGGCTTATCCCCGAAAGGTCATGGATTGTTGGTTAGTTGCAACACAATGGGCCTCATTACGAGTCCGGCGTTAACCGAGGCGGTAAAACCGGCTGGTTAACGCCAGACTCGTATTACCATTCCGCCTCCATGATTCCCGGAATTACCGGGGCATCACAACCCCGGTTTTCCGGGAATCACGGAGGCGGAATGGTGTAAATCCCCATTCCCATTGAGTCCTATGGGACTCAATGGGAATCGGGATCATGGAAACACCGGCAGCATCTTGTAATGCTGCCGGTGTTTCCTCGTCCGCCTGCAGGCGGGCGGTGTTAAACCCGCCAGGTCAGACCTGGCGGGAACATCACCTCCCGCCTGCAGGGGTCGGGATCAGGCGGTCCGGAAACAACGGTGGCAGCGGGTTTACCGCCACCGTTATTTCCGGACCGCCACGGTCGTAATGAGGCCCAATGAAATCTAATTATTACCCAATGATGAAAGGGACTGTCAAGTCAAGGTTGTATACAAATATCTACTTTATTATTATCCAACAGACAGTTCTAGCACACTACAATTACAACCCACCCTGAAAGACAGTTTCACGAAAGGAAAGGGGTGCCTTTCTGGATACTGACGGGAGGGCAGTAGGTAAAGTAATCAGTCTTACTGTTCAAGGTTATTCAGTTCCAGCACTAAGGGGGCAAAGGGTTGTAACTGTCTCTAGGGGCCTTCAGGGAAGGACCAGGGGGCGGGCAGAACCACAATTTACCTGGTACTGAAGACGTTCTTGGTGCTTGACAGCGTCAAGGTGGTTCAAGCGCACTTTGCAGCCGTTGGAACATAGATAGTGGCTGGAGACAGCTGTGGGTACCAATCGGCAGGCAGTTCGGCAAGCGAGGCTGGACAGACGTCTGCAGTCTGTTCGGCGTTGCGGCTCGGGGCCAATAATCATTGACTCTGTGCTGGTTGGCGGATCTGGAATGCTGGTTGAGGCATCTCGGACGGCTCTGGTGACTGCGGCGTGACAACAGTCAGCGGTGCAGATGGATTCAGTTCGATGGCTCAACTGTCTCGTAAATGTCCTTAAAAGATGGACGCTGGATGATGCTTGTGTGGCACTCCTCTTAACTTTTTTGCAGGGCTCATGTCCTTTCAAGGCAAATGGCCCAAATCTTAGGAAGGTTTCAGCAGGCAACGGCCTCGCTATTGTCCAGGGACTCTCTGGCACTTCCCACCTAGGAAGCTTGCTGTTAGAACCTAGCAGGGCACGCTCTATGCTGGCTGGGTACCGGTTCTGGAACTGCTGGGCGGGTCCTCTGAGTCCGGTATCTCCCTCTGTTCCCTGGGAGATGTTTAGGGGAGGGATCTTGCTTCCCTCTTGGCGCTCCTGGCCTCCTTCACTGTCAGAAGATGTAAGCTAGACGGTACCTTCAGCTCGGGTCCAAATGAGTCATTCTTCTTACTCCTTGCAAAGTCTTCAGATGATCTGATCAGTGAAGGGCTCAGCCCTCTTTTAAAGCCAAATGTGGCCCAGGGATTGGTGTACGCCACGCAATAACTTAAGTGAGCCAATCCTGGGTCTCCACCAAAAATTTTCAATGAGGCTTCGGGTCAGAATCAGAGCACTTGGCAACAGACAGAGGAAGGAGGACAACAAATACTTCTAAGTCCAACCCATATTCCTGTGTGCTGTACATCAAAGTGTCTCCCTAATTAATTGAGCCCTACGCAGCGCTTGATCAAAAACGTGGGCCTCCTTTGAAATAGGGGGTTGCAAGCAGAGGTTTCTCTCCTACAATTCACATACTTCCTTGTTCTGAAAGGAGTGGTTCCAGACAGGATATTCACTGCCCTTTCATACCAAGTATGGGTGTTAGTACCAAGTTGACACATTGCATTACAAATAGGTGTTGGTGTCTGGTCTCCATTGTCACTTCCTACACCCAGGCCTTCCCTGAGGCCTCCTAATTAACATTCTTCAGTATTCACCGCTACCAGTAAGGTTTGACAATGGAGATGCAAATCCATGGGGCCTTGAATTTCTAATATGGCTACCCACAGCCAAACACTTTTGATGTACCCACGGCTGTCAGGTGTCAGCTACACATGACAGGGGAAAGTGGGGCTGGTAAGCTGTGTCCTCCCAGAGTGCATGACTATTTTTCTGCTGTGCGGTGAGCATGGAAAATATGTGCGGGAATGGTCCCACGTATTTTCTTAGGTTGATCTCCCAACATTCATTTGCGATCGCATTCTTCCCGTGCAAATGGTCGAACGCCTCACAAACACGCACAGAACTAGCCAGGTTGTGGGCAGCATGTGAGGTAACTAGTGCAGTAGAAACACCAAGGGGCACCCCCACAGCCACCCGGGGATGAGTGGAAGTCAGGTGACGTCCCATTCAGAATAGACAGTGCGGTTATACAAACTGTCCACGCAGAGCGGGGCAGGGAAACAGACAGCTTGGGTACAGGAATGTAGGGTCCCGAAGAGAGGATGAGGAATATTGGAGTGATTTTGATGCAATGATGAAGAAGGAGAAGGAGGGGCCGTACAGGCACCCCAGGCCACACCAAAGCTAGAGAGTCTATCAGATGAAAGATTGAGAGAAGTTTGGCAGAATAGCGTTAGCACGGAAAAAGGGAAGTACAACTAAGTGCGAGAAAGGAAAACTAAAAATGCAAATGCCAATAATACACAAGGGTGCCGGCCGATGACACTATGTACCCTGGGCACAAATGGATAAATATAACCTCCTTAAAGCGCTCCCCCAGCTCACGGCGGGGGATGGCAAATGGATTTATGTATTTGAAAAAAATACAGCTGGGGTACCCCTAGCAATAGGAGATATCAAAGGTTTGTTGGTAGCCGAAGTCAGGGATCAGGCCGAGACGGTGTGGATTAAAGCATGGTACCCGGGAGTACATTGAGTAATTATGCCCATGATGAAGCATCATTTAACAAGGTTAGAGAATGAGCATGGAATGCGCTGCAGCGAACACTCACAGACACCCCAAATTTAAAGTCAATAATGCACAATGGGAGATGAAGAAGACGCTGCACAGTATATTCTTAGGGTTCAAGAGATGTGGAGAGCAGAAACAGGCAGTGCCTGGGACCTATCAACATCACTGTTCTATTTTATAGTAAAAGAGGCCTCCCCAAAAGAGTACTGAAGGCACTTGACAAGATAGCCGGGGTGTAAGCTAAAGGGTGGCCTGAAATACAGAGCTTTATAGTTCATTACTGTAGGAGGATACTAATGCCAAATGTACAGAACTATTGCTGTAATGGTAGCAGTAATGTAAATATGACCTGTAGCAGAAGTAAAGTAGCAACAACAGAATGAAAAGACAAGCCTGCAAGCATAAATATGATGCATACCATGGTTTAGACCTAGACGAAGTAGAAGATATTCGCCATCCCGAGCACTGGAACAGTTGGTACTCCGACAGGAGTGCAATGGGAAGGCGAACCACCAATGGGATTTACTAAGTCTGTTCCTTAATACTGCACACATCTGGGGCACCCAAGGTTTTAGTACTGCAAGAATGTCCCATGATAGAGAGACAATGGGCCTCATTACGAGTTTGGAGGTAAGTAACTGTCCTTACCGGCATGGAGCAAATACTGTGTCCGTGTCCGTGCAGTAAAGAGCCCGCTAATAGAGGGCCATTAAGAGTACGTGTGCACAAGCTTTGCGCCATGCCGGTAATGACATTACCGGCATGCCGTTAAACTCCCAAAAATGGCCCTTAGTGGCATCATGGAAAGCGCAGACAGCACTAGCGGCATCAATTGAAACGCTATTAGCGGTCACCGTAATTAGCGTTCACTGTAAATAAGCTGAACGGGAAGTAGCGTCATTGCACAGGAATGGGAAAGAGGACAGCGGCCATCTTTAAAAACACAATCCATTTCCATTCTCAGCACCCAGGACCTGGAGCATATTGCTGAGTACATAGACCTCCAACAACTATATAATGCCGCAAGGAGCGCTTTAACGAGGATGAGCTCACCATGTTGGCTGAGACCCTGGATGACAATGCCAATGTCGTATTTGCAAACAGCCTCAAGAGGGAGGCAGTCCTCAAGAAGAAGGAAATTTGGGAACTAGTCACCCAAGCAATCAGCGTAGTAGGCAACACCTCCCGCACCACAAAGGACGTCCGTAAGAGATGGGATGACCGGCGCCTGCGAGTCAGGAACATCCTGTCCGCAAACAGGAGCCAGGCCATGGCTACTGGTGGAGGAGCAAGCTCACCAATAAAGCTGAGCCGGTGGGAGGAGATCTGTGCCAGCGAGATTGGCATAGAGGCCATCAAAGGCGTAGGCGATATGGAGTGTGACGCCACGTCATCAGCAGAGGGTGGTGAGTTGCCTAAGAAAACACTGTAATGCAAAGTCTGATGACAGTCCACCAATTTGTCTGTCTAAAGAGGCTAGGCATGGCCCAATACATACAAATTCCCAGCCTAATTGTCGTCTGCAGCACAGACACATGCGCATGCCTGCAGCATGGCAATGCCATACCTGACACATACCACACAAATATGAAAATGGCATAAGTCACACTGCACGCAGGCAACAACAGAAATGCATGTCACATAGCATACAGCCGCCCCAACATGAGTGACCCTGACGGATGCCTGCATGATCCACCCATATAGCAAGCAACTTGATCATCAAAACTCCACTGCCTATTCCCCTCTAATGTGTAGATGAGCAATAATACAAATGTTTGCATGATGCTTGTCAAACCATCACTCATGTCATCCCTCTCTTCGTCCCCCAGAGGCTCAGATCCTGACAGCGAGGCCCGGCACTCACCACCACAGGCGAATACACCCCGTAAGAGGCCTAGGGATGAAGGCAACATGCCTTCCACTTCCAAAGCCCCACGCAAGCCACGACAGGCACCAACGATCAAACCAGCCCTGGATGCCACGGCACTGGTGCCACCAAGGCCCATCACCACAGTAACCACAACACCTGTGGCACCTGCAGAGGAGACAGTTGAAGGGCCACAATCTTCAGAGAACAGCTCTGTTGGGGATGCGGCAGCTACAGCAGCCCTCACAGATGACGATGTGCAGGGACAGGTGTGTGTGCCTGTCGAGGATGACTACTCCGACCTACCTGCTACACCAAGTCCGGCCCCATCCCCCCAGCTCACACCTGTCGACTCATACCACAACACCACCCCGGAGCAGTCTGGGGGGGAATGAGTCCCATAGAGAACCCAAATGCAGTTGCCCATGTAACACATGCACCCTCCACCTCCACTGGTGTACCTGTGGGGGTGCAGCAGGCAGGACACGCTGCGCAGCGGCAGGAGGAACTCACTGCCCTGGTGAGACAGTTCGTCACAGACAGTGCCCAAGAAAGGCAGGAAGGGCGCAACAACACTCCCTCCCTGAGGGAGATCATCGTGGAAAGCACAAATAGATTGTGTGAGGAGGTGTCTGCCCTAAGGCCGGTCCTCATCCGCATTGCTGATTCAATGGAGCCTGAGCGTCAAGCCCCCAGAATGGAGCAGGTGACCACCCCATCTTTCTCAAGCTCCGCGCAAACCAGCCCCCTACACAGGTCGGCGCGCACTGCTGGGGGATGCTGGGCTTGTCTCACCCTCCTTCTCCTCCTTCGTCACCTCTGTGGTGCCTGCTGTTGTTGTTGTTGCTGGTGTAGCAATGCAAGCACGTCCTCCAGCCCCAGTATTGCTACTACTAGTGGAATCATTTTGGTGTGGAAAGGGGTGTGGTGTGTGGGTGTGCTCCTTTTGTGCTGGCCCAGACACCATTGCCTCCACCTGTGCTGATTGTGTGCACCTGTGGCAGTTGGGAACACTGCACATAGCAGTTTAAGGGTGCTTCTTGATGCCGGTATTACCGGCATGCCGGTATCCCCTATTAGCGCCTTCATGATGCTGGTATTTGCATGTCCGCCTGACTTGTGATTTCCTCCCATTAGCGGCATACCAGTGTTGCCGGCCTGAAGGGCCGGGTGCCCGCACCCTTGCCGCTATTATTGGCATCGTTATTAGCGGTGCCTATAATACCGGGGTCTTAGGTCGGAATAGCCCGGAGCGGTATGCAATGCCGGTAATCCTTTACCGGCATCGTTTTTACATTACCTCCAACCTCGTAATGACCCCCAATGCCTAATTCATCTTGTGCTATGTGGGATCAAAGGCACATTCAAGGCACGCAACGTCCACCTAGAGCTCATTGACCCAGACACCTGAAAATGCAAAACTAGTTCCGCCAATCCCAAGTGTTTGAAAGAACCTTGCCTAATGATCAAATGGGCAAAGTACATTAACAACAACTGGCAAGAAATGGCAGTCATTCGTAAAGCCAAAAGACTTGTAGGGTTTCCAGAAAAAAACAATAGCTCTCGGAAAACAAGCATGCGCACAAGTATGGAGAGAACACGTCATGAATTGACATGGATTGCAGCCATTGAAAAGCCGGTAAATGTGCACCAGGTAGAAAGCTATGAACTGTGTTTTTACAGTGAAGGAACTATTTCTGTTGAGCCAAACGAGCGGTGTAACAGAACCATCCTAATTCCAGACCTCAGGAAAGGAGCAGCAGCGTTGATGGACTATTGCTGAGTCTGCGTCCAGCAGGCGTAGTTTCACCTCCCGCCTTCCTGGAGGGGCTATTGTTCGCTAGCCATGCTGCACTCTGCCCTGTTTGTAGTACCAGAAGAACACCTGAAAAAGGGGGCCCTGCCTAATGAAGCAGCCACAATGGCCCTGACGATCACAGCACAGCACACAGTGCCACCACCAGACTTTTGCATCCTCCTTGAGAAAGAATCCTATGACGAGCTGCGAAGAAGAAAACGATCCTCGAACTACATATGAACAGACTCATCAGAACTTCTCACACAAATACGTGATTAATACAAGCTCTATAAGTCCTCAGAGACATTTTTTGCATCCTAGTATCCAGCATCCAGATGTGAGCAAATGCAAAATGGCTACAGATATGATATGATATGATATGATATTTTATTTGTATTGCACTCGTACACAAGTGTTTACAGATTGTAATATGGGAACTGATCCAGTTGGCCAATGATACCAAACAAGGATTCAATGTCATTAAAGTGGAGCTGTGGGCCCTTAGATGGATGACAAGGCAAAATAGGTACATCTTAGATCTCCTGACAGCCATGTAAGGAGGTGTTTGCAAAAAGATCAGGAGTTCATGTTGCATGTTTGTACCATCCGAAGATGCTGAAAAGGGGACACTGCCACACGTCATTGCAGCAGTACATGAACTAGGGGTGAAGATGAAAAAAGAGGCTGGCATTCAGGCAGAAGATTGGTTCACTATGGCCTTCAGCTGGGTCCCATCATGGCTTGGAACATTGGTGAAAATGCTGGTGCAGATCATCGTATTTGCCCTGGTGATTTTCTGCATGTGCCAATTGGGAGTTCGGTGTTGTGCCAAAGCAATGCTTAATAGTGCAATGATGATAGTTTCTATTGGTAATACGAAGGTGCCTCGTGATACAAAGGAAATAGAAATACAGACTGACCACCCTGTTCAGCACATGGTCCCACTCCCTATTGGAGATATAGTTGATTACATATACCACACAACCGTGGTTCTGCCACCCGCACCCTGAAAATTACAAGGAAGTATGGGTAGACCTGGCTGGGGATGGGGATTGCATTTACATGACATGTGCACCTGAGCAATAAGCGCAAGCAGAGGAGAGCATAAGGTTGTGTCTAGAGCTTGGATGCTGAGAAAAGGAACACCTGCATGGGAAGAAGCAGTAAGGCGAGCAAATGAGCGTAAATATGGGGTAGGGGAATATGTTACTGTAGAAGTAATGAAAGGGGGGAATGTTGGGATGGAAATGAGCATATCACACCCCCTAAGCGCTTTCAGGTGAGGCAAACCCCTTATGAATGTTGTAGTGTATAAGGGGGGAAAGAACCATGCTATGAAACTCAGTACAGAGGTAATATAGCGTGAACAGCAGATGCCTAACGCTAGGAGACACATAGAAAGAAACGCCATTTTGTAGTTATGACAAAACCACAGGCTTGCATGACCATGCTGCACCAGCCAAGCTCCATGGAAAGATTTCACTAGGTCCAACTTCATTAAGGCAGAATGAATCTGCACTGTCAGTTCTCATGGAAGTTCACTTCCCCCAGGTCCCTCCACTGTTGCAAACATTTAGTATGTTTTAGAGGAATGCACCTGCAAGAGCGTGAGACAACCCCCGGCACCACAGCACATCCATCCAGCTCCACTAAACTGCCAATAGGCCTCTAGCCCCAACCCAGCCAGCCCAAAGCCAGCACCACACAACTGACCCAACCCCCACACCCCTCCATTCTCTGATAAGTTGGTGATCCCCCTGGCCTAGCAAAAATCAAATAACCATAAAAGATCTAAGCATGCACAACTGTTTCACTCCCCAGCATAAAATACATCCTTTGTAAGATGAGGTACAGGAAGGGATACATTATAGATCAAATCCAGGGTGGAGACCTTGGGTGTGCAAGGAACGATATCAATGAAACCCAGAATCGGTGGGTCATTGTGACTGTATTTCATCCTCCCTTCCCCCTGGCACCAATTCCAAAGCCGCCCGGGTGCATGCCATAATGATATAATAGTAGGCTTAGTATGCCAGTTTAGGCAATGTACCTCGTGAGCAACCTGGCCTTGACTCTGTGACAGGATGAGCCCAGCTGACCCACATGGAGCCTGATGGATGAAGATGGACTTAACCAATGGTAGCCTGGCATTCACTATAGAGCAGGCCCGTATACATAGCATCGCCAATCAGTGGCGCTGGTATTTACTGTATGTGATGATGCCACAGGAACTTTTAAGCTCTTGTTTGTATCAGGACTTGCCAGAACGTTCTCGAGCAGCAGAGTCCTTTGCTGATATTAAGTATTCTGTACAATTAAACCTTGTTATCCTTGCAAGCTATCTCCTGGCTTATTTCCTAGAGGGTTGTTTTCACTCTGGAGTGTGCGTTAACAGGGACTTGCCTTCAAGTGTCAAAATGTATGTACAAAAAATGGTGATATAGCATTGGTGCCTGGGCAATGGGCCTGGCCCTGAGCAAATACAAATGCCTACTATGATTTGCTTATTGGGGCATGAGGCATGGCCGAAGCCCTAGGTTTGAATGGGAAAAATATTCTGCTTGCGGCTACAGCCTGAAGTGCTTGACTGGATTACTACAAAACTGCACAAGGAGCATCAGAAAGGACCTGAAACCATGCTTTTGCAAATCTGTCTTGTGTTTTATTTTTCCAAAATGCAAGTACAAAAACTAGTGATATAACTTTGGTGCATGGACAGTGGGCCTATCCCTCGGCAAGGAGAATTCCGACCCTGATTTACTTATTGGGGCATGCAGCATGGCCAAAGCTCTAGGTTTAAATGGGAAAAAATTATGCTTGCGGCTGAAGCACAGAGTGCTGGACGGGATTGCAGCAAACTTGCGCGTGGAGATCAGCAAGGACCTAAAAGAATGCTTTTGCAATCTGTCCCATGTTTAACTTTTTTGAAAGAGTTACAAAGTAAGTACAAAAAATAGTGATATAATGTGTCTGCCTGGGCAATGGGCCTGGCCCTTGCCAAGGACAAATGTCTACTCTGATTTGCATATTGGGGAATGCGGCATGGCCAAAGCCCATGGCCTATTAATTGTGGAGACTGACCATGGCTGCAAACTATGGACACTGGCCATTGGTCACATTATGAGGGTACAGTAGTCACCGAACTAGGATGCAGGGTAGGTGCAGTAGATAACGGGGCAGGTTTGGTGGGGCTCGGGTCATGGTCGAGCCTCATGCCCTAGGGAATTCAACCATGACTTGCATCCCCAGCGTGCGCTGCTGATAACGACACACAGTAGTGTTCGTTGCAAAAAATATGTTTCTTAAAGGAGGGTCACCGTTCTTTCATGTATGTTAAAAGAGGAATTATTAATAACTAATATATACAGTGATGTAACATCATGAAACATTTTCACTCATAAAAACCTATGAAATTCACAGAAAAAGGGTTGTTAAAGGGACGTTATGGTTAAGTTGCACTAATAAAATCCTATGAAATTCAGTGAAAAAGCGTTGTTAAAGGGACATTATGGTTGCAAGTAAAACTGAAAAACCACAGAAATTCACAAGTTATGGTAAGATAAGCAACCATAGCTCATGCCACAACCATGCACTGATAAGACTAACACCCAGGACATCAAAGATGACATCACAAATGTCATTGATGACATCACATATTAAATACATTTTGATGAAAAGTCCCTACAAGGGGTTGTGGTTATAATTTTGGTAACACGCTGTCAGGGGTGATCAGGAGACCTATCATGAATTACTTAATGTATTAAATAATGTACTCATCTAAATAAAACATTATAATGGAGTGTTGTTGTTAATAGAGGAACCTAATCGTACATACACATAGGCAATGGCTGCAGCATGCACCGTAGAAGTACAATATTTTTATTCTGGTAATTTTGGATAGTCCACTAATGAATGCTACCTTATCAGAGTTTTGAGTAATGTTAAACATGTAATAACTAGCTAATAATTCCAGACTTACTACACTTCTGCTAGTACAAACAATAGTTATGAAGACCCACAATGCATAGAAATCAGAGACACATACAGGGAAACTAAAGTGAGGAAGAAAGAAACAACATCACAAGAAAATGTCAATAACATTAAAGTTCATCTTCATGTATACAAATGAATTGTGTTTTTGAGGCCTGCTTTGTGTCCTGTGTATGTGCACCAAGAGCTGAGACCAAACCCTACAGAAAGTACTTTAAGAACATACGACAAAGTTGTCTGTTTATTTATTTGTTTGTTTATTTGGTAATGCGCACCGAACCCTTAGGTAACTGGGCGCAAAAAATTAACGTCTAGATATAAAGTATCTTTTGAATTTCCATATTCTGATTGTCAGTGAAAAAACCACCTGGCCTAGATATGCAGTGAACAAAAGCAAGTGGCCTAGATATGTGATATCATCAGTGATGTCATAAATGACATTTTTGATGTCATCTTTGATGTCCTGGGTGTTAGTCTTAGCAGTGCACAGTTGTGGCACAAGTCATGGTTGCTAAGTTTACCATAACTGGTGCATTTCTGGGGGGTTTTGGTTCTACTTGTAACCATAACGTCCCTTTAAGATGTTTTTTCACTTAATTTCATAGGTTTTTATTAGTGCAATTTAACCAGAACGTCCCTTTAAGAAAGTGTTTTCACTGAATATCTTATACGTACTTATCTATGTACAGTAAAAGCCCTATATGTTTACATAATAACAGTAAAGTTCTTATATAGTTAGACCTATGCAAAAAGGCATTATACATTCAGATATGTACTGCAGGATTTCAAATACTTAGGACTCTACAGTAAAGTTCGTTCATACCAATGTCTGTACAGTAAAGGCCCTATTTACTTAGATATGTAAAGTCTGTACATACGTAAATCTACACAGTACAGTGCATGTATACCCAGGTCTTTCCAATACATGCATTATATATTCAGATATGTACAGTACCGTTAACATATAATCAGGTTTGTACAGTGAAGGTCTTGTACACCTACAAATCTGTACAGTCAAGTGCTTTTATACTCAGGTCTGCACAGTGAGGTTCTTACCTAGGTTGGCACAGTGCAGGCCTTATTTACTTATATATGTACAGTAATGTTCATGGATACATAAATTAACACAGTACAGTGCATATATACACACACCAGTTCTTTCTAATACATGCATTGTATGCTCACTATGTACAGTCACGTTAGTTAGATGTGTAAAGTTTGTGTATACACAGGACTGTGCAGTAATGGGATTATATAGTTAGGTGTGTAAAGTTTGTGTATACACAGGACTGTGCAGTAATGGGATTATATGGTTAGATGTGTAAAGTTTGTGTATACCCAGGAATGTGCAGTAATGGAATTATATGGTTAGATGTGTAAAGTTTGTGTATACACAGGACTGTGCAGTAATGGGATTATATAGTTAGATGTGTAAAGTTTGTGTATACACAGGACTGTGCAGTAATGGGATTATATAGTTAGATGTGTAAAGTTTGTGTATACACAGGACTGTGCAGTAATGGGATTATATAGTTAGATGTGTAAAGTTTGTGTATACCCAGGAATGTGCAGTAATGGAATTATATGGTTAGATGTGTATAGTAAAGTTTGTGTATACACAGGACTGTGCAGTAATGGGATTATATAGTTAGATGTGTAAAGTTTGTGTATACACAGGACTGTGCAGTAATGGGATTATATAGTTAGATGTGTATAGTAAAGTTTGTTTTTACCCATGGATGTGCAGTAATGGGATGATATAGTTTGATGTGTATAGTAAAGTGTGTGTATACCCAGGATTGTGCAGTAATGAGATTATATAGTTAGATGTGTAAAGTTCGTGTGTACCCAGGGCTGTGCAGCAATGGGATTATATAGTTAGATGTGTATAATAAAGTGTATAATAAAGTTTGTGTACACCCAGGCAGGGCAGTGCAGTAATGGAATTATATAATTAGATGTGTATAGTAAAGTTTGTGTATACACAGGACTGTACAGTAATGGGATTATATAGTTAGATGTTTACAGTAAAGTTTATGTGTACCCTGGCTGTACAGTAATGGGATTATATAGTTAGATGTTCACAGTAAAGTGTGTGTGTATCCAGGGCTGTGCAGTAATGGAATTATATAGTTAGATGTTTACAGTAAAGTTTATGTGTACCCTGGCTGTACAGTAATTGGATTATATGCTCAGAAATGTGCAGAAAGGTTCTTATATAGTCAGTACTTTAATGTGTTACATGTACAGTAAAGTTCTAACATATTAACATCTGTACAGTGAAGCTGTTTTTTAATGCAGTACATGGGGCTTTTCTTGGATGAATGTTCAACCCCACTGCACCCTTGAGTTTATAACAGAGGTATGCACGCTGCAGCACTCTGAATGTGTTGGACTACGACTCACGTGGTCCCGAACCCTTGACTATGCTGGCTGGGGCTTATGGGAGTTGTAGTCCGAACATCTGGTGAGCCAAGGGCTGCAGGCTCCTGATACAAAACAAAATACTGAAGGTAATGCAGGGTTCTTAAATGGTTGTTCTTTTCAGTGCTCAGAGAGTCTAATGTCACAATAATTCACATACAAAGCCCACTAACGAATGGCTAATGACGAACATTACCAGTCACTTTGTTCCAGCCAATTAGCTCCTCCTGTTCGATATCCCTTTTCACCAGTCAATTAGTCACCTTTGCTGGCTCGATGACAATGTCTTGAAGGAGCAAAAGAACGTCACTGTGCGCTGCATGTGCTTGGATGCGCGAAGGGTTTAAGCGCTACACGGATATTAATGAACATGAATTGGGTGTTAGCAACAGGTGCTCATTTTAATAGCAAGATCTCCCGGTCCTACCCTGAGGACATCATCTAGTCCTGTTTTTCTTTTTCCATGCACATTTATTTTGTGATGTGGAAAGAAAAATTACAACTCCCAGTGTACAAAAAGAAAAGCCTGGACTGGATATGATATGATATGATCGTTTATTTATATAGCGCCTATACACAATGTGTTTCAATGCGCTTCAAGGCAAGGGAGGGAAAAAGGGAAAATACAACCACATTCTTAAAGGCCATGAACAGTAAGGATGTGAAATTAACTATCATACTCGACCTGACGACATTTCAGATAGTGCAAGAGCTCAAACATAAATAAGGGAGGAGGAGAGTGGGAAGGAAATGGAAACAGACAGGCGACTACCGTACTAGGCCTGACGACATTTCAGATAGTGCTGGAGGGCTGTGGGGAGGAAAAAAACAGTAATGGGAGGGTGGAGGAAACAGACAAGGTTGCTATCATATTAGGTCCAGGGACAATTCTGATAGAGTAAGTGCATAGAAGAAAGTAAGGGGAGGAGATAGGAAAAGGGAGAAGGGAAAGGAGGAGAGAAAAGAGAGTAAGCAGTCAAAAAGAGTGGAGAAGCAAGAGTGGAGAGCGAATACAATTGCAGAAGTCAGTAGTAACACATAATGTTGCAAGCCAGGATACAAGATGAAGATCGGAACAGCATGAATGAGGGCCACCATGAGTACAAGATTCAAAGGAAGTCCAGCATGAGAGTTGAGAAAGAGTGACGCACTGTGAATGAATGAAGTCCATAAAAGTCAAATCCACTATTGGCCACAACAGTGATGGTGAAGGAAGGCACCAGGTGGGCGGGGCTTAGGCCCGGTGACCTAGATCCACTTGCACCTGCTCCCCATCTTCAAAGGAAAAGAAGCTGGAGGGCTCCTTAAGTAGGGAAACAGAGTGCCAAGCAGGAAGGCACCAAGTGGGCATGGCTTGCTAAGTGGTGAAAAAGAGCGGGAAGCAGGAAGGCACCAGGTGGGCGGGGCTTGCTAAGTGGTGAAAAAGAGCGGCAAGCAGGAAGGCACCAGTTTGGCGGGGCTTGCTAAGTGGTGAAAAAGAGTGGCATGCAGGAATGCACCAGGTGGGCGGGGCTTAGGCCAGGTGACCTAGATCCACTTGCACCTGCTCCCCATCTGCAAAGGAAAAGAATCTGGAGGGCTCCTTAAGTAGTGAAACAGAGCGGCAAGCAGGAAGGCACCAGGTGGGCGTGGCTTGCTAAGTGGTGAAAAAGAGCGGGAAGCAGGAAGGCACCAGGTGGGCGGGGCTTGCTAAGTGGTGAAAAAGAGCGGGAAGCAGGAAGGCACCAGGTGGGCGGGGCTTGCTAAGTGGTGAAAAAGAGCGGCAAGCAGGAAGGCACCAGGTGGGCGGGGCTTGCTAAGTGGTGAAAAAGAGCAGCAGGCAGGAAGGTACCAGGTGGGCGGGGCTTGCTAAGTGGTGAAAAAGGGCAGGAAGCAGGAAGGCACCAGGTGGGCGGGATTGCTAAGTGGTGAAAAAGAGTGGCAGGCAGGAAGGCACCAGGTGGGCGGGGCTTAGGCCAGGTGACCTAGATCCACTTGCACTTGCTCCCCATCTGGATGAGCCTTGATTTAGAACACGTTGGTATGTATGCAGGGCTTTCCAAACGCTGAGGGTAGTCTGGGCTCAGACCCAGCAGGTTTAACAAGATGTACCTCAACCGGACCTCTGCGGGGCTCCCATAATTAAGTTCCCCCACACTAAAGGTCAATTGAAAGAGAAGTGGCAATACTGCTCTTGCCCAGAAGATGTCAGTAACATCAATGTTTTGAATCACATCTTCAGTTTCATGCATGTCCTGTACAATTTTGTTCAATTTCACTCCAGGTGCAAACACTCAAAGGCATCTGTGAGTATCCATTGGGGAGAGCCAAGAAACAAGGTGGGCCTTTCTGCAGGCACTGTGGTGGGGATAACTAGGACATGTCACCCATCCCTATCTCACTCTTCTCCCCAACTTCAAACTCAATGTCAAACTCTATTTGTTTTCACAGTGAGGCCCGATTTAGCTTCCTATGCCACCATTCCTCCTATTAATAACCACGGAGGCGGAGTCTGGCAGAGTCTGAGGAGTGACCAGGAGTGTCCAGTAACTCTTCGCTCTCTATTGCTGTGGGAGTGTCTTTCTACCTAAAAACTGCTTCTCCCCGCGGAGCGGGCGCGGAGTCTGGCAGAGTCTGAGGAGTGACCAGGAGTGTCCAGTAACTCTTCGCTCTCTATTGCTGTGGGAGTGTCTTTCTACCTAAAAACTGCTTCTCCCCGCGGAGCGGGCGCGGAGTCTGGCAGAGTCTGAGGAGTGACCAGGAGTGTCCAGTAACTCTTCGCTCTCTATTGCTGTGGGAGTGTCTTTCTACCTAAAAACTGCTTCTCCCCGCGGAGCGGGCGCGGAGTCTGGCAGAGTCTGAGGAGTGACCAGGAGTGTCCAGTAACTCTTCGCTCTCTATTGCTGTGGGAGTGTCTTTCTACCTAAAAACTGCTTCTCCCCGCGGAGCGGGCGCGGAGTCTGGCAGAGTCTGAGGAGTGACCAGGAGTGTCCAGTAACTCTTCGCTCTCTATTGCTGTGGGAGTGTCTTTCTACCTAAAAACTGCTTCTCCCCGCGGAGCGGGCGCGGAGTCTGGCAGAGTCTGAGGAGTCCGAGGAAGTCCGTGGAATCCGGGACTTTCCTCTAGACCCCCCTGGCTCTCTGCCCATTGTACTCATCCCCGCAGCTACAATGCGAACAAACGCTTGCACGGCCCTGGCGAAAGGAAAGACCGTGAGCACTGCTATAAAGACTCGAGCCCAAAGGAAACGTGGGCGCGAGTCAGCGTGCCTTGACTCCGAACGTTCATGGCTCTCGGCGGAGTCTTCGGAGGCGCTTCATACACCTGTCCCTGTTGTCGCTGCTGATTCCGACTGCGTACAGTCTAAGAATGAAGATGAGCGTCTGATGCAGCCAGCCGCGAACTCGACACCCACACACAACGACAACGTTGAAAAGACAGTAAGTGATTGTGTGGTTGCTACTTCACGAGCAAATCTAGACTTTCCTTCTTATTTTCGGCAAATGGGAGGAGCGGCAAAGGGTTTGGGGGCTGAGAGAGTAGCCGAGGCAACTGCTTTAAAATCTACTACTGACATTGTTACTGCCCAGCCCAGC
This sequence comes from Ambystoma mexicanum, assembly GCF_040938575.1. Taxonomy (NCBI): domain Eukaryota; kingdom Metazoa; phylum Chordata; class Amphibia; order Caudata; family Ambystomatidae; genus Ambystoma; species Ambystoma mexicanum. Next base: position 29,876,025 of record NC_090931.1, read on the forward strand.
CCACCAGAAATGGTCCCACCCCAGGCTTCTCCATCCTGCTCCCCGTGGCAAAATAAAAGTGATGGGCCACCCGATAAGTGCGCTAGTTCACATGAAGTACAGTCAATTCCGATGGTTATGTTTAACTCGGCTTTAACACATGGCCCTTCTGATTCTTTAGCTAAAACTGCACTACATGACAATGGCTCAATGAGACATGATCTCGCTATCATGCAAACGCCACCTTATCAACTCACTAGTTTGATGCCCGGCGCCCAGGTACTGCTTACGAGCCCTGATGATTGTGATGCAGTAGGTGTCCTAACACAAAAACAATCAAGCAACGGTTCTCCACGCACACGATTCTACAGTGCACATGAGAAGCTGCTACCTTCGCCGGCGTTCCCACTAAATACGCTGTTCGAAGGTAGTTCTCCTGATACAGCGTTCACATTTAATGAAGTAAGTAAACCGGTTCAAAACCCGGACTCACAATCCTTTGCAAATGCTGAGTGGGAGAGGATGCCAGTTCTGCAAGAAAAAGACCCAATTAACCGCAGAAATTCCTTAGAAGTTGTTAACAAGCTCCTAATGGACCTTAAGCATCTGAATAAAAGCAGATCGACCAACTCGGCATTAAAAAACGGTATGCCGGGTGCGACAGCCTCAACGGGAGCGTCCACTATCCCTGGGGATGGGTTGCCCCCATCAGCGCTGCTGGTTAAAAGCCCCCCGCGGAGCCTCTCCACGGCCAATCTGATAGAAAGAGGAAGTAGGTGCTTGAGTCTTTCACCGAGCATTCTATGCTCACAGAAGAAACCTGCTATGGTGAAAAGGGCTGACCCCATCACATCACAAAACGGTTCATCGTCTAACTTATATCAACGTACGCACGGACCTTCAAGTGCGAGTTCCCAATCTGAAGACAAGTCAGAGTCATCCTCATCGGACTCATCACTAATGGAGCGCCCCTTTCCCAAAATCAGACGCCTTCCAGTAAGCAAAAGGCGATCTAAAGGCCACACAATGGACAGTATTGGCAACGCATGCCATACATCAAGTATGCAAGAGCTTCAAAGTCTCATTATGTCATCAACCACAATTGCCTTGGCTCCATTCTTAAAAATGTATGAACATATAAACGATAACATGAAAGACCTAACAGCTTCAATTAGTGGTTTAAATGCGAAGACTGCTGAATTGGAGAATTCTCAAACGATTCTAATGAACACATCCTTGCACACCAATAAACAGGTGGAATTGGCATTAGTTGCTCTAATAGACAGCAACAAAAATGCACTCCTAGACAGAAAATTATTGGCAGAAGTGGCTAAACAGGCTCTACACCTCTTTCAACAAAAAGCCGACAATCCTGGTTACATTGAAGCTCCTGAAGACAAAGATGTCCAGATCTCTCGAATTCCAAATAATCCTGTACCATGCTTACCTTCTCGGATACCAACAGCCACGTGTGCCCAGATTGCAGAAGCCACTGCTCTTGCGTGCAAGAGAAGTGCAGATAAGTTGGCTAGCACTGAAAAGGCGACAGCCGAAGATAGTCAAGATCAATCTTTGATGTTACTCGCTCCACGTGCTTTGGGCCCACAAATGGCCGAGCTTGTTTCCTCCGCCATTGATCTGACGCCACCTGTTTCGACCAATTTCCAGGCTATTTGCCTAGAAACTTAAGCTGTAGAGAATTTGGCTCTTCACGATCCTCAATTGGCTGCCTCTTCAAACTTAATTTTTGGTCCTGCTCCTGTTTCAGAGGTGCCGGTTGATGTACTAAAACCAGGAAATGACGCTGCTGCTGCAGTTTTCGACATATTTAAACACCCTACGAGTCGGCCCATCAGTGTTTCGAAAGCCGGAAACTGCAGAGACAACGAATCCAAAAAATCAAAAAACATGCCTATGAAAAAAAGGAACCGAGGTAATGATCCCAGGAAATTCCTGCGTAACCTAAAAACTTTGAATGTAATTGTCAACAAGACAACTCCAAAAGGCAATAAAAAAGATGTGTGTGAACCTCTGCCAAATGACACTGCCATCGATCTAGACCCGGCCACTGAACCCATAATCGACTCATGCGACATACCGGACGAGTTGTTAAACATGTCGGTATATGTGGATGAAGTAGCCAAGAACGTGGATGGGCCGGCAAAGCACAATTTGTTGTTGGTTACCCCTCTTGATGTACCCAAGCAGATTGACAACACCGCTGCTCTCTCGAATGCAGTCTGTCCCCAAATAAATAACCAGCCCGACACCGGAGTAAACTTGTCTGGCTTTAAGTTCTTTCCGCCCAAAGTGCCGACCCAGAAAGCATCTAGAATTATATCTTTATGTGAAGCAACTGGGCCATTTACCACTTTAATAGATGATATGAACATCTGCTCTAAACCCTTCATGACGCTCGAGGAGAAACGTCGCAAGACCTGCAGCCAGCCTAACAAAGGTTCTCCTAGATTGAAAGATCTAGAAAATCAAGCTTCTTTAATCCCTTGCCCTAACCGGCACCCACCTAAAGCCTCCAAGACTGATACCTCAGGTTCTAATTCACAGGCCCATTCTCAGACTAATGCGTCGCAACCTAAGGCCATGGGGGTTTCGCAAGGAAATCTTAAAATGAAAAACCAAATAACAAAAGAACCTCTTAAAAGCAAACATTGGAAGAGTGAGTCTTCTTACCATCAGGTACTTTTAGAACGTATCGACTCTGCTGATGATTTGATAATGAATCGCCACAATGTTCTGTGGCTATGTCATCTGGTCCCAAGCCTTCGGGCAATTGAATCTGGCGACTTGAAAATTGTAGAATTCCTCGAGGAAACTAAAAATGATGCAGTCATTTTACATGTTCAGTCAAAAATCATAGCTGATACATTGCTCCAAGCCGGACCGGTGCTAATGTCGCTGGGTTTTGATATCTCACTAGCCTCAACACGAGCCCCAGCTGAGGCATTGAATGAAGCCGCGAGTCCGATGGAAGTCGGCAGAGACGACAAAAACCCTCCAACGCGCTCAAGCGAGCAGGATACTGCAGCTTTTCATTCAAGATCACTCTCCCCGGTACAGAAGACTTGGAAGCCGATGAATGAGACATCTAGCCAAAACAACATCAAGATTACAATCCAAGGTGTCAGCCAAGTATATCCGACCGAAGACCGGCCCGTGTCGGACACATCATCTATGGTGCAAGGGAACGACTGGGCCTGGGTTGCTGAAACCCTAAACAATACCATGCCTTGTTAACGCCAGGCCCCGAGACAGCTTAACAACAAAAAAAACCTCACTTTGGGTTCCTGGAACACAAGAGGCTTCAGCCACCTGTTTAACACCACCTGGGCCGAAGACTTGGACCTTATTTGCCTACAAGAGACATGGCTAAGTGAAAAACCCATTTTGGAAGGGTTTGAAATTGCCTTTACACCGGCCCTCAAACAGACTAGGGGGAGACCGATGGCAGGCCTCCTCGTAGCTGCCAGGATCAACTCAGGTCTTCGGATTCTGAATTCAATTGACATCTCTCCATACATCCAGGTAACTACGATCGGGGTGGGAAGCACACCTGCTAGAGCTTCGACCACCATCTGCATTTTCAACCTTTATTGGAACCATGCGGTTAGCGGAACCAAAAACTTCATAGATGAAGTTACGAAGTCCTTGGACGAGTATATGGAAGCTGGCCCCCTATACGAGCTGATTGTCTGTGGAGACCTCAACATTGACTGCTTTGATAATTCGAATGAATCAGGTCACAAGAAGATTGTAAACAACCTAGAACTTCATCCAGTAACCCAATGGTGTCTAGAAATGGAGATACGTGATCTAATGATGTTGAATGGTCAAACTTTGGGTGATATTCCTGCTGCTCCTACTTGGCGTTGAGGCGAACTCTATTCCACCTTGGATTACATTTTTGTATCCAGTAGAATTCACATGAGAACGACTAGTCTGTCTGTCCAAACAATGCAGCATAGCGATCACGACATGGTGGTCCTGACATTCACGGAAACGGTTGAAAACTCTCGAGATCTCTGGGCCTTTCCTATCAGAACAGGAACTGGTAGGATTCGTTTGAATCTAGATTGTTCGGAGACAAGCAACATCTTGAGGCGTTTCCAGACCTCTGAATTCACGGAATATGGCTATCTTCTAACCCAATATCGTGAATGCAGGACCCACATAGGCAACAGTCTGTTCTCATTGAAACACAAATTCGATCTTGAGGTGCAAAAACGGAAACGTCTTTTACGCTGGCAGATAAGATCGGCCCGCAAACAAATATCTAGTGTTGCCTACGGACTTGTCAGAAAATTTAAACAAGGCTATAAGAACTGGCTTAAGTCTCACAAATGTATCATGTTGCAGAACGATGCAGAGCTAATGTTTTCAAAAATGAAGAGTTCAAATGCCGCTGAATACTGGAGACTGATAAATGACAACCTTGCTCCTCAACATGCCCTCCAGGCTAACTTGGTCTCTGAGGCCGAGTGGGTATCCTTCTATGCAAACCTCTTCTGCAACAACAATGAGGCAGCTGCTTGGAGGCCTCCTGCATTGTCACATTGGGACTTGGTCTTCGACCATGAGGATATACTGAGAGTCATTAAGAACTTGCACAACTCAAGAGCCCCTGGTCCTGATGGCCTAACGAACTTTACGCTCAAGCTTCAACCTGAAATATGGACCACCTTTTGTGAGCTATTGTTCAAAAGGATTGTCAATAACTGCAAGACTCCCACGTCTTGGAAATCAGCAGTGATTATACCCATTTTCAAAAAAGGCGACCGTCGCGATCCAAAGAATTATAGACCAATTGCTCTACTTGATGTACTGGGCAAGGTCTATGCTACTCTCCTCCAACAAAAACTGATGGAATGGTCAACAAACTGCAACCAGATGGACTCTAGACAAACTGGTTTTGTAAAAGGTTTGGGTTGCGGTATTAACCTTTTAATACTAAACCTATTGAAAATGGAAGCTTTACGATCTAACTCCAAGATCTATCTTGCCTTCGTGGACTTGTCCCAAGCGTTCGACAGTATTAATAGAGAACTGCTTTGGTCTAAATTGACCAAATGGAACTGCCCTGCAAGTCTGCTGGCCGCCATTTATGAACTCCACATGAATACGACCATCAGAGTTCGTCTAGATCAAAAAGGTAACCTTTCTTCACCTATTGACACCTTTCGAGGTGTCAAGTAAGGGTGCCCGCTTGCGGCAATCATATTCAACTTGTTCATATCCGATATCAAGGATGTATTCCATGGTCTTCGCACTTTCCCGCCAAAACTCCATGGCTCCCATGTGGACTATTTAGTCTATGCAGATGACATCATTCTGATAGACTCAACTCCTATAGGTCTACAGCGTAAACTGAATGTCGTGGAAAAATATTTAACAGATAATGGGCTGGTTATCAATAGGGGGAAATGCGAAGTCATGGTCCTTGAAAGACTTCAAGGATCTAATTTGATTCGGCAGAAATTCAAATGGTATGTGAACAAAGAACCCATTGGGCGAGTGCTTGACACTAGATACCTAGGAATGCAGCTAAGTGCTAGCAGAAACGACGCCCCCTGGGTTGATTCAGCCAAGAAAAAATGCCGCCAATTGGCATGCCAAGCAGTCTTAATTAATAAAAAATTTGGAAAATTTAGTTTAAGACCGATGCTAACTTTTTTCCAGCAGAAGGTGGTACCGTCTCTTATATATGCTGGCGAAAACGCTTTCGGGTGTGGGCCTGAAGTGTGGAATTCCTTAGAAAACATCTTCTGGTCTAGGGTTCTCCATCTTCCCAAAGGCACCGCTACAGTGTGTATCAGATATGAACTTGGATACATATCTATGCAAGCGAGAGTTGCTTGGAACCTTCTAAGCGTCTTCAGAAAATTAAACGCAAATACCACATTGCCCCAGTTGGACATTTTACACAACCTACAGTCTGCCAAGGCCCCTACAATAGCATTTCAATGGAACAAGCTATGCCATGATGTGCTTAGCACGTATGATATTACGATGCAACTGCTGCTCGAAAATCCAGATGCCGCGAAACTAAAGATTTGGAGAAATGATTGGATCCAGACCTGCGATAAACGAGCCAACTCTAGGTCCATGCTTGAAGTGCCGGCCGAGGCAAGAGCATATGGATGTGTACCATCATATTTAGCTTGTTTTCCGGACCAGTGGGCTCGGGCCCTTTACCTTCACTTTAGGTTGAATGTTATGACAACTAAAGAACGCCTCTGCTACTGGACACAATCTCCGGACCTGGACCTTACTTGTCGTTTCTGTTCCACCTCGAAGGAAACGCTTAAACATCTAATCCTAATGTGCCCCGAGTTTGAGACCAAAAGAGTTAACATCTTTAGCCCAATAACAATGAATTATCAGTTCCTCACCCGTGATGACTGGTGGAAAGCCCTGTTTGATGGGTCAAACAGAGTGGTGCTATATGCCCTGGTCTCTTTTCTCCGTGTCATAAAAGATCATCTACACGACGTCACGGTGGATCTGATCGCTGGGACGTCCGGATCTGCGCACCAGAGGCCATGTCATGGGGAATAGATGTTGAGATGAGGGATGCTACTGATTTGATATGATTGTAGAAACTCTGGCTTGGTTTGCTTTTGTTTCGTCTCTTTTTTTTTTTTTTAAAGGGTTGTAATATAACCCAATAAAAAATAAAATAAAAAAAATAAAAAATTAATAACCACCCTGCCCTATTTTAGCTGCCCCCTTCGTCCTCTTCCCCAAAGTGCTTCAAAACTACCCAAAGGTGGTATTATAATCTATGCAAGGAACCTGAATGCGCTATAATACTGGGTGTTGGGTGTTGGTGCACCTCTCGTGTATGATGGGTGTTTGGCGTTGGTGAACCTCTGGTGTCTGCTGGGTGTTTGGCATTGGTGAACCTCTCGTGTGTGCTGGGTGTTTGGCGTTGGTGAACCTTTCGTGTGTGCTGGGTGTTTGGTGTTGGTGCACCTATCGTGTGTGCTGCATGTTTGGTGTTGGTGCACCTCTCGTGTGTGCTGGGTGTTTGGTATTGGTGCACCTCTCGTGTGCGCTGGGTGTTTGGTGTTGGTGCACCTATGGTATGTGCTGGGTGTTTGGCATTGGTGAACCTCTCGTGTGTGCTGGGTGTTTGCCGTTGGTGCACCTGTCGTGTGTGCTGGGTGTTTGGTGTTGGTTCACCTATCGTGGGTGCTGGGTGTTTGGTGTTGGTGCACCTCTCCTGTGTGCTGGGTGTTTGGTGTTGGTGCACCTCTCGTGTGTGCTGGGTGTTTGGTGTTGGTGCATCTCTCGTGTGTGCTGGGTGTTTGGTGTTGGTGTGCCTCTCGTGTGTGCTGGGTGTTTGGTGTTGGTGCGCTTCTTGTGTGTGCTGGGTGTTTGGTGTTGGTGCATCTCTCGTGTGTGCTGGGTTTTGGGTGTTGGTGCACCTCTTGTGTGTACTGGGTGTTTGGCATTGGTGAACCTCTCGTGTGTTTTGGGTGTTTGGTGTTGGTGAACCTCTCATGTGTGCCCGGTGTTTGGCGTTGGTGAACCTCTCGTGTGTGCTGGGTGTTGGTGCACCTCTCGTGTGTGCTAGGTGTTTAGCGTTGCTGAACCTCTTGTGTGTGCTGCGTGTTTGGTGTTGGTGCACCTCTCGTGTGTGCTGGGTGTTTGGTGTTGGTGAACCTCTCGTGTGTGCTGGGTATTTGGCGTTCGTGAACCTTTCGTGTGTGCTGGGTGTTTGGCTTTGGTGAACCTCTCGTGTCTGCTGGGTGTTTGGTGTTGGTGCACCTCTCGTGTGTGCTGGGTGTTTGTGTTGGTGCACCTGTCGTGTGTGTTGGGTCTTTGGTGTTGGTGCACCTGTCGTGTGTGCTGGGTGCTTGGTGTTGGTGTGCCTCTCGTGTGTGCTGGGTGTTTGGTGTTGGTGCACTTCTCATGTGTGCTGGGTGTTTGGTGTTGGTGCTCTTCTCGTGTGTGCTGGGTGTTTGGTGTTGGTGCATCTCTCGTGTGTGCTGGGTTTTGGGTGTTGGTGCACCTCTCGTGTGTGCTGGGTGTTTGGTGATGGTGCACCTCTCGTGTGTTTTGGGTGTTTGGTGTTGGTGAACCTCTACTGTGTGTGGGGTGTTTGGCGTTGGTGAACCTCTCGTGTGTGCTGGGTGTTGGTGCACCTCTCGTGTGTGCTAGGTGTTTGGCGTTGGTCAACCTCTTATGTGTGCTCGGTTTTTGGTGTTGGTGCACCTCTCGTGTGTGCTGGGTGTTTGGTGTTGGTGAACCTCTCGTGTGTGCTGGGTATTTGGCGTTGGTGAACCTTTCGTGTGTGCTGGGTGTTTGGCGTTGGTGAACCTCTCGTGTCTGCTGGGTGTTTGGTGTTGGTGCACCTCTCGTGTGTGCTGGGTGTTGGTGCACCTCTCGTGTGTGCTGGGTGTTTGGTGTTGGTCCACCTCTCGTGTGTACTGGGTATTTGGTGTTGGTGCACCTCTCGTGTGTGCTGGGTGTTTGGTGTTGGTGCACCTCTCGTGTGTGCTGGGTGTTTGGTGTTGGTGCACCTCTAGTGTGTGCTGGGTTTTTGGCGTTGCTGCACCTCTCGTGTGTGCTGGGTGTTTGGTGTTGCTGCACCTCTCGTGTGTGTTGGGTGTTTGGTGTTTCTGCACCTCTCGTGTGTGCTGGGTGTTTGGTGTTGGTGCACCTCTCGTGTGTGCTGGGTTTTTGGCGTTGCTGCACCTCTCGTGTGTGCTGGGTGTTTGGTGTTGCTGCACCTCTCGTGTGCGTTGGGTGTTTGGTGTTTCTGCACCTTTCGTGTGTGCTGGGTGTTTGGTGTTGGAGCACCTCTCGTGTGTGCTGGGTTTTTGATGTTGGTGCACCTCTCGTGTGTGCTGGGTGTTTGGCATTGCTGCGCCGCTCGTGTGTGTTGGGTGTTTGGTGTTACTGCACCTCTCGTGTGTGCTGGGTGTTTGATGTTGCTGCACCTCTCGTGTGGGCTGGGTGTTTGGCGTTGCTGCACCTCTCGTGTGTGCTGGGTGTTTGTTGTTGCTGCACCTCTCGTGTGTGCTGGGTGTTTGGTGTTGGTGCACCTCTCGTGTGTGCTGGGTTTTGGTGTTGGTGCACCTCTCGTGTGTGCTGGGTGTTTGGCGTTGGTGAACCTCTCGTGTGTGCTGGGTGTTGGTGCACCTCTCGTGTGTGCTAGGTGTTTAGCGTTGCTGAACCTCTTGTGTGTGCTGCGTGTTTGGTGTTGGTGCACCTCTCGTGTGTGCTGGGTGTTTGGTGTTGGTGAACCTCTCGTGTGTGCTGGGTATTTGGCGTTCATGAACCTTTCGTGTGTGCTGGGTGTTTGGCTTTGGTGAACCTCTCGTGTCTGCTGGGTGTTTGGTGTTGGTGCATCTCTCGTGTGTGCTGGGTGTTTGTGTTGGTGCACCTGTCATGTGTGTTGGGTCTTTGGTGTTGGTGCACCTGTCGTGTGTGCTGGGTGCTTGGTGTTGGTGTGCCTCTCGTGTGTGCTGGGTGTTTGGTGTTGGTGCACTTCTCATGTGTGCTGGGTGTTTGGTGTTGGTGCGCTTCTCGTGTGTGCTGGGTGTTTGGTGTTGGTGCATCTCTCGTGTGTGCTGGGTTTTGGGTGTTGGTGCACCTCTCGTGTGTGCTGGGTGTTTGGTGATGGTGCACCTCTCGTGTGTTTTGGGTGTTTGGTGTTGGTGAACCTCTAATGTGTGTGGGGTGTTTGGCGTTGGTGAACCTCTCGTGTGTGCTGGGTGTTGGTGCACCTCTCGTGTGTGCTAGGTGTTTGGCGTTGGTCAACCTCTTATGTGTGCTCGGTTTTTGGTGTTGGTGCACCTCTCGTGTGTGCTGGGTGTTTGGTGTTGGTGAACCTCTCGTGTGTGCTGGGTATTTGGCGTTGGTGAACCTTTCGTGTGTGCTGGGTGTTTGGCGTTGGTGAACCTCTCGTGTCTGCTGGGTGTTTGGTGTTGGTGCACCTCTCGTGTGTGCTGGGTGTTGGTGCACCTCTCGTGTGTGCTGGGTGTTTGGTGTTGGTCCACCTCTCGTGTGTACTGGGAATTTGGTGTTGGTGCACCTCTCCTGTGTGCTGGGTGTTTGGTGTTGGTGCACCTCTCGTGTGTGCTGGGTGTTTGGTGTGGGTGCACCTCTAGTGTGTGCTGGGTTTTTGGCGTTGCTGCACCTCTCGTGTGTGCTGGGTGTTTGGTGTTGCTGCACCTCTCGTGTGTGTTGGGTGTTTGGTGTTTCTGCACCTCTCGTGTGTGCTGGGTGTTTGGTGTTGGTGCACCTCTCGTGTGTGCTGGGTTTTTGGTGTTGCTGCACCTCTCGTGTGTGCTGGGTGTTTGGTGTTGCTGCACCTCTCGTGTGTGTTGGGTGTTTAGTGTTTCTGCACCTTTCGTGTGTGCTGGGTGTTCGGTGTTGGAGCACCTCTCGTGTGTGCTGGGTTTTTGATGTTGGTGCACCTCTCGTGTGTGCTGGGTGTTTGGCGTTGCTGCGCCTCTCGTGTGTGTTGGGTGTTTGGTGTTACTGCACCTCTCGTGTGTGCTGGGTGTTTGATGTTGCTGCACCTCTCGTGTGGGCTGGGTGTTTGGCGTTGCTGCACCTCTCGTGTGTGCTGGGTGTTTGTTGTTGCTGCACCTCTCGTGTGTGCTGGGTGTTTGGTGTTGGTGCACCTCTCGTGTGTGCTGGGTTTTGGTGTTGGTGCACCTCTCGTGTGTGCTGGGTGTTTGGCGTTGCTGCACCTCTCGTGTGTGCTGGGTGTTTGGTGTTGGTGCACCTCTCGTGTGTGCTGGGTGTTTGGTGTTGGTGCACCTCTCGTGTGTGCTGGGTTTTTGATGTTGGTGCACCTCTCGTGTGTGCTGGGTGTTTGGCGTTGCTGCACCTCTCGTGTGTGTTGGGTGTTTGGTGGTGGTGCACCTCTCGTGTGTGCTGGGTGTTTGGCGTTGCTGCACCTCTCGTGTGTGCTGGGTGTTTGGCGTTGGTGCACCTCTCGTGTGTGCTGGATGTTTGGCATTGCTGCACCTCTCGTGCGTGCTGGGTGTTTGGCGTTGCTGCACCTCTCGTGCGTGCTGGGTGTTTGGCATTGGTGAACCTCTCGTGTGTTTTGGGTGTTTGGTGTTGGTGAACCTCTCGTGTGTGCTGGGTGTTTGGTGTTGGTGAACCTCTCGTGTGTGCTGGGTATTTGGCGTTCGTGAACCTTTCGTGTGTGCTGGGTGTTTGGCTTTGGTGAACCTCTCGTGTCTGCTGGGTGTTTGGTGTTGGTGCACCTCTCGTGTGTGCTGGGTGTTTGTGTTGGTGCACCTGTCATGTGTGTTGGGTCTTTGGTGTTGGTGCACCTGTCGTGTGTGCTGGGTGCTTGGTGTTGGTGTGCCTCTCGTGTGTGCTGGGTGTTTGGTGTTGGTGCACTTCTCATGTGTGCTGGGTGTTTGGTGTTGGTGCGCTTCTCGTGTGTGCTGGGTGTTTGGTGTTGGTGCATCTCTCGTGTGTGCTGGGTTTTGGGTGTTGGACACCTCTCGTGTGTGCTGGGTGTTTGGTGATGGTGCACCTCTCGTGTGTTTTGGGTGTTTGGTGTTGGTGAACCTCTAATGTGCCCACTCCCGCCCTCCTTACTATCATATCTAGCACACCCGACCCTCCATTCGCCCAACTCCCTCCTTGCCCCCATACCCCTACCATTTTCACCGGCCGACTGCACCATTTCCCATCCCTAAAAACTGCACGCCTTGCACTAGCAAGAACCGAAGCCGCTTCCCTCTCCCCCTCTGACCCCCCTACCCTCTCTCACACACCAGTTGCAGCAAAGAAACTAAAGAGGAAACGTTCCTGGTCCCCCTCAACCTCTCAGCTCTCGTCGCCTCCCCTATCTCGACCCTGCACCTCTCTCCCACACTCTCCTCCTTCCCCCGTGGCCTCTCCTTTCCTGAAACCCCTCTCCCTCGATTTCTCCCCGACTGCAACTGAAACTCCCAACCGCCCACCCCCCTTCCTCAAATCCCCCACCCTGAACCCGATCAACCTATCACAAGCAACCACCCAACCACGCCCGAAGCCTAAATACTTCTTTGCTCGCCCACTTTTCCCTAGCATCACCAACCTTAACCCCCTCCCTCCAGCCTCTCCGCCCCCCCCCACCCAAGCACCAAACCCAACCCTGCCTGCAGATGTAAACTGTATCCTTTTTAACGCGCGATCTGTAGCTAAAAACAGACACTGCATCTTTGACTTCCTCACCTCTGTCAAACCGGACCTAGTTTTCATCACTGAAACCTGGTTCTCTGATGACTTCGGCCCAATCGCTAATGAAGCCTTTCCACCTGACTATTGCCTCATCCCACTGAACCGTCCATCCAGAGGAGGGGGGATAGCATTCGTCTTCAAATCTCACTTCCGTGCCACAATCATGGACAACCAAACCTCCATTCCATCCTGTGAATCGCTCCTCGTTAAACTATCCCTCTCCCCGTCGCTCTCACACAGCTTCCTAATAATCTACAGGCCTCCTGGCTACGATAGACATTTCGCAAACAACCTTTGTGACTCCATCGCCTCCCTCCAAATCAATCATCCCAACCTCACCCTCCTTGGAGACTTCAACATATGGCTCGACAACCCCACCAACCCTATGACCCACGCCCTGGTTAACGGTCTAGATGCAATTAACCTCCAACCCCACATAAACGGCCCGACTCACTTTAAAGGACACACTCTCGATGCCATCTTTAGCTCCAATACCCTGATTCACCTAAAACCCCCCACCCCGATCATCTGGTCCGATCATTTTATACTCTCGTTCACCATCCACTCTCCCAGCCCCCTTCCCATACGCACATCTAAGCCTCCGAACCTACGCAAGTGCTGGAAAAAACTAAAAATCACCCCAGACCTAGCCAAGGCACTCCTCCAGTCTCGACCACCTACCTACCGTCCCCACAACCATCTAACGCCTGAAGCCTTTGACTCATGGCTCAATGCATCTCTGACACGACTCACTCCCCTGTGCAAACCATCATCCCGCCTTGGCCCTTTTCCCAGATGGTTCACTCCTGAGTTAAAAACCACTAAACAGTATTACAAATACCTTGAACGCAATTGGCGGAAAGAGAAAACCCAAGAGAGCAAGACCACCTTGGCCCGACAATTGTATCAGTACAAGGCCGAAATCCGGAAAGCAAAAAAAGCCCACTACAACACCCGAATCCTAAACTCCAAAAACCCAAGCAAAGAACTCCACAAAATCATCTCAGAATTCACCAATCCAGCTTGTAACACAACCATCCCGACCCCGTCACAATCACTGTGTGATTCACTCTCCCTCCACTTTTACACCACGGCTATTGAAAGGACTAAAACTCTAAACACCAAATTGGCTCTCCTACAACCAACTGACACTCCACCGCCCGCACCGGCCAGCCCCTCACCTGCGACCTCAACGCAACCAACGTTCGAATCCTTTAGTCCATTATCACCAGAGCAATTTCTCAAACTTCTATCTGCCCGCAAACCATCTGGATCACCACTAGACCCTTGCCCAGCCAAAACTCTTAAAGGAATTTTTGCCTCCACCTGCGCAGGGGAGCACGCAAGATCTATCATAAACGACTCCCTTTCCTCCGGTATATTTCCCGAGGCATTCAAAATGGTATACGTCAAACCTCTAATAAAAAAATCTTCGCTCGACCCTCTCGAGGTCAAAAACTACCGCCCAATCTCAAACACCAGGTTCCTTGCCAAACTCATTGACCGAACCGTCTACTCCCAACTAAATGCCTTTGTCGAAGCCAACAACCTCCTAGACCCTGCTCAATCAGGTTTCAGATCACGTCACGGAACCGAAACCACCCTAACGTCGATCTGGGATGACCTCAAAATGACAGCAGACGCCGCAGGATGCGCAGCACTAATCCTCCTTGACCTATCCACTGCCTTTGACACGATCAATCACTCAATCCTCCTAGACCGCCTCCACTCCCTAGGAATCCGTGGAACCGCTCTTAAATGGATAGCCTCTTTCCTCAAAGACAGGCACCAAATAACTACACTCTCCGGCTTTACCTCCCAAGCTCGACCAGTCGACACGGGAGTCCCTCAAGGAGCATGTCTATCTGCCCTGCTGTTCAATCTCTACCTGACCACCCTCCCGCCAATAATTCGCTCACACAACATCATATGTTACAACTACGCCGACGACACCCAACTAATCATAAAATTCCTGAACTCGAAACCCAACTCCCGACCCGACCTGGCAGCCTGCCTCCTTAACATTGACCGCTGGATGACCCAAAGCCACCTCCTCCTAAACCCCGCCAAAACAGAAATCATGGTGTGCGGCAACTCCGATCTTCTTCCGCACCCTCTTCCCTGGCCACCCGCCATGGGCAACTCACCGACACCCTCCAACACAGTGAAAAATCTTGGATGCACCCTAGACTCCGGCCTAACACTCTCGCGCCAAGTCAATAATGTCTCAAAATCCTGCCACTACCACCTTAAAACCCTCAGGCGCATCTTTCCATACCTCTCATTTCCGAACAGAGTCTCTGCCGTCCAATCAATCGTTATATCCAGACTGGACTACGGAAACCCCCTATACCTCGGAATCCATGCCTACCAGCTGAATAAACTCCAAAGAGCACAAAACGCGGCAGCCAAAATGCTACTTGCGCTAGGTCCAAGAGACCACGTATCCCCAGCCCTCAAGACACTGCACTGGCTTCCAGTAGCCCGTAGGGTGGCTTTCAAAACCTTATGCCTCACCCATCGAGCACTGCATAAAACTGGACCTCAATATCTTCAAGAAAAACTAATACCATATCATCCCTCTCGCACCCTAAGATCAAGCTCAGCCGGCCTCCTAACTATTCCTAAGACAAACTCAATCAGGATAGGCGGAACATCATTCTCAGCCCAAGCTCCAACCCTGTGGAACTCGCTCCCACCCCACATCCGCCTAACTGAGGACTTAACGTCCTTCCGCAAACTACTGAAAACCTGGCTCTTCCCCTAAAACCAACCGGCTTCCAAACTAGCACCATCACACCGACCTATCGAGGGGAAGAGTGTTGAGGGCGGATGTGTGTTGAGGGCGGATGTGTGTTGAGGGCGGATGTGTGTTGAGGGCGGATGTGTGTTGAGGGAGGATGAGTGTTGAGGACGGATGAGTGTTGAGGACGGATGAGTGTTGAGGACGGATGAGTGTTGAGGACGGATGAATGTCGAGGGCGGATGAGTGTTGAGGGTGGATGAATGTTGAGAACGAATGAGCGTTGAGAGCGGATGAGTGTTGAGAGCGGATGAGTGTTGGGAGCGGACGAGTGTTGAGAGCGGATGAGTGCTGAGGGCGGACGAGTGTGGAGGGCGGACGAGTGTGGAGGGCGGACGAGTGTTGAGGGCGGACGAGTGTTGAGGGCGAATGCCTGTTGAGGGCGCATGAGTGTTGAGGGCGCATGAGTATTGAGGGCGCATGAGTATTGAGGACGGATGAATGTGGAGGACGGCCGGGTGTGGAGGGCGGCCGGGTGTGGAGGGCGGCCGGGTGTGGAGGGCAGCCGGGTGTGGAGGGCGGCCGGGTGTAGAGGGCGGCCGGGTGTGGAGGGCGGCCGGATGTGCAGGGCGGCCGGGTGTAGAGAGCGGCCTGGTGTGGAGGGCGGCCGGGTGTAGTGAGTGAAGACATGAGTGGAGAGAGGAGACGTGTGTGGAGAGAAGACGTGTGTGGAATGAAGACGTGTGTGGAATGAAGACGTGTATGGCGAGAGGACGTGTTGTGGCGAGAGGACGCGTTGTGACGAGAGGACGTGTGTGGCGAGAAGACGTGTGTGGCGAGAGGACGTGTGTGGCGAGAGGACGTGTGTGGCGAGAGGACGTGTGTGGCGACAGGACGTGTGTGGCAAGAGGACGTGTGTGGCGAGAGGACATGTGTGGCGAGAGGACATGTGTGGCGAGAGGACATGGGTGGCGAGAGGACGTGGGTGGCGAGAGGACGTGGGTGGCGAGAGGACGTGGGTGGCGAGAAGACATGTGGTGGCAAAAGGACGTGTTGTGGCGAGAGGACGTGTTGTGGCGAGAGGACGTATGTGGCGAGAGGACGTATGTGGCGAGAGGACGTGTGTGGCGTGAGGACGTGTGTGGCGAAAAGACATGTGTAGCGAGAGGACGTGTATGGCGAGAGGACGGGTGGAGGGCCGACGAATGTGCATGGATCCTTTAAAAAGATCATACCTCATATCACACCCCACGCTTACTCTCTCCTTACACCACCACCCAACTAGAACACAGAGATACTATGACACCATTCGGTATAACTGTTCTCATATCAACATCTGACGCTGCTCACTCCACATCACTCTATGTAAGCACTGCTGGTCTCGCACCCCCAGCCAGGCGTTCTCCTCAGGCCTTACGCTGCCACTCTCGGTCTGGATAATTTCCTGCCAGATTCGAACACATACTCCAGACCTCTCAGCCACCACACCTACCGCTATGAAGCAGCTTCCACAGGAATTCTCGCACCAGCTGCACACATACCAGATGCGCACTCGCACCTATTGGACCCTCTCTCCTCCCTCTACTGACAAGAACTTCGGTTCCCAAGGGCGTTCAACCTACCAGCGCCTTCAGACCATACCAATGGTATATAAGGCGCTATATAAGTGCAAAATAACATAACATAACATAACATAATGTGTGTGGGGTGTTTGGCGTTGGTGAACCTCTCGTGTGTGCTGGGTGTTGGTGCACCTCTCGTGTGTGCTAGGTGTTCGGCGTTGGTCAACCTCTTATGTGTGCTCGGTTTTTGGTGTTGGTGCACCTCTCGTGTGTGCTGGGTGTTTGGTGTTGTTGAACCTCTCGTGTGTGCTGGGTATTTGGCGTTGGTGAACCTTTCGTGTGTGCTGGGTGTTTGGCATTGGTGAACCTCTCGTGTCTGCTGGGTGTTTGGTGTTGGTGCACCTCTCGTGTGTGCTGGGTGTTGGTGCACCTCTCGTGTGTGCTGGGTGATTGGTGTTGGTCCACCTCTCGTGTGTACTGGGTATTTGGTGTTGGTGCACCTCTCGTGTGTGCTGGGTGTTTGGTGTTGGTGCACCTCTCGTGTGTGCTGGGTGTTTGGTGTTGGTGCACCTCTAGTGTGTGCTGGGTTTTTGGCGTTGCTGCACCTCTCGTGTGTGCTGGGTGTTTGGTGTTGCTGCACCTCTCGTGTGTGCTGGGTTTTTGGCGTTGCTGCACCTCTCGTGTGTGCTGGGTGTTTGGTGTTGCTGCACCTCTCGTGTGTGTTGGGTGTTTGGTGTTTCTGCACCTTTCGTGTGTGCTGGGTGTTTGGTGTTGGAATACCTCTCGTGTGTGCTGGGTTTTTGATGTTGGTGCACCTCTCGTGTGTGCTGGGTGTTTGGCGTTGCTGCGCCTCTCGTGTGTGTTGGGTGCTTGGTGTTACTGCACCTCTCGTGTGTGCTGGGTGTTTGGTGTTGGTGCACCTCTCGTGTGTGCTGGGTTTTGGTGTTGGTGCACCTCTCGTGTGTGCTGGGTGTTTGGCGTTGCTGCACCGCTCGTGTGTGCTGGGTGTTTGGTGTTGGTGCACCTCTCGTGTGTGCTGAGTGTTTGGTGTTGGTGCACCTCTCGTGTGTGCTGGGTTTTTGATGTTGGTGCACCTCTCGTGTGTGCTGGGTGTTTGGCGTTGCTGCACCTCTCGTGTGTGTTGGGTGTTTGGTGTTGGTGCACCTCTCGTGTGTGCTGGGTGTTTGGCGTTGCTGCACCTCTCGTGTGTGCTGGGTGTTTGGCGTTTGTGCACCTCTCGTGTGTGCTGGATGTTTGGCGTTGCTGCACCTCTCGTGCGTGCTGGGTGTTTGGCGTTGCTGCACCTCTCGTGTGTGCTGGGTGTTTGGCGTTGCTGCACCTCTCGTGTGTGTTGGGTGTTTGGTGTTGGTGCACCTCTCGTGTATGTGCTGGGTGTTTGGTGTTGGTGTACCTCTCGTGTGTGCTGGGTGTTTGGTGTTGGTGCACCTCTCGTGTGTGCTAGGTGTTTGGTGTTGGTGCACCTCTCGTGTGTGTGCTGGGTGTTTGGTGTTGGTTCACCTCTCGTGTGTGCTGGGTGTTTGGTGTTGGTGCACCTCTCGTGTGTGCTAGGTGTTTGGTGTTGGTGCACCTCTCGTGTGTGTGCTGGGTATTTGGTGTTGGTGAACCTCTCGTGTGTGCTGGGTGTTTGGCGTTTGCTGCACCTCTCGTGTGTGCTGGGTGTTTGGTGTTGGTGCACCTCTCGTGTGTGCTTGTGCATCTTTACTTCATGAATCCCTGTTTATTTGGCGTATTGTGTTTTGAGTTGTGTGGTCCCACCTGGTGTTGCAGCCATGTTGTCGTGCTCCCAAGGGCGGGGACGCAGGTGGAGGGAGTTGACCATTGGCGGGCCTTGGAGGCTTTCAGATCAGTTAGTGTGAATCAGTGAAAGAAGGGGGTTTGGGGGGTGGGGGGGCACGTGCAATAGGAGCAAAGCGCTGAAGCAGAACGCAAGGACCCAGGGAATGTAAGCACTCGGTGCAGCGGCAGCCAGGAGCCAACGCCCCACTTAGAAGAGGATTCGGGGAAGACCCGGATGTTATCTAAGCATGGCTCCGAGACTAAGAGCAGAGACCAAAAGATTCTTTAAAGAGATGTGTCTTGAGTGTGATTTATCTGCATCGTCACGGTAATGGGAGCCCACTCAGTAGGCCGGCAGGAAGGCACCCACAGCTGGCACTGCTCTGCCACCAAGCCTCCTTCTCCTGGATGCCAAGACCAATGCTCTCGGATTTCTGCTTCAGGGGGCAGGCAGGGCTGGTATCTCAGGAGGCTTTGTAAATGATGCCCAGTACTGTGAGGCTAATGTGGAAGGAAGCAGGGAGGCAGTGGGGGGAAAAGGATAGTGTGATGGGTTCTCGGTGGTCGAGGGGGTCATAGCGTGACCCTGGCAGCCTTATTCTGCATGGGCTGGCGGG
Source organism: Ambystoma mexicanum (assembly GCF_040938575.1). NCBI lineage: Eukaryota > Metazoa > Chordata > Amphibia > Caudata > Ambystomatidae > Ambystoma > Ambystoma mexicanum. The sequence continues at coordinate 29,894,942 of NC_090931.1, forward strand.
GTACACCCCGGGGGCCCCAGGAACAGGCTAGATAGCAGCAGGGCACTCGACACCTGGGCTCTCTGCAATGGATTCGGGGGGAGGGACTGTTGCATTTTAGAGCCTGCAGCTGGAAGTGGGACCTCCTGGATATTGCCAAAGATGATCCCGGGGTTTCTGGAAGAATCGGTCAGTAGAGAAGAGCAGGAGAAGGAAAGATTGAGTGGGGCAGAGCGAGGAAGAGGAAAGAGGCGGGGTGGCAGTGGCCCATTGAGCACAGGAAAGAGGGGATAGACTATGGATCAGTGGAGAGGCACTGAGTCTGAGGGCAACCTGCATGCCAATGGTGGCCGAGAAGGGGTGACGGACTCTTCCAGTGGTTGCAGGCCCACATCGAGGTGTCACAGTGATAGGTGGGTCGTTCTGCAACTCGGAGGTACCAGGAATGAGGCGGATCTGGCTTGAAGTTCCCTGCCGGAGGGGAAGGGCAGGTAACATTTAGATCTGTTCCTTCAACCGGACCCAATAGGATGGCGTGCTGGACAGTGCAAAGGGAGTAGAGTGGCCCAGAAGCCGGAGGGCGGCTGGAGCCTTGTTTGCCGGGGTCTTAGGAGCTCATCCTTTAGGGGTGGGCCGTTTCCATTCCTCCGGCTGGCCTGAAGCCCGACTGGTAGCCCTGACTGTCCTAAGTGACTGCTTTCCCCAAGATCTTGCCGATGAAGGCAGTGTTCGGCTGGGGCCGGCCGGGGGCTGGGGTTCTAGGATCTACAAGGAGTCTTACAGGAGCGGGACCATGTGAGCTTTCTTCAGATATTGAGATGTTATTTATACCTTTCATGGGCAAATATTTCTCTTTTCTCTGCATATTTAGCCGTCCAATCAGAGGGGGTTTCATTTCCTTCAACCTCATGTCAGTTTGATCTTGGGAATATAATGTGATAATAGGTAGCTCAGGGTCTCCAAACTCTACATCATGAACCTAAAAACCCTGCCTGGCAGTGGTGATCTCGACAAGTGTCCCTGGGGAGGAGTGACACCAGCAGGAAAAAGATGAGGAAAAGAATCATCGCATGTGTTTGCTTGAGGTATTAAGACTAAAACACACATGTTATTGTTTACAGATAGCTGTGCATTGTGTGAAACGCCTGTCGCGAAGAATGCAATTAGTGCTTTTTGTCAGCCTAATTCTGTTTGCAGACAATGCGCTACCCCATGCTGTCGGCTTTCTTTCAAGCGTCTGTTTGCTTTAGAAAGTGTTTAATGTGTTGACACTGCCAAGACACCCCTAATACCGGTTGCTTTGGTCGGAGGAGGTAGGCACTCCTCCAAAATCCCCATAATACCAACAGCATCATACAATTACTGCTGTGACATTTTGTATTTTTAGTATTTATTACATTTTATATAGCGCTTTACGCCAAAGCGCTTTACAAGAGGAACAAGCAAAATACAACAAGCAATACATGACAATTGAATCAAAACCAGAAAACAATACAAGGAACAATTTACATTAGTGATGAGGTTAAGCGCTAATGGAGAGGGACCATAGTGAGAGAGGGGGTGAGAGGTGTAGGTAGAGGTAGAATCAGTAGTGAGAGAGGGGGTAGGAGGTGTAGGTAGAGGTAGAATCAGACGTGAGAGGGGGTAGGAGGTGTAGGTAGAGGTAGAATCAGTAGTGAGATAGGGGGTAGAAAATGTAGGTAGAGGTAGAATCAGTAGTGAGATAGGGGGTAGAAAATGTAGGTAGAGGTAGAATCAGTAGTGAGAGAGGGGGTGAGAGGTGTAGGTAGAGGTAGAATCAGTACTGAGAGAGGGGGTGAGAGGTGTAGGTAGAGGTAGAATCAGTAGTGAGAGAGGGGGTAGGAGGTGTAGGTAGAGGTAGAATCAGTAGTGAGAGGGGGTAGGAGGTGTAGGTAGAGGTAGAATCAGTAGTGAGAGGGGGTGGGAGGTGTAGGTAGAGGTAGAATCAGTAGTGAGAGAGGGGGTGAGAGGTGTAGGTAGAGGTCGAATCATTAGTGAGAGGGTGTAGGAGGTGTAGGTAGAGGTAAAATCAGTAGTGAGAGAGGGGGTGAGAAGTGTAGGTAGAGGTAGAATCAGTAGTGAGAGAGGGGGTGAGAGGTGTAGGTAGAGGTAGAATCAGTAGTGAGAGAGGGGGGTAGGAGGTATAGGCAGAGGTAGAATCAGTAGTGAGAGGGGGTAGGAGGTGTAGGTAGAGGTAAAATCAGTAGTGAGAGGGGGTGAGAGGTGTAGGTAGAGGTAGAATCAGTAGTAGGAGAGGGGGTAGGAGGTGTAGGTAGAGGTAGAATCAGTAGTGAGAGAGGGGGTAGGAGGTGTAGGTTGAGGTAGAATCAGTAGTGAGAGAGGTGGTGAGAGGTGTAGGTAGAAGTAGAATCAGTAGTGAGAGAGGGGGTGAGAGGTGTAGGTAGAGGTAGAATCAGTAGTGAGAGATGGGGTGAGAGGTGTAGGTAGAGGTAGAATCAGTAGTGCGAGAGGGGGTAGGAGGTGTAGGTAGAGGTAGAATCAGTAGTGAGAGGGGGTAGGAGATGTAGGTAGAGGTAAAATCAATAGTGAGAGAGGGGGCGAGAAGTGTAGGTAGAGGTAGAATCAGTAGTGAGAGAGGGGGTAGGAGGTGTAGGTAGAGGTAGAATCAGTAGTGAGAGAGGGGGTAGGAGGTGTAGGTAGAGGTAGAATCAGTAGTGAGAGAGGTGTAGGTAGAGGTAGAATCATCAGTAGTGAGAGAGGGGGTGAGAGGTGTAGGTAGAGGTAGAATCAGTAGTGAGAGAGAGGGTAGGAGGTGTAGGTAGAGGTAAAATCATTAGTGAGAGAGGGGTGAGAGGTGTAGGTAGAGGTAGAATCAGTAGTGAGAGAGGGGGTGAGAGGTGTAGGTAGAGGTAGAATCAGTAGTGAGAGAGGGGGTATGAGGTGTAGGTAGAGGTAGAATCAGTAGTGAGAGGGGGTAGGAGGTGTGGGTAGAGGTAAAATCAGTAGTGAGAGAGGTGGTGAGAGGTGTAGGTAGAGGTAGAATAAGTAGTGAGAGAGGGGGTGAGAGGTGTAGGTAGAGGTAGAATCAGTAGTGAGAGAGGGGGTAGGAGGTGTAGGTAGAGGTAGAATCAGTAGTGAGAGGGGTGGTGAGAGGTGTAGGTAGAGGTAGAATCAGTGGTGAGAGAGGTGGTGAGAGGTGTAGGTAGAGGTAGAATTGGTAGTGAGAGAGGGGGTGAGAGGTATAGGTAGAGGTAGAATCAGTAGTGAGAGAGGGGGTAGGAGGTGTAGGTAGAGGTATAATCAGTAGTGAGAGAGAGGGTAGGAGGTGTATGTAGAGGTAGAATCAGTAGTGAGAGAGGTGGTGAGAGGTGTAGGTAGAGGTATAATCATCAGTGAGAGAGGGGGTGAGAGGTGTAGGTAGAGGTAGAATCAGTAGTGAGAGATGGGGTGGGAGGTGTAGGTAGAGGTAGAATCAGTAGTGAGAGAGGTGGTGAGAGGTGTAGGTAGAGGTAGAATCAGTAGTGAGAGAGGGGGTGAGAGGTGTAGGTAGAGGTAGAATCAGTAGTGAGAGAGGTGGTAGGAGGTGTAGGTAGAGGTAGAATCAGTAGTGAGAGAGGTGGTGAGAGGTGTAGGTAGAGGTAGAATCAGTGGTGAGAGAGGTGGTGAGAGGTGTAGGTAGAGGTAGAATCGGTAGTGAGAGAGGGGGTGAGAGGTATATGTAGAGGTAGAATCAGTAGTGAGAGAGGGGGTAGGAGGTGTAGGTAGAGGTAGAATCAGTAGTGAGAGAGAGGGTAGGAGGTGTAGGTAGAGGTAGAATCGGTAGTGAGAGAGGTGGTGAGAGGTGTAGGTAGAGGTAGAATCATCAGTAGTGAGAGAGGGGGTGAGAGGTGTAGGTAGAGGTAGAATCAGTAGTGAGAGAGGGGGTAGGAGGTGTAGGTAGAGGTAAAATCAGTAGTGAGAGAGGGGGTGAGAGGTGTAGGTAGAGGTAGAATCAGTAGTGAGAGAGGGGGTGAGAGGTGTAGGTAGAGGTAGAATCAGTAGTGAGAGAGGGGGTATGAGGTGTAGGTAGAGGTAGAATCAGTAGTGAGAGGGGGTAGGAGGTGTGGGTAGAGGTAAAATCAGTAGTGAGAGAGGGGGTGAGAGGTGTAGGTAGAGGTAGAATCAGTAGTGAGAGAGGGGGTAGGAGGTGTAGGTAGAGGTAGAATCAGTAGTGAGAGAGGGGGTAGGAGGTGTAGGTAGAGGTAGAATCAGTAGTGAGAGAGGTGGTGAGAGGTGTAGGTAGAGGTAGAATCAGTAGTGAGAGAGGGGTGAGAGGTGTAGGTAGAGGTAGAATCAGTAGTGAGAGAGGGGGTAGGAGGTGTAGGTAGAGGTAGAATCAGTAGTGAGAGAGGTGGTGAGAGGTGTAGGTAGAGGTAGAATCAGTGGTGAGAGAGGTGGTGAGAGGTGTAGGTAGAGGTAGAATCGGTAGTGAGAGAGGGGGTGAGAGGTGTAGGTAGAGGTAGAATCAGTAGTGAGAGAGGGGGTGAGAGGTGTAGGTAGAGGTAGAATCAGTAGTGAGAGAGGGGGTAGGAGGTGTAGGTAGAGGTAGAATCAGTAGTGAGAGAGGTGGTGAGAGGTGTAGGTAGAGGTAGAATCAGTAGTGAGAGAGGGGGTGAGAGGTGTAGGTAGAGGTAGAATCAGTGGTGAGAGAGGGGGTGAGAGGTGTAGGTAGAGGTAGAATCAGTAGTGAGAGAGGGGGTAGGAGGTGTAGGTAGAGGTAGAATCAGAAGTGAGAGAGGTGGTGAGAGGTGTAGGTAGAGGTAGAATCAGTGGTGAGAGAGGGGGTGAGAGGTGTAGGTAGAGGTAGAATCAGTAGTGAGAGAGGGGGTAGGAGGTGTAGGTAGAGGTAGAATCAGTAGTGAGAGGGGGTAGGAGGTGTAGGTAGAGGTAGAATCAGTGGTGAGAGAGGTGGTGAGAGGTGTAGGTAGAGGTAGAATCAGTAGTGAGAGTGGTGGTAGGAGGTGTAGGTAGAGGTAGAATCAGTAGTGAGAGAGGGGGTAGGAGGTGTAGGTAGAGGTAGAATCAGTGGTGAGAGAGGGGGTAGGAGATGTAGGTAGAGGTAAAATCAGTAGTGAGAGAGGGGGTGAGAGGTGAAGGTAGAGGTAGAATCAGTAGTGAGAGAGGGGGTAGGAGGTGTAGGTAGAGGTAGAATCAGTAGTGAGAGAGGGGGTAGGAGGTGTAGGTAGAGGTATAATCAGTATTGAGAGAGCGGGTAGGAGATGTAGGTAGAGGTAAAATCAGTAGTGAGAGAGGGGGTGAGAGGTGTAGGTAGAGGTAGAATCAGTAGTGCGAGAGGGGGTAGGAGGTGCAGGTAGAGGTAGAATCAGTAGTCAGAGGGGGTGAGAGGTGTAGGTAGAGGTAGAATCAGTAGTGAGAGAGGGGGTAGGAGGTGTAGGTAGAGGTAGAATCAGTAGTGAGAGAGGGGGCAGGAGGTGTAGGTAGAGGTAGAATCAGTAGTGAAATAGGTGGTAGGAGGTGTAGGTAGAGGTAGAATCAGTAGTGAGATAGGTGGTAGGAGGTGTAGGTAGAGGTAGAATCAGTGGTGAAAGCGGGGGTAGGTAGATGTAGGTAGAGGTAGAATCAGTGGTGAGAAAGGGAGTGAGAGGTGTAGGTAGAGGTATAATCAGTGGTGAGAGAGGGGGTAGGAGGTGTAGGTAGAGGTAGAATCAGTAGTGAGAGAGGGGGTAGGAGATGTAGGTAGAGGTAGAATCAGTAGTGAGAGAGGGGGTAGGCGGTGTAGGTAGAGGTAGAATCAGTGGTGAGAGAGGGGGTGAGAGGTGTAGGTAGAGGTAGAATCAGTGATGTGAGATTGGTAGGAGGTGTAGGTAGAGGTAGAATCAGTAGTGAGATAGGTGGTAGGAGGTGTAGGTAGAGGTAGAATCAGTGGTGAAAGCTGGGTAGGTAGGTGTAGGTAGAGGTAGAATCAGTGAGAGACGGGGTAGGAGATGTAGGTAGAGGTAGAATCAGTGGTGAAAGCGGGGGTAGGAGGTGTAGGTAGAGGTAGAATCAGTGGTGAGAGAGGGGGTAGGAGGTGTAGGTAGAGGTAGAATCAGTAGTGAGAGAGGAAGCAGAAAGATGCTAGTGGGGAGAGTGGAAAAGATAGGATTTTAGAGAAGTGCAGAAAGTAGGGTAGGAGGGAGTAGAGCGGATGGGGAGAGGGAGGCGGTTCCAGTGGAAAGGAGCGAGTCGTTAGATGGGGTTGGGGGGTAGCGTGAGTTGCACCATATATAGGAACAATTAATAGCTTAGAATACCCTTACATTTTACATCGCTGTACATCACACACAGCTGATTGTGACATCACAACTGGCTGATTACTCTCCACTACTCTGATTCTGACATCAGAAGTCGCCAATGACATAATACTACTCTGGCTGTGACATCACGACTACACTACTGCATTATTATACTATGACTCTAACATCGCCGCTGGTCGAGGACATCATAATACTCGAGTTGTGACATCACAGTACCATGTGATGTCACTGACCACTTATTGCCTGGAAACACATCTCACGGGAGATGGTTTCAGCCCTCACTCAGAGGCGCCCCTCTACTGTAGGGAAAATCACTTTGTGAATTAACTGGCAGATTTAAATAGCTTTAAAAAAACGATACTTCTAAACTGCACCGCGTGCATGGTGCCGAAAGATTTCAATTTACCTTGGAGGGCCGGGCCTGTGTGAAGCATTGGCACATATTCAGTAACTTCTTTATTTATAATTTACAATTGGGGGACATGATTCTGCATCTCTTTGCAGATGAAAGCATCGAAGGGTTTGTTTGTGCATTGTGGTGAGGGAGACTGCGGGGGGTTTGGGGGGGAGGGAGCAGGAGATGGCGAGGCAGAAGACTAGAAGAAGACTTGAACTGTAAGACAGGATGGCTGCTACGGATCCCGAAGAAACCATAGAGTTGGGGGCCGGAGGCAAGGACTGTCAGTTTCTGAGAGGTAATGAAAATGCAACACGTCTGATCGAACGTTTGGAGTGGGGAAGGACAGAGGCGTTGCTGGGGGGTCAGGGAGGTAAAGGGGCTATAGCCCTCAGTCTTTTGGTTGTAGCCCCGGCAGAAGCTCAGGGGCTAGTAGCCAAAGGAAAGCCAGCCTTGAGTCCCGGCAGTCCCGACATTAGCCTAGCTCTGGATCTTTTCCAGACTTAGCAACACCCTGGAAGCACACCAGCAAACGAGAGTAAATGGTTGGTAGAGCTAAAGAAAGGACTTAAACATCTGGCAGGTGTCAGGGAAGGGCAAAGGAATGTAAGCAAAGGGTTTAACATGAGAGAGGAGGGGCGAAGATGTGACAGGAGTGGCTGGAGGAAGGATTGCCTGTGAGCAGGGGGTCTAAGAAGGTAATGATTGGCCAGATAATGTCACCTGGGAATTGAAAGGGGTTAAAGAGGTAACAAAAGAGAAATGTATTAAAGAAACAAGGCCGATCATGTAAACGGAGAACTGGCGGGTTTGCCTAAGGTAGGCAGCAGTCTTTGAGCAGAAGGTTAGACTAATGTAAGGGTGCCGAAGGAGGAGACTGGCACACAGGAGGCATGATTGTTGGCATACACGTTTATTTAGGGAGAAATAAAGAGTAAACCTATCTTTCCCGAACTGTAAGAGGAAGGAGTCGGTCAGAATGTCCAAGTAAATGAAAAGAGTTCACCATTGGGTATCAAAATGCCTCATTCTGTCCCTCTCACTTGTAGCAAATATGAAAGAGGTAGTGGATCCTCCTAGTTGAGAAGAATGGCTCCCTTCTTCTGGACAATGGATCATAGTTCCAATCGGCAGGTGGGAACTGAGCCTGGGAGAATGACTCCCTTCCTCTAGGTCTCGGCTCCTTTCCAAGATAAAAAACAAAGTTCCTGCTTGTGGTGCTGTAGAGTTCTCAGTCCAAACTCAAAAGATAAAGATCCAACTCAAACATGTGTTACTGCACTAGTGGGTTCCTGGAGAATGCCTCCCTTCTCCAGGTATCTTGCCCTCAATATGTTCACAGTGCCAGAGGAATGACTCTCTTCCCTGTGCCTTCCTTTGCTTTGCTTCACGGTACACAAAACTAGGGGTATGGCTTCCTTCCCCCAAGCTTTCTGGGCATCACCATACATAACACGGGGGGAGCTTCCTTCCCCCGAACTCTCTGGGCTTCACTATACACAACACCAGGGGGGTGGCTTCCTTCCCCTGAGCTCTCTGGGCTTCACTATACACAACACCAGGGTGGGTGGCTTCCTTCCCCTGAGCTCTCTGGGCTTCACTATACACAACACCAGGGGGGTGGCTTCCTTCCCCCAAGCTTTCTGGGCATCACCATACATAACACGGGGGGAGCTTCCTTCCTCCGAACTCTCTGGGCTTCACTATACACAAAACCAGGGTGGTGGCTTCCCTCCCCTGAGCTCTCTGGGCTTCACTATGCACAACACCAGGGGGGTGGCTTCCTTCCCCTGAGCTCTCTGGGCATCACTATACACAACACCAGGGGGGGTAGCTTCCTTCCCCTGAGCTCTCTGGGCTTCACAATACACAAAACCAGGGTGGTGGCTTCCCTCCCCTGAGCTCTCTGGGCTTCACTATACACAAAACCAGGGTGGTGGCTTCCCTCCCCTGAGCTCTCTGGGCTTCACTATGCACAACACCAGGGGGGTGGCTTCCTTCCCCTGAGCTCTCTGGGCATCACTATACACAACACCAGGGGGTTAGCTTCCTTCCCCTGAGCTCTCTGGGCTTCACAATACACAAAACCAGGGTGGTGGCTTCCCTCCCCTGAGCTCTCTGGGCTTCACTATGCACAACACCAGGGGGGTGGCTTCCTTCCCCTGAGCTCTCTGGGCATCACTATACACAACACCGGGGGGCGGTGGCTTCCTTGCCCTGAGCTCTCTGGGCTTCACTATGCACAACACCAGGGTGGGTGGCTTCCTTCCCCTGAGCTCTCTGGGCATCACTATACACAACACCGGGGGGCGGTGGCTTCCTTGCCCTGAGCTCTCTGGGCTTCACTATACACAACACCAGGGTGGGTGGCTTCCTTCCCCTGAGCTCTCTGGGCATCACTATACACAACACCGGGGGGCGGTGGCTTCCTTGCCCTGAGCTCTCTGGGCTTCACTATGCACAACACCAGGGGGGTGGCTTCCTTCCCCTGAGCTCTCTGGGCTTCACTATGCACAACACCGGGGGGGATGGGTTCCTTCCCCAAAGCTTTCTGGGCTTCACTATGCACAACACCAGGGGGGTGGCTTCCTTCCCCTGAGCTCTCTGGGCTTCACTATGCACAACACCGGGGGGGATGGGTTCCTTCACCAAAGCTTTCTGGGCTTCACTATGCACAGCACAAGGGGGGGTGGCTTCCTTCCCCTGAACTCTCTGGGCTTCACTATACACAAAACGAGGTGGGGGTTGCCTCCTTCCCCTGAACTCTCTAGGCATCAATATACACAACATCAGGGGGTATGTCTTCCTTCCCCTGAGCTCTCTGGACTTCACTATGCACAACACCAGGACACCGGGGGGTGGGGGGGATTACTTCCTTCCGCTGAGCTCTCTGGGCTTCACTATACACAATACCATGGGGGTGGCTTCCTTCCCCTGAGCTCTCTGGGCTTCACTATGCACAACACCAGGGGGAGCGGGGTGGGGGAGGGTAGCTTCCTTCACCTGCTCTGTAGGCTTGACTATACACAACACCATGGGGGGAAGGACACCAGGGGGAGGTGGCTTCCTTCCCCTGAGCTCTCTGGGCATCACTCTACACAACACCGGGGGGGGGGGTGGCTTCCTTCGCCTGAGCTCACTGGCCTTCACTGTACACAACACCAGGGAGGTGGCTAAGTTCCCCTGAGCTCCCTGGACTTCACTATACACAACACCAGGGGGGTGGCTTCCTTCCCCTGAGCTCTCTGGGCTTCACTATGCACAACACCAGGGGGGTGGCTTCCTTCCCCTGAGCTCTCTGGGCTTCACTATGCACAGCACCGGGGGGCTGGCTTCCTTCCCCCGAGCTCTATGGGCTTTACTATACACAACACCAGGGGGGGGGGTGGCTTCCTTCCCCCAAGCTCTCTGGGCATCACCATACACAACACCAGGGGTGGGGAGCTTCCTTCCCCGAGCTCTCTGGGCTTCACTATACACAACACCAGGGGGGATGGCTTCCTTCCCCTGAGCTGTCTGGGCTTCACTATACACAACACCAGGGGCCGGGGGGGGGGCGGCTTCCTTTCGCTGGGCTGTATGGACTTCACTATACACAACACCAGGGGGGTGGGTTCCTTCCCCGGAGCTCTCTGGGATTCACTATACACAACACCAGGGGGGTGGGTTCCTTCCCCCAAGCTCTCTGGGCTTCACTATACACAACACCAGGGGGTACGGCTTCCCTTGAGCTCTCTGGGCTTCACTATACACAACACAAAGGGGGGGTGGCTTCCTTCCCCTGAGCTCTCTGGGATTCAATATACACAAAACGAGGTGGGGGTTGCTTCCTTCCCCTGAGCTCTCTGGCCTTCACTGTACACAACACCAGTGGTGTGGCTTCCTTCCCCCAAGCTCTCTGGACTTCACTATACACAACACCAGGGGGGATGGGTTCCTTCCCCAAAGCTTTCTGGGCTTCACTATGCACAGCACAAGGGGGGGTGGCTTCCTTCTCCTGAACTCTCTGGGCTTCACTATACACAAAACGAGGTGGGGGTTGCTTCCTTCACCTGAACTCTCTGGGCATCAATATACACAACATCAGGGGGTATGTGTTCCTTCCCCTGAGCTCTCTGGGCTTCACTATGCACAACACCAGGACACCGGGCGGGGGGGGGGATTACTTCCTTCCCCTGAGCTCTCTGGGCTTCACTATACACAAAACCAGGGGGGTGGCTTCCTTCCCCGGAGCTCTCAGGGCTTCACTATGCACAATACCGGGGGGCTGAATTCCTTCCCCTGAGCTCTCTGGGCTTTACTATACACAACACCAGGGTGGTGGCTTCCTTCCCCCAAACTCTCTAGGCATCACCATACACAACACAGGGGGGAGCTTCCTTCCCCCGAGCTCTTTGGGCTTCACTATACACAACACCAGGGGGATGGGTTCCTTCCCACGAGCTCTCTGTGCTTCACTATACACAACACCATGGGGTGTAGGACACCAGGGGGGGTGGCTTCCTTCCCCCTGAGCTCTCTGGGCTTCACTATATACAACACCGGGGGGGTGGCTTCCTTCCCCTGAGCTCTCTGGGTTTCACTATACACAACACCCGGGTTGGTGGCTTCCTTTCCCGAGCTCTCTGGGCTTCACTATACCCAACACCAGGGGGGATGGCTTCCTTCCCCTGAGCTCTCTGGGCTTCACTATACACAACACCAGGGACCAGGGGTTGGCTTCCTTCCCCTAAGCTCTCTGGCCTTCACTATGCAAAACACCATTGGGGTGGCTTTCTTCCCCTGAGCTCTCTGGGCTTCACTATACACAACACCATGGGGGTCGCTTCCTTCCCCTGAACTCTCTGGGCATCAATATACACAACACCAGGTGGGTGGCTTCCTTTCCCTGAGCTCTCTGGCCTTCACTATACACAACACCAGGGGGGGTGGCTTCCTTCGCCTAAGCTCTCTCTGCTTCACTATACACAGCATCAGGGGGATGGATACCTTCCGCTTGAGCTCTCTGGGCTTCACTATAAACAACACCAGGAGTGATGGATTTCTTCCCCTGAGCTCTCTGGGCTTCACTATAAACAACACCGGGGTGAGGGGGGGGGGCGTCTTCCTTCCCCTGATCTCCCTGGGCTTCACTATACACAACACCAGGGGGGTGGCTTTCTTCCCCTGAGCTCTCTGGGCTTCACTATACACAACACCAGGGCGGGGGGTGGCTTCCTTCCCCTGAGCTCTCTGGGCTTCACTATACACAACACCAGGATGGGTGGGTTCCTTCCCCTGAGCTCTCTGGGCTTCACTATACACAACACCAGGGTGGGTGGGTTCCTTCCCCTGAGCTCTCTGGGCTTCACAATACACAACACCAGGGGGGGTGGCTTCCTTCCCCCTGAGCTCTCTGGTCTTCACTATACACAACACCAGGGGGGTGGCTTTCTTCCCCTGAGCTCTCTGGGCTTCACTATACACAACACCAGGGTGGGTGGGTTCATTCCCCTGAGCTCTCAGGGCTTCACTATACACAACAACAGGGCGGTGGCTTCCTTTCCCTGAGCTCTCTGGCCTTCATTATACACAACACCAGGGGGGTGGCTTCCTTTCCCTGAGCTCTCTGGGCTTCACTATACACAACACCAGGGGGGTGGCTTCCTTTCCCTGAGCTCTCTGGCCTTCACTATACACAACACCAGGGTGGTGGCTTCCTTTCCCTGAGCTGTCTGGGCTTCACTATACACAACACCAGGGGGGTGGCTTCCTTTCCCTGAGCTCTCTGGGCTTCACTATACACAACACCAGGGGGGTGGCTTCCTTTCCCTGAGCTCTCTGGCCTTCGCTATACATAACACCAGGGTGGTGGCTTCCTTCCCCTGAGCTCTCCGGCCTTCACTATACACAACACCAGGGGGGGGGTGGCTTTCTTCCCCTGAGCTCTCTGGGCTTCACTATAAACAACACCGGGGTGAAGGGGGGGGACATCTTCCTTCCCCTGAGCTCCCTGGGCTTCACTATACACAACACCAGGGGGTTGGCTTTCTTCCCCTGAGCTCTCTGGGCTTCACTATACACAACACCAGGGGGGTGGCTTCCTTCCCCCAGCTCTCTGGGCTTTACTATACACAACACAAGGAGGGGTGGCTTCCTTCCCCTGAGCTCTATGGGCTTCACTATACACAACACCAGGGGGGGTGGCTTTCTTCCCCCGAGCTCTCTGGGCTTCACTATACACAACACCAGGTTGGTGGCTTCCTTCCCCTGAGCTCTATGGGCTTCACTATACACAACACCAGGGGGTGGCTTACTTCCCCCGAGCTCTGTGGGCATCACTATACACAACAATAGGGTTGTGGCTTCCCTCCCCTGAGCTCTCTGGTCTTCACTATACACAACACCAGGGCGGAGGCTTCCTTTCCCTGAGCTCTCTGGGCTTCACTATACACAACACCAGGGGGGTGGCTTCCTTCCCCTGAGCTCTCTGGGCTTCACTATACACAACACCAGGAGGGTGGCTTCCTTCCCCTGAGCTCTCTGGGCTTCACTATACATACCCCAGGGGGAGGGGGGGTAGCTTTCTTCCCCTGAGCTCTCTGGGCTCCACTATACACAACACCAGGGGGGTGGCTTCCTTTCCCTGAGCTGTCTGGGCTTCACTATACACAACACCACGGGGGGTGGCTTCCTTCCCCTGAGCTCTCTGGGCTTCACTATACACAACACCAGGGGGGTGGCTTCCTTTCCCTGAGCTCTCTGGGCTTCACTATACACAACACTAGGGGGGTGGCTTCCTTTCCCTGAGCTCTCTGGCCTTCGCTATACATAACACCAGGGTGGTGGCTTCCTTCCCCTGAGCTCTCCGGCCTTCACTATACACAACACCAGGGGGGGGGGTGGCTTCCTTCCCCTGAGCTCTCTGGGCTTCACTATAAACAACACCGGGGTGAAGGGGGGGGGACATCTTCCTTCCCCTGAGCTCCCTGGGCTTCACTATACACAACACCAGGGGGTTGGCTTTCTTCCCCTGAGCTGTCTGGGCTTCACTATACACAACACCAGGGGGGTGGCTTCCTTCCCCCAGCTCTCTGGGCTTTACTATACACAACACAAGGAGCGGTGGCTTCCTTCCCCTGAGCTCTATGGGCTTCACTATACACAACACCAGGGGGGTGGCTTTCTTCCCCCGAGCTCTCTGGGCTTCACTATACACAACACCAGGTTGGTGGCTTCCTTCCCCTGAGCTCTATGGGCTTCACTATACACAACACCAGGGGGTGGCTTACTTCCCCCGAGCTCTGTGGGCATCACTATACACAACAATAGGGTTGTGGCTTCCCTCCCCTGAGCTCTCTGGTCTTCACTATACACAACACCAGGGCGGAGGCTTCCTTTCCCTGAGCTCTCTGGGCTTCACTATACACAACACCAGGGGGGTGGCTTCCTTCCCCTGAGCTCTCTGGGCTTCACTATACACAACACCAGGGGGGGTGGCTTCCTTCCCCTGAGCTCTCTGGGCTTCACTATACATAACACCAGGGGGAGGGGGGTAGCTTTCTTCCCCTGAGCTCTCTGGGCTCCACTATACACAACACCAGGGGGGTGGCTTCCTTTCCCTGAGCTGTCTGGGCTTCACTATACACAACACCACGGGGGGTGGCTTCCTTCCCCTGAGCTCTCTGGGCTTCACTATACACAACACCAGGGGGGTGGCTTCCTTCCCCTGAGCTCTCTGGGCTTCACTATACACAACACCAGGGGGGTGGCTTCCTTCCCCTGAGTTCCCTGGGCTTCACTATACACAACACCAGGGGGGGTGGCTTCCTTCCCTTGAGCTCCCTGGGCTTCACTATACACAACACGAGGGGGGTGGCTCTCTTCCCCTGAGCTCTGTGGGCATCACTATACACAGCACCAGGGGGGGTGGCTTCCTTCCCCTGAGCTCTCTGGGCTTCACTATACACAACACCAGGGACGGGTGGCTTCCTTCCCCCGAGCTCTCTGGGCTTCACTATACACAACACCAGGGGGGGTCGCTTCCTTCCCCCGAGCTCTCTGGGCTTCACTATACATAACACCAGGCTGGTGGCTTCCTTCCCCTGAGCTCTCTGGGCATCACTCTACACAACACCACGGGGGATGGCTTCCTTTCCCTGAACTCTCTGGGCTTCACTATACACAACACCAGGGGGGTGGCTTCCTTTCCCTGAGCTCTCTGGCCTTCACTATACACAACACCAGGGGGGTGGCTTCCTTCCCCTGAGCTCTCTGGGCATCACTCTACACAACACCACGGGGGATGGCTTCCTTTCCCTGAGCTCTCTGGGCTTCACTATACACAACACCAGGGGGGCTGTGGCTTCCTTCCCCTGAGCTCTCTGGGCTTCACTATACACAACACCAGGGTGGTGGCTTCCTTCCCCTGTGCTCTCTGGGCATCACTCTACACAACACCACGGGCGATGGCTTCCTTTCCCTGAGCTCTCTGGGCTTCACTATACACAACACCAGGGGGGGTGGCTTCCTTCCCCTGCGCTCTCTGGGCATCACTATACACAACACCAGGGGGGGTAGCTTCCTTCCACTGAGCTCTATGGGCATCACTATACACAACACCAGGGGGGGTAGCTTCCTTCCCTTGATGTCTCTGGGCTTCACTATACACAACACCAGGGGGGGTGGCTTCCTTTCCCTGAGCTCTCTGGGTTTCACTATACACAACACCAAGGGGAGGGGGGGTGGCTTTCTTCCCCTGAGCTCTCTGGGCTTCACTATACACAACACCGGGGGTGGCTTCCTTTCCCTGAGCTCTCTCACTTCACGATACACAAAACCAGGGGGGTGGCTTCCTTCCCCTGAGCTCTCTGGGCTTCACTATACCCAACACCAGGGGGGTGGCTTCCTTCCAGTGAGCTCTCTGGGATTCACTATACACAACACCGGGGGGGTGTCTGCCTTCCCCTGCGCTCCCTGCGCTTCACTATACACAACACCAGGCGGGTGGCTTCCTTCCCCTGAGCTCCCTGGGCTTCACTATACACAACACCAGGGGGGTGGCTTCCTTCCCACGAGCTCTCTGGGCTTCACTATACACAACACCAGGGGGGATGGCTTTCTTCCCCTAAGCTCTCTGGGCTTCACTATGCACAACACGAGGGGGTTGGTTTCCTTCACACAAGCTTCCTGGGCTTCACTATACACAACACCAGGGGGGTGGCTTCCTTTCCCTGAGCTCTCTGGGTTTCACTATACACAACACCAGGGGGAGAGGGGGTGGCTTTCTTCCCCTGAGCTCTCTGGGCTTCACTATACACAACACCAGGGGGTTGGCTTCCTTCCCCTGAGCTCTCTGGGCTTCACTATACACAACACTGGGGGAAGGGTGGTGGCTTACTTCCCCCGAGCTCTCTGGGCTTCACTATACACAACACCATGGGGGTCGCTTCTTTCCCCTGAACTCTCTGGGCATCAATATACACAACACCAGGTGGGTGGCTTCCTTTCCCTGAGCTCTCTGGCCTTCACTATACACAACACCAGGGGGGGTGGCTTCCTTCGCCTAAGCTCTCTCTGCTTCACTATACACAGCACCAGGGGGATGGATACCTTCCGCTTGAGCTCTCTGGGCTTCACTATAAACAACACCAGGAGTGATGGATTTCTTCCCCTGAGCTCTCTGGGCTTCACTATAAACAACACCGGGGTGAGGGGGGGGGGGGCGTCTTCCTTCCACTGATCTCCCTGGGCTTCACTATACACAACACCAGGGGGTGGCTTTCTTCCCCTGAGCTCTCTGGGCTTCACTATACACAACACCAGGGCGGGGGGTGGCTTCCTTCCCCTGAGCTCTCTGGGCTTCACTATACACAACACCAGGATGGGTGGGTTCCTTCCCCTGAGCTCTCTGGGCTTCACTATACACAACACCAGGGTGGGTGGGTTCCTTCCCCTGAGCTCTCTGGGCTTCACTATACACAACACCAGGGCGGGGGGTGGCTTCCTTCCCCTGAGCTCTCTGGGCTTCACTATACACAACACCAGGATGGGTGGGTTCCTTCCCCTGAGCTCTCTGGGCTTCACTATACACAACACCAGGGTGGGTGGGTTCCTTCCCCTGAGCTCTCTGGGCTTCACAATACACAACACCAGGGGGGGTGGCTTCCTTCCCCCTGAGCTCTCTGGTCTTCACTATACACAACACCAGGGGGGTGGCTTTCTTCCCCTGAGCTCTCTGGGCTTCACTATACACAACACCAGGGTGGGTGGGTTCATTCCCCTGAGCTCTCAGGGCTTCACTATACACAACAACAGGGTGGTGGCTTCCTTTCCCTGAGCTCTCTGGCCTTCATTATACACAACACCAGGGGGGTGGCTTCCTTTCCCTGAGCTCTCTGGGCTTCACTATACACAACACCAGGGGGGTGGCTTCCTTTCCCTGAGCTCTCTGGCCTTCACTATACACAACACCAGGGTGGTGGCTTCCTTTCCCTGAGCTGTCTGGGCTTCACTATACACAACACCAGGGGGGTGGCTTCCTTTCCCTGAGCTCTCTGGGCTTCACTATACACAACACCAGGGTGGTGGCTTCCTTCCCCTGAGCTCTCCGGCCTTCACTATACACAACACCAGGGGGGGGGTGGCTTTCTTCCCCTGAGCTCTCTGGGCTTCACTATAAACAACACCGGGGTGAAGGGGGGGGACATCTTCCTTCCCCTGAGCTCCCTGGGCTTCACTATACACAACACCAGGGGGTTGGCTTTCTTCCCCTGAGCTCTCTGGGCTTCACTATACACAACACCAGGGGGGTGGCTTCCTTCCCCCAGCTCTCTGGGCTTTACTATACACAACACAAGGAGGGGTGGCTTCCTTCCCCTGAGCTCTATGGGCTTCACTATACACAACACCAGGGGGGGTGGCTTTCTTCCCCCGAGCTCTCTGGGCTTCACTATACACAACACCAGGTTGGTGGCTTCCTTCCCCTGAGCTCTATGGGCTTCACTATACACAACACCAGGGGGTGGCTTACTTCCCCCGAGCTCTGTGGGCATCACTATACACAACAATAGGGTTGTGGCTTCCCTCCCCTGAGCTCTCTGGTCTTCACTATACACAACACCAGGGCGGAGGCTTCCTTTCCCTGAGCTCTCTGGGCTTCACTATACACAACACCAGGGGGGTGGCTTCCTTCCCCTGAGCTCTCTGGGCTTCACTATACACAACACCAGGAGGGTGGCTTCCTTCCCCTGAGCTCTCTGGGCTTCACTATACATAACACCAGGGGGAGGGGGGGTAGCTTTCTTCCCCTGAGCTCTCTGGGCTCCACTATACACAACACCAGGGGGGTGGCTTCCTTTCCCTGAGCTGTCTGGGCTTCACTATACACAACACCACGGGGGGTGGCTTCCTTCCCCTGAGCTCTCTGGGCTTCACTATACACAACACCAGGGGGGTGGCTTCCTTTCCCTGAGCTCTCTGGGCTTCACTATACACAACACCAGGGGGGTGGCTTCCTTTCCCTGAGCTCTCTGGCCTTCGCTATACATAACACCAGGGTGGTGGCTTCCTTCCCCTGAGCTCTCCGGCCTTCACTATACACAACACCAGGGGGGGGGGGTGGCTTCCTTCCCCTGAGCTCTCTGGGCTTCACTATAAACAACACCGGGGTGAAGGGGGGGGGACATCTTCCTTCCCCTGAGCTCCCTGGGCTTCACTATACACAACACCAGGGGGTTGGCTTTCTTCCCCTGAGCTCTCTGGGCTTCACTATACACAACACCAGGGGGGTGGCTTCCTTCCCCCAGCTCTCTGGGCTTTACTATACACAACACAAGGAGCGGTGGCTTCCTTCCCCTGAGCTCTATGGGCTTCACTATACACAACACCAGGGGGGTGGCTTTCTTCCCCCGAGCTCTCTGGGCTTCACTATACACAACACCAGGTTGGTGGCTTCCTTCCCCTGAGCTCTATGGGCTTCACTATACACAACACCAGGGGGTGGCTTACTTCCCCCGAGCTCTGTGGGCATCACTATACACAACAATAGGGTTGTGGCTTCCCTCCCCTGAGCTCTCTGGGCTTCACTATACACAACACCAGGGGGTGGCTTACTTCCCCCGAGCTCTGTGGGCATCACTATACACAACAATAGGGTTGTGGCTTCCCTCCCCTGAGCTCTCTGGTCTTCACTATACACAACACCAGGGGGGTGGCTTCCTTCCCCTGAGCTCTCTGGGCTTCACTATACACAACACCAGGGGGGGTGGCTTCCTTCCCCTGAGCTCTCTGGGCTTCACTATACATAACACCAGGGGGAGGGGGGTAGCTTTCTTCCCCTGAGCTCTCTGGGCTCCACTATACACAACACCAGGGGGGTGGCTTCCTTTCCCTGAGCTGTCTGGGCTTCACTATACACAACACCACGGGGGGTGGCTTCCTTCCCCTGAGCTCTCTGGGCTTCACTATACACAACACCAGGGGGGTGGCTTCCTTCCCCTGAGCTCTCTGGGCTTCACTATACACAACACCAGGGGGGTGGCTTCCTTCCCCTGAGTTCCCTGGGCTTCACTATACACAACACCAGGGGGGGTGGCTTCCTTCCCTTGAGCTCCCTGGGCTTCACTATACACAACACGAGGGGGGTGGCTCTCTTCCCCTGAGCTCTGTGGGCATCACTATACACAGCACCAGGGGGGGTGGCTTCCTTCCCCTGAGCTCTCTGGGCTTCACTATACACAACACCAGGGACGGGTGGCTTCCTTCCCCCGAGCTCTCTGGGCTTCACTATACACAACACCAGGGGGGGTCGCTTCCTTCCCCCGAGCTCTCTGGGCTTCACTATACATAACACCAGGCTGGTGGCTTCCTTCCCCTGAGCTCTCTGGGCATCACTCTACACAACACCACGGGGGATGGCTTCCTTTCCCTGAACTCTCTGGGCTTCACTATACACAACACCAGGGGGGTGGCTTCCTTTCCCTGAGCTCTCTGGCCTTCACTATACACAACACCAGGGGGGTGGCTTCCTTCCCCTGAGCTCTCTGGGCATCACTCTACACAACACCACGGGGGATGGCTTCCTTTCCCTGAGCTCTCTGGGCTTCACTATACACAACACCAGGGGGGCTGTGGCTTCCTTCCCCTGAGCTCTCTGGGCTTCACTATACACAACACCAGGGTGGTGGCTTCCTTCCCCTGTGCTCTCTGGGCATCACTCTACACAACACCACGGGCGATGGCTTACTTTCCCTGAGCTCTCTGGGCTTCACTATACACAACACCAGGGGGGGTGGCTTCCTTCCCCTGCGCTCTCTGGGCATCACTATACACAACACCAGGGGGGGTAGCTTCCTTCCACTGAGCTCTATGGGCATCACTATACACAACACCAGGGGGGGTAGCTTCCTTCCCTTGATGTCTCTGGGCTTCACTATACACAACACCAGGGGGGGTGGCTTCCTTTCCCTGAGCTCTCTGGGTTTCACTATACACAACACCAAGGGGAGTGGGGGTGGCTTTCTTCCCCTGAGCTCTCTGGGCTTCACTATACACAACACCGGGGGTGGCTTCCTTTCCCTGAGCTCTCTCACTTCACGATACACAAAACCAGGGGGGTGGCTTCCTTCCCCTGAGCTCTCTGGGCTTCACTATACCCAACACCAGGGGGGTGGCTTCCTTCCCCTGAGCTCTCTGGGATTCACTATACACAACACCGGGGGGGTGTCTGCCTTCCCCTGCGCTCCCTGCGCTTCACTATACACAACACCAGGCGGGTGGCTTCCTTCCCCTGAGCTCCCTGGGCTTCACTATACACAACACCAGGGGGGTGGCTTCCTTCCCACGAGCTCTCTGGGCTTCACTATACACAACACCAGGGGGGATGGCTTTCTTCCCCTAAGCTCTCTGGGCTTCACTATGCACAACACCAGGGGGGTGGCTTCCTTCACACAAGCTTCCTGGGCTTCACTATACACAACACCAGGGGGGTGGCTTCCTTTCCCTGAGCTCTCTGGGTTTCACTATACACAACACCAGGGGGAGAGGGGGTGGCTTTCTTCCCCTGAGCTCTCTGGGCTTCACTATACACAACACCAGGGGGTTGGCTTCCTTCCCCTGAGCTCTCTGGGCTTCACTATACACAACACTGGGGGAAGGGTGGTGGCTTCCTTCCCCCGAGCTCTCTGGGCTTCACTATACACAACACCATGGGGGTCGCTTCTTTCCCCTGAACTCTCTGGGCATCAATATACACAACACCAGGTGGGTGGCTTCCTTTCCCTGAGCTCTCTGGCCTTCACTATACACAACACCAGGGGGGGTGGCTTCCTTCGCCTAAGCTCTCTCTGCTTCACTATACACAGCACCAGGGGGATGGATACCTTCCGCTTGAGCTCTCTGGGCTTCACTATAAACAACACCAGGAGTGATGGATTTCTTCCCCTGAGCTCTCTGGGCTTCACTATAAACAACACCGGGGTGAGGGGGGGGGGCGTCTTCCTTCCCCTGATCTCCCTGGGCTTCACTATACACAACACCAGGGGGTGGCTTTCTTCCCCTGAGCTCTCTGGGCTTCACTATACACAACACCAGGGCGGGGGGTGGCTTCCTTCCCCTGAGCTCTCTGGGCTTCACTATACACAACACCAGGATGGGTGGGTTCCTTCCCCTGAGCTCTCTGGGCTTCACTATACACAACACCAGGGTGGGTGGGTTCCTTCCCCTGAGCTCTCTGGGCTTCACAATACACAACACCAGGGGGGGTGGCTTCCTTCCCCCTGAGCTCTCTGGTCTTCACTATACACAACACCAGGGGGCGTGGCTTTCTTCCCCTGAGCTCTCTCGGCTTCACTATACACAACACCAGGGTGGGTGGGTTCCTTCCCCTGAGCTCTCAGGGCTTCACTATACACAACAACAGGGTGGTGGCTTCCTTTCCCTGAGCTCTCTGGGCTTCATTATACACAACACCAGGGGGGTGGCTTCCTTTCCCTGAGCTCTCTGGCCTTCACTATACACAACACCAGGGTGGTGGCTTCCTTTCCCTGAGCTGTCTGGGCTTCACTATACACAACACCAGGGGGTGGCTTCCTTTCCCTGAGCTCTCTGGGCTTCACTATACACAACACCAGGGGGGTGGCTTCCTTTCCCTGAGCTCTCTGGCCTTCGCTATACATAACACCAGGGTGGTGGCTTCCTTCCCCTGAGCTCTCTGGCCTTCACTATACACAACACCAGTGGGGGGGTGGCTTCCTTCCCCTGAACTCTCTGGGCATCAATATACACAACACCAGGGGGGTGGCTTCCTTTCCCTGAGTTCTCTGGCCTTCACTATACATAACACCGGGGGGTGGCTTCCTTCCCCTGAGCTCTCTGGGCTTCACTATAAACAACACCGGGGTGAGGGTGGGGACATCTTCCTTCCCCTGAGCTCCCTGGGCTTCACTATACACAACACCAGGGGGGTGGCTTCCTTCCCCTGAGCTCTATGGGCTTCACTATACACAACACCAGGGGGGTGGCTTTCTTCCCCTGAGCTCTCTGGGCTTCACTATACACAACACCAGGTTGGTGGCTTCCTTCCCCTGAGCTCTATGGGCTTCACTATACACAACACCAGGGGGTGGCTTACTTCCCCCGAGCTCTGTGGGCATCACTATACACAACAATAGGGTTGTGGCTTCCCTCCCCTGAGCTCTCTGGTCTTCACTATACACAACACCAGGGGGGAGGCTTCCTTTCCCTGAGTTCTCTGGGCTTCACTATACACAACACCAGGGGGGTGGCTTCCTTCCCCTGAGCTCTCTGGGCTTCACTATACACAACACCAGGGGGGGGGTGGCTTCCTTCCCCTGAGCTCTCTAGGCTTCACTATACATAACACCAGGGGGAGGGGGGGTGGCTTTCTTCCCCTGAGCTCTCTGGGCTCCACTATACACAACACCAGGGGGGTGGCTTCCTTTCCCTGAGCTCTCTGGGCTTCACTATACACAACACCAGGGGGCCGTGGCTTCCTTCCCCTGAGCTTTCCGGGCTTCACTATGCACAACACCGGTGGGGGTGTGGGGGGTGGCTTCCTTTCCCTGAGCTGTCTGGGCTTCACTATACACAACACCACGGGGGGTGGCTTCCTTCCCCTGAGCTCTCTGGGCTTCACTATACACAACACCAGGGGGGTGGCTTCCTTCCCCTGAGCTGTCTGGGCTTCACTATACACAACACCAGGGGGGTGGCTTCCTTCCCCTGAGTTCCCTGGGCTTCACTATACACAACACCAGGGGGGGTGGCTTCCTTCCCTTGAGCTCCCTGGGCTTCACTATACACAACACAAGGGGGGTGGCTCTCTTCCCCTGAGCTCTGTGGGCATCACTATACACAGCACCAGGGGGGGTGGCTTCCTTCCCCTGAGCTCTCTGGGCCTCACTATACACAACACCAGGGACGGGTGGCTTCCTTCCCCCGGGCTCTCTGGGCTTCACTATTCACAACACCAGGGGGGGGTCGCTTCCTTCCCCCGAGCTCTCTGGGCTTCACTATACATAACACCAGGCTGGTGGCTTCCTTCCCCTGAGCTCTCTGGGCATCACTCTACACAGCACCACGGGGGATGGCTTCCTTTCCCTGAACTCTCTGGGCTTCACTATACACAACACCAGGGGGGTGGCTTCCTTTCCCTGAGCTCTCTGGCCTTCACTATACACAACACCAGGGGGGTGGCTTCCTTCCCCTGAGCTCTCTGGGCATCACTCTACACAACACCACGGGGGATGGCTTCCTTTCCCTGAGCTCTCTGGGCTTCACTATACACAACACCAGGGGGGCTGTGGCTTCCTTCCCCTGAGCTCTCTGGGCTTCACTATACACAACACCAGGGTGGTGGCTTCCTTCCCCTGTGCTCTCTGGGCATCACTCTACACAACACCACGGGGGATGGCTTCCTTTCCCTGAGCTCTCTGGGCTTCACTATACACAACACCAGGGGGGGTGGCTTCCTTCCCCTGCGCTCTCTGGGCATCACTATACACAACACCAGGGGGGGGTAGCTTCCTTCCCCTGAGCTCTCTGGGCATCACTATACACAACACCGGGGGGGTAGCTTCCTTCCCTTGAGCTCTCTGGGCTTCACTATACACAACACCAGGGGGGGTGGCTTCCTTTCCCTGAGCTCTCTGGGTTTCACTATACACAACACCAAGGGGAGGGGGGGTGGCTTTCTTCCCCTGAGCTCTCTGGGCTTCACTATACACAACACCAGGTTGGTGGCTTCCTTCCCCTGAGCTCTATGGGCTTCACTATACACAACACCAGGGGGTGGCTTACTTCCCCCGAGCTCTGTGGGCATCACTATACACAACAATAGGGTTGTGGCTTCCCTCCCCTGAGCTCTCTGGTCTTCACTATACACAACACCAGGGGGGAGGCTTCCTTCCCCTGAGCTCTCTGGGCTTCACTATACACAACACCAGGGGGGGGGTGGCTTCCTTCCCCTGAGCTCTCTAGGCTTCACTATACATAACACCAGGGGGAGGGGGGGTGGCTTTCTTCCCCTGAGCTCTCTGGGCTCCACTATACACAACACCAGGGGGGTGGCTTCCTTTCCCTGAGCTCTCTGGGCTTCACTATACACAACACCAGGGGGCCGTGGCTTCCTTCCCCTGAGCTTTCCGGGCTTCACTATGCACAACACCGGTGGGGGTGTGGGGGGTGGCTTCCTTTCCCTGAGCTGTCTGGGCTTCACTATACACAACACCACGGGGGGTGGCTTCCTTCCCCTGAGCTCTCTGGGCTTCACTATACACAACACCAGGGGGGTGGCTTCCTTCCCCTGAGCTCTCTGGGCTTCACTATACACAACACCAGGGGGGTGGCTTCCTTCCCCTGAGTTCCCTGGGCTTCACTATACACAACACCAGGGGGGGTGGCTTCCTTCCCTTGAGCTCCCTGGGCTTCACTATACACAACACAAGGGGGGTGGCTCTCTTCCCCTGAGCTCTGTGGGCATCACTATACACAGCACCAGGGGGGGTGGCTTCCTTCCCCTGAGCTCTCTGGGCTTCACTATACACAACACCAGGGACGGGTGGCTTCCTTCCCCCGGGCTCTCTGGGCTTCACTATTCACAACACCAGGGGGGGTCGCTTCCTTCCCCCGAGCTCTCTGGGCTTCACTATACATAACACCAGGCTGGTGGCTTCCTTCCCCTGATCTCTCTGGGCATCACTCTACACAGCACCACGGGGGATGGCTTCCTTTCCCTGAACTCTCTGGGCTTCACTATACACAACACCAGGGGGGTGGCTTCCTTTCCCTGAGCTCTCTGGCCTTCACTATACACAACACCAGGGGGGTGGCTTCCTTCCCCTGAGCTCTCTGGGCATCACTCTACACAACACCACGGGGGATGGCTTCCTTTCCCTGAGCTCTCTGGGCTTCACTATACACAACACCAGGGGGGCTGTGGCTTCCTTCCCCTGAGCTCTCTGGGCTTCACTATACACAACACCAGGGTGGTGGCTTCCTTCCCCTGTGCTCTCTGGGCATCACTCTACACAACACCACGGGGGATGGCTTCCTTTCCCTGAGCTCTCTGGGCTTCACTATACACAACACCAGGGGGGGTGGCTTCCTTCCCCTGCGCTCTCTGGGCATCACTATACACAACACCAGGGGGGGGTAGCTTCCTTCCCCTGAGCTCTCTGGGCATCACTATACACAACACCGGGGGGGTAGCTTCCTTCCCTTGAGCTCTCTGGGCTTCACTATACACAACACCAGGGGGGGTGGCTTCCTTTCCCTGAGCTCTCTGGGTTTCACTATACACAACACCAAGGGGAGGGGGGGTGGCTTTCTTCCCCTGAGCTCTCTGGGCTTCACTATAAACAACACCCGGGGGCGGCTTCCTTTCCCTGAGCTCTCTCACTTCACGATACACAAAACCAGGGGGTGGCTTCCTTCCCCTGAGCTCTCTGGGCTTCACTATACACAACACCGGGGGGGTGGCTGCCTTCCCCTGAGCTCCCTGGGCTTCACTATACACAACACCAGGGGGGTGGCTTCCTTCCCCTGAGCTCTCTGGGATTCACTATACACAAAACCGGGGGGGTGGATGCCTTCCCCTGAGCTCCCTGCGCTTCACTATACACAACACCAGGCGGGTGGCTTCCTTCCCTTGAGCTCCCTGGGCTCCACTATACACAACACCAGGGGGGTGGTTTCCTTCCCACGAGCTCTCTGGGCTTCACTATACACAACACCAGGGGGGATGGCTTCCTTCCCCTAAGCTCTCTGGGCTTCACTATGCACAACACCAGGGGGGTGGCTTCCTTCACACAAGGTTCCTGGGCTTCACTATACACAACACCAGGGGGGTGGCTTCCTTTCCCTGAGCTCTCTGGGTTTCACTATACACAACACCAGGGGGAGGGGGGGTGGCTTTCTTCCCCTGAGCTCTCTGGGCTTCACTATACACAACACCAGGGGGTTGGCTTCCTTCCCCTGAGCTCTCTGGGCTTCACTATACACAACACTGGGGGAAGGGTGGTGGCTTCCTTTCCCCGAGCTCTCTGGGCATCACTATACACAACTCCAGGGGGGTGGCATCCTTCCCCTGAGCTCTCTGGGCTTCACCATACACAACACTGGGGTAAGGGGGGTGGCTTCCTTTCCCCGAGCTCTCTGGGCATCACTATACACAACACCAAGGGGGTGGCTTCCTTCACACAAGCTTCCTGGGCTTCACTATACATAACACCAGGGGGGGTGGCTTCCTTTCCCTGAGCTCTCTGGGCTTCACTATACACAACACCAGGGGGGTGGCTCTCTTCCCCTGAGCTCTGTGGGCATCACTATACACAGCACCAGGGGGGGTGGCTTCCTTCCCCTGAGCTCTCTGGGCTTCACTATACACAACACCAGGGATGGGTGGCTTCCTTCCCCCGAGCTCTCTGGGCTTCACTATACACAACACCAGGGGGTTCGCTTCCTTCCCCCGAGCTATCTGGGCTTCCCTATACATAACACCAGGGTGGTGGCTTCCTTCCCCTGAGCTCTCTGGCCATCACTCTACACAACACCATGGGGGTTGGCTTCCTTTCCCTGAGCTCTCTGGGCTTCACTATACACAACACCAGGGGGGTGGCTTCCTTTCCCTGAGCTCTCTGGCCTTCACTATACACAACACCAGGGGGGTGGCTTCCTTCCCCTGAGCTCTCTGGGCATCACTCTACACAACACCACGGGGGATGGCTTCCTTTCCCTGAGCTCTCTGGGCTTCACTATACACAACACCAGGGGGGGTGGCTTCCTTCCCCTGAGCTCTCTGGGCTTCACTATACACAACACCAGGGTGGTGGCTTCCTTCCCCTGTGCTCTCTGGGCATCACTCTACACAACACCACGGGGGATGGCTTCCTTTCCCTGAGCTCTCTGGGCTTCACTATACACAACACCAGGGGGGCTGGCTTCCTTCCCCTGCACTCTCTGGGCATCACTATACACAACACCAGGGGGGGTAGCTTCCTTCCCCTGAGCTCTCTGGGCATCACTATACACAACACCAGGGGGGGTAGCTTCCTTCCCTTGAGCTCTCTGGGCTTCACTATACACAACACCAGGGGGGTGGCTTCCTTTCCCTGAGTTCTCTGGGTTTCATTATACACAACACCAAGGGGAGGGGGGGTGTCTTTCTTCCCCTGAGCTCTCTGGGCTTCACTATACACAACACCCGGGGGTGGCTTCCTTTCCCTGAGCTCTCTCGCTTCACGATACACAAAACCAGGGGGGTGGCTTCCTTCCCCTGAGCTCTCTGGGCTTCACTATACACAACACCGGGGGGGTGGCTGCCTTCCCCTGAGCTCCCTGGGCTTCACTATACACAACACCAGGGGTGTGGCTTCCTTCCCCTGAGCTCTCTGGGCTTCACTATACACAACACCGGGGGGGTGGCTGCCTTCCCCTGAGTTCCCTGGGCTTCACTATACACAACTCCAGGCGGGTGGCTTCCTTCCCCTGAGCTCCCTGGGCTTCACTATACACAACACCAGGGGGGTGGCTTCCTTCCCACGAGCTCTCTAGGCTTCACTATACACAACACCAGGGGGGATGGCTTCCTTCCCCTAAGCTCTCTGGGCTTCACTATACTCAACACCAGGGGAGATGGCTTCCTTCACCTGAGCTCTCTGGGCTTCTCTATACACAACACCGGGGACGGGTGGCTTCCTTCCCCTGAGCTCTCTGGGCTTCACTATACACAACACCAGGGGGGATGGCTTCCTTCCCCTGAGCTGTCTGTGCTTCACACAACACTACATCGGGGGGGTGTGGCTTCCTTTCGCTGAGCTCTCTGGGCTTCACCATACTCAACACCAGGGGGTACGGCTTCCCTTGAACTCTCTGGGCTTCACTATACATAACAGCAGGGGGTGGTTTCCTTCCCCCGAGCTTTCTGGGCTTCACTATGCACAACACAATGGGGGGGGTGGCTTCCTTCCCCTGAGCTCTCTGGCCTTCACTGTACACAACACCAGGGGGGTGGCTTCCTTCCCCTGAGCTCTCTGGACTTCACTGTACACAACACCAGGGGGGTGGCTTCCTTCCCCTGAGCTCTCTGGGCTTCACTATGCACAACACGGGGACGGGGTTATCTTCCCCCGAGCTCTATGGGCTTTACTATACACAACACCAGGGGGGTGGCTTCCTTCACCCAAACTCTCTGGGCATCACCATACACAACACGGGGGGGGAGCTTCCTTCCCCCGAGCTCTCTGGGCTTCACTATACACAACGCCAGGGGGGATGGCTTCCTTCCCCTGAGCTGTCTGGGCTTGACACAACACAACACCGGTGGGGGGCGGCTTCCTTTCGCTGAGCTGTATGGACTTCACTATACACAACACCAGGGGGGTGGGTTCCTTCCCCTGAGCTCTCTGGGCTTCACTATACACAACACCAGGGGGGTAGCTTCCTTCCCCTGAGCTCTCTGGGCTTCACTATACACAACACCAGGGGGTATGGCTTCCCTTGAGCTCTCTGGGCTTCACTATACACAACACAAAGGGGGGGGTGGGTGACTTCCTTCCCCAGAGCTCTCTGGGCTTCACTATACACAACACCAGGGCGGGTGGCTTCCTTCCCCCAAGCTCTCTGGGCATCACCATACACAACACGGGGGGGGGGTGGCTTCCTTCCCCTGAGCTCTCTGGGCTTCACTATACACAACACCGGGGGGGTGGCATCCTTCCCCAGAGCTCTCTGGGCTTCACTGTACACAACACCAGTTGGGTGGCTTCCTTCCCGTGAGCTTCCTGGGCTTCACTATACACAACACCGGGGGGGGTGGCTTTCTTCCCCTGAGCTCTCTGGGCATCACCATACACAACACAAGGGGGGTGGCTTCCTTCCCCTGAGCTCTCTGGGCTTCACTATGCACAACACCGGGGGGCTGAATTCCTTCCCCTGAGCTCTCTGGGCTTTACAATACCATACATGCCAACATTCTGTGACCAAAAATCTGTAGGAATCTTAAAGTTTCAAAAATAGTCAGGCGAGGAGGTTATGATAGGAATAGGGCGCGTAAGCAGCCCATTGTCATTGAATGAGCCCGCCGCCGCGGGTGCATTCAATGACAATGAGGTGCCTGCCACGCCTTTTGCCATCATGCCAGCTCGGGGGAGCCCTTGAAAGACTCACCAGAGTTGACGTGGTGGGGGGATAATGGCGCCTTTTGCCAAAGGCACCTGCGGCGGAGGGGCGCTTTTAGCCCACCGCCGTGGGTGCCTTTGACATTAACAGCCTGCATGCCACGCCGTCTCCCGCTACACCAGCTCGGGGAAGTCCTTGAAAGACGCCCCCAAGCTGGCGTGGTGGGGGACTAATGGCGCCTTTTGCCAAAGGCACCCACGGCGGAGGGGCGCTTTAGCCCACCGCCGTGGGTGCCTTTGACATTAAAAGCCTGCATGCCGGGCATTCTCCCGGTACGCCAGCTCGGGGGAGTCCTTGAAAGACTCCCCGAGTTGGCGTAGTGGGGGGCTAATGGCGCCTTTTGCCAAAGGCACTTGCGGCGGAGGGGCGCTTTTAGCCCACCGCCGTGGGTGCCTTTGACATTAAAAGCCTGCATGCCACGCTGTCTCACGCTACACCAGCTCGGGGAAGTCCTTGAAAGACTCCCCCAAGCTGGCGTGGTGGGGGACTAATGGCGCCTTTTGCCAAAGGCACCCGCGGCGGAGGGGCGCTTTAGCCCACCGCCGTGGGTGCCTTTGACATTAAAAGCCTGCATGCCGGGCATTCTCCCCGTACGCCAGCTCGGGGGAGCCCTTGAAAGACTCCCCCGAGCTGGTGTGGGCAAAAAAAAAAAAGTAAAAAAAAAAATATATGTTTTTTTTATTATTTTTTTTTACAAAAAAAATCGGTATTTGGTGTCAAAAAATCGGTAGGCGGTAGGACTGCTTAAAAAGCGGTATCCTACCGCCTAAATCGGTAGGGTTGGCAAGTATGCAATACACAACACCAGAGGGGTGGCTTCCTTCCCCCAAACTCTCTGGGCATCACCATACACAACACGGGGGGGGGGAGCTTCCTTCCCCCGAGCTCTCTGGGCTTCACTATACACAACACCAGGGGGGATGGGTTCCGTCCCACGAGCTCTCTGGGCTTCACTATACACAACACCAGGGGGGGTGGCGAGCTCTCTGGGCTTCACTATACACAACACCAGGGGGGGGGTGGCTTCCTTCCCCTGAGCTTTCTAGGCTTCACTATACACAACACCATGGGGGTGGCTTTCTTCCCCTGAGCTCTCTGGGCTTCACTAAACACAACACCAGGGGGGGTGGCTTCCTTCCCCTGAGCTTTCTGGTCATCACTATACACAACACCAGGGGGGTGGCTTCCTTCCCCGGAGCTCTCTGGGCTTCTCTATACACAACACCAGGGGGGTGGCTTCCTTTCCCTGAGCTCTCTGGGCATCACTATACACAACACCAGGGGAGATGGCTTCCTTCACCTAAGCTCTCTGGGCTTCTCTATACACAACACCAGGGACGGGTGGCTTCCTTCCCCTGAGCTCTCTGGGCTTCACTATACACAACACCAGGGGGGATGGCTTCCTTCCCCTGAAATGTCTGTGCTTCACACAACACAACATCGCAGGGGGGGGTGGCTTCCTTTCGCTGAGCTCTCTGGGCTTCACCATACTCAACAACAGGGGGTACAGCTTCCCTTGAACTCTCTGGGCTTCACTATACACAACAGCGGGGGGTGGTTTCCTTCCCATGAGCTCTCTGGGCTTCACTATGCACAACACAATGGGGGGGGGTGGCTTCCTTCCCCCGAGCTTTCTGGGCTTCACTATGCACAACACCAGGGGGGTGGCTTCCTTCCCATGAGCTCTCTGGCCTTCAGTGTACACAACACCAGGGGGGTGGCTTCCTTCCCCTGAGCTCTCTGGCCTTCACTGTACACAACACCAGGGGGGTGGCTTCCTTCCCCTGAGCTCTCTGGACTTCACTGTACACAACACCAGGGGGATGGCTTCCTTCCCCTGAGCTCTCTGGGCTTCACTATGCACAACACGGGGAGGGGGTTATCTTCCCCCGAGCTCTATGGGCTTTACTATACACAACACCAGGGGGGGTGGCTTCCTTCCCCCAAACTCTCTGGGCATCACCATACACAACACGGGGGGAGCTTCCTTCCCCTGAGCTCTGTGGGCTTCACTATACACAACACCAGGGGGGATGGCTTCCTTCCCCTGAGCTGTCTGGGCTTGACACAACACAACACCGGTGGGGGGCGGCTTCCTTTCGCTGAGCTGTATGGACTTCACTATACACAACACCAGGGGGGTGGGTTCCTTCCCCTGAGCTCTCTGGGCTTCACTATACACAACACCAGGGGGGTGGGTTCCTTCCCCTGGGCTCTCTGGGCTTCACTATACACAACACCAGGGGGGTAGCTTCCTTCGCCTGAGCTCTCTGGGCTTCACTATACACAACACCAGGGGGTATGGCTTCCTTCCCCCAAGCTCTCTGGGTATCACCATACACAACACGGGAGGGGAGCTTCCTTCCTCCAAGCTCTCTGGGCTTCACTATGCACAACACAAGGGGGGGGGGTGGCTTCCTTCCCCTGAGCTCTCTGGGCTTTACTATACACAAAACCGGGGGGGTGGCTTCCTTCCCCTGAGCTCTCTGGGCTTCACTGTACACAACACCAGGGGGGTGGCTTCCTTCCCCTGAGCTCTCTGGACTTCACTGTACACAACACCAGGGGGGTGGCTTCCTTCCCCTGAGCTCTCTAGACTTCACTATACACAACATCAGGGGGGTGGCTTCCTTCCCCTTTACTCTCTGGGCTCCACTATGCACAACACCAGGGGGGTGGCTTCCTTCCCCGGAGCTCTCTGTGCTTCACTATGCACAACACCAGGGGGGTGGCTTCCTTCCCCTGAGCTCTCTGGGCTTTACTATACACAACACCAGAGGGGGTGGCTTCCTTCCCCTGAGCTCTCTGGACTTCACTGTATACAACACCAGGGGAGTGGCTGTCTTCCCCTGAGCTCTCTAGACTTAACTATACACAACACCAGGGGGGTGGCTTCCTTCCCCTGAGCTCTCTGGGCTTCACTATGCACAACACCGGGAGGGGTGGCTTCCTTCCCCTGAGCTCTCTGGGCTTTACTATACACAACACCAGAGGGGGTGGCTTCCTTCCCCCAAACTCTCTGGGCTTCACTATGCACAACACCAGGGGGAGTGGGTTCCGATCCCACGAGCTCTCTGGGCTTCACTATACACAACACCTGGGGGGGTGGCTTCCTTCCCCTGAGCTTTCTAGGCTTCACTATACACAACACCAGTGGGGTGGCTTCCTTCCCCTGAGCTCTCTGGGCATCACTCTACACAACACCAGGGGGGATGGCTTCCTTCCCCTGAGCTGTCTGGGCTTCACACAATACAACATCAGGGGGGGGGTGGCTTCCTTTCGCTGAGCTCTCTGGGCTTCACCATACTCAACACCAGGGGGTACGGCTTCCCTTGAGCTCTCTGGGCTTCACTATACACAACAGCGGGGGGTGGTTTCCTTCCCCTGAGCTCTCTGGGCTTCACTATACAAAAACACCAGGGTTGTTGGCTTCCTTCCCCTGAGCTCTCTGGCCTTCACTGTACACAACACCAGGGGGGTGGCTTCCTTCCCCTGAGCTCTCTGGACTTCACTGTACACAACATCAGGGGGGTGGCTTCCTTCCCCTGAGCTCTCTGGGCTTCACTATGCACAACACCGGGAGGGGTGGCTTCCTTCCCCTGAGCTCTCTGGGCTTTAATATACACAACACCAGAGGGGGTGGCTTCCTTCCCCCAAACTCTCTGGGCTTCACTATGCACAACACCAGGGGGGATGGGTTCCGTCCCACGAGCTCTCTGGGCTTCACTATACACAACACCTGGGGGGGGGTGGCTTCCTTCCCCTGAGCTTTCTAGGCTTCACTATACACAACACCAGGGGGGTGGCTTCCTTCCCCTGAGCTCTCTGGGCATCACTCTACACAACACCAGGGGGGATGGCTTCCTTCCCCTGAGCTGTCCGGGCTTCACACAACACAACATCGGGGGGGGGTGGCTTCCTTTCGCTGAGCTCTCTGGTCTTCACCATACTCAACACCAGGGGGTACGGCTTCCCTTGAGCTCTCTGGGCTTCACTATACACAACAGCGGGGGGTGGTTTCCTTCCCCTGAGCTCTCTGGGCTTCACTATACACAACACCAGGCTTGTTGGCTTCCTTTCCCGAGCTCTCTGGGCTTCACTATACACAACACCGGGGGGGGTGGCTTCCTTCCCCTGAGCTCTCTGGCCTTCACTGTACACAACACCAGGGGGGTGGCTTCCTTCCCCTGAGCTCTCTGGACTTCACTGTACACAACACCAGGGGGGTGGCTTCCTTCCCCCGAGCTCTCTGGGCATCACCGCACACAACACGGGGTGGGGAGTTTCCTTCCCCCGAGCTCTATGGGCTTTACTATACACAACACCAGGGGGGGTGGCTTCCTTCCCCCAAGCTCTCTGGGCATCACGATACACAACACGGGGGGGGAGCTTCCTTCCCCCGAGCTCTCTGGTCTTCACTATACACAACACCAGGGGGGATGGCTTCCTTCCCCTGAGCTGTCTGGGTTTCACTATACACAATACCAGGGGGGTGGGTTCCTTCCCCCAAGCTCTCTGGGCTTCACTATACACAACACCAGGGGGTACGGCTTCCCTTGAGCTCTCTGGGCTTCACTATACACAACACAAAGGGGCGGGTGGCTTCCTTCCCCTGAGCTCTCTGGGCTTCACTATACACAAAACGAGGTGGGGGTTGCTTCCTTACCCTGAGCTCTCTGGGCTTCACTATACACAACACCGGGGGCTGGCTTCCTTCCCCAGAGCTCTCTGGGCTTCACTGTACACAACACCAGGTGGGTGGCTTCCTTCCCGTGAGCTTCCTGGGCTTCACTATACACAACACCGGGGGGGGTGGATTCCTTCCCCAGAGCTCTCTGGGCTTCACTATACACAACACCAGGGGGGGTGGCTTCCTTCCCCTGAGCTCTCTGGGCATCACCATACACAGCACCAGGGGGGATGGGTTCCTTCCCCCGAGCTTTCTGGGCTTCACTATGCACAACACAAGGGGGGGTGTCTTCCTTCCCCTGAGCTCTCTGGCCTTCACTGTACACAACACCAGGGGGGTGGCTTCCTTCCCCTGAGCTCTCTAGACTTCACTATACACAACACCAGTGGGGTGGCTTCCTTCCCCTGAGCTCTCTGGGCTTCACTATGCACAACACCGGGGGGCTGAATTCCTTCCCCTGAGCTCTCTGGGCTTTACAATACACAACAC
Organism: Ambystoma mexicanum; assembly: GCF_040938575.1. NCBI lineage: Eukaryota > Metazoa > Chordata > Amphibia > Caudata > Ambystomatidae > Ambystoma > Ambystoma mexicanum. Next base: position 29,929,452 of record NC_090931.1, read on the forward strand.
CAGAGGGGTGGCTTCCTTCCCCCAAACTCTCTGGGCCTCACCATACACAACACGGGGGGGGGGAGCTTCCTTCCCCCGAGCTCTCTGGGCTTCACTATACACAACACCAGGGGGGATGGGTTCCGTCCCACGAGCTCTCTGGGCTTCACTATACACAACACCAGGGGGGGTGGCTTCCTTCCCCTGAGCTTTCTAGGCTTCACTATACACAACACCATGGGGGTGGCTTTCTTCCCCTGAGCTCTCTGGGCTTCACTAAACACAACACCAGGGGGGATGGGTTCCATCCCACGAGCTCTCTGGGCTTCACTATACACAACACCAGGGGGGGTGGCTTCCTAACCCTGAGCTTTCTGGGCATCACTATACACAACACCAGGAGGGGTGGCTTCCTTCCCCTGAACTCTCTGGGCATCAATATACACAACATCAGGGGGTATGTGTTCCTTCCCCTGAGCTCTCTGGGCTTCACTATACACAACACCAGGGGGGGTGGCTTCCTTCCCCCAAACTCTCTGGGCATCACCATACACAACACGGGGGGAGCTTCCTTCCCCTGAGCTCTGTGGGCTTCACTATACACAACACCAGGGGGGATGGCTTCCTTCCCCTGAGCTGTCTGGGCTTGACACAACACAACACCGGTGGGGGGCGGCTTCCTTTCGCTGAGCTGTATGGACTTCACTATACACAACACCAGGGGGGTGGGTTCCTTCCCCTGAGCTCTCTGGGCTTCACTATACACAACACCAGGGGGGTGGGCTCCTTCCCCTGGGCTCTCTGGGCTTCACTATACACAACACCAGGGGGGTAGCTTCCTTCGCCTGAGCTCTCTGGGCTTCACTATACACAACACCAGGGGGTATGGCTTCCTTCCCCCAAGCTCTCTGGGTATCACCATACACAACACGGGAGGGGAGCTTCCTTCCTCCAAGCTCTCTGGGCTTCACTATGCACAACACAAGGGGGGGGGGGTGGCTTCCTTCCCCTGAGCTCTCTGGGCTTTACTATACACAAAACCGGGGGGGGGTGGCTTCCTTCCCCTGAGCTCTCTGGGCTTCACTGTACACAACACCAGGGGGGTGGCTTCCTTCCCCTGAGCTCTCTGGACTTCACTGTACACAACACCAGGGGGTGGCTTCCTTCCCCTGAGCTCTCTAGACTTCACTATACACAACATCAGGGGGGTGGCTTCCTTCCCCTTTACTCTCTGGGCTCCACTATGCACAACACCAGGGGGGTGGCTTCCTTCCCCGGAGCTCTCTGTGCTTCACTATGCACAACACCAGGGGGGTGGCTTCCTTCCCCTGAGCTCTCTGGGCTTTACTATACACAACACCAGAGGGGGTGGCTTCCTTCCCCTGAGCTCTCTGGACTTCACTGTATACAACACCAGGGGAGTGGCTGTCTTCCCCTGAGCTCTCTAGACTTAACTATACACAACACCAGGGGGGTGGCTTCCTTCCCCTGAGCTCTCTGGGCTTCACTATGCACAACACCGGGAGGGGTGGCTTCCTTCCCCTGAGCTCTCTGGGCTTTACTATACACAACACCAGAGGGGGTGGCTTCCTTCCCCCAAACTCTCTGGGCTTCACTATGCACAACACCAGGGGGAGTGGGTTCCGATCCCACGAGCTCTCTGGGCTTCACTATACACAACACCTGGGGGGGTGGCTTCCTTCCCCTGAGCTTTCTAGGCTTCACTATACACAACACCAGTGGGGTGGCTTCCTTCCCCTGAGCTCTCTGGGCATCACTCTACACAACACCAGGGGGGATGGCTTCCTTCCCCTGAGCTGTCTGGGCTTCACACAATACAACATCAGGGGGGGGGGGTGGCTTCCTTTCGCTGAGCTCTCTGGGCTTCACCATACTCAACACCAGGGGGTACGGCTTCCCTTGAGCTCTCTGGGCTTCACTATACACAACAGCGGGGGGTGGTTTCCTTCCCCTGAGCTCTCTGGGCTTCACTATACAAAAACACCAGGGTTGTTGGCTTCCTTCCCCTGAGCTCTCTGGCCTTCACTGTACACAACACCAGGGGGGTGGCTTCCTTCCCCTGAGCTCTCTGGACTTCACTGTACACAACCCAGGGGGGTGGCTTCCTTCCCCTGAGCTCTCTGGACTTCACTGTACACAACATCAGGGGGGTGGCTTCCTTCCCCTGAGCTCTCTGGGCTTCACTATGCACAACACCGGGAGGGGTGGCTTCCTTCCCCTGAGCTCTCTGGGCTTTAATATACACAACACCAGAGGGGGTGGCTTCCTTCCCCCAAACTCTCTGGGCTTCACTATGCACAACACCAGGGGGGATGGGTTCCGTCCCACGAGCTCTCTGGGCTTCACTATACACAACACCTGGGGGGGGTGGCTTCCTTCCCCTGAGCTTTCTAGGCTTCACTATACACAACACCAGGGGGGTGGCTTCCTTCCCCTGAGCTCTCTGGGCATCACTCTACACAACACCAGGGGGGATGGCTTCCTTCCCCTGAGCTGTCCGGGCTTCACACAACACAACATCGGGGGGGGTGGCTTCCTTTCGCTGAGCTCTCTGGTCTTCACCATACTCAACACCAGGGGGTACGGCTTCCCTTGAGCTCTCTGGGCTTCACTATACACAACAGCGGGGGGTGGTTTCCTTCCCCTGAGCTCTCTGGGCTTCACTATACACAACACCAGGCTTGTTGGCTTCCTTTCCCGAGCTCTCTGGGCTTCACTATACACAACACCGGGGGGGGTGGCTTCCTTCCCCTGAGCTCTCTGGCCTTCACTGTACACAACACCAGCCTTGTTGGCTTCCTTTCCCGAGCTCTCTGGGCTTCACTATACACAACACCGGGGGGGATGGCTTCCTTCCCCTGAGCTCTCTGGCCTTCACTGTACACAACACCAGGGGGGTGGCTTCCTTCCCCTGAGCTCTCTGGACTTCACTGTACACAACACCAGGGGGGTGGCTTCCTTCCCCCGAGCTCTCTGGGCATCACCGCACACAACACGGGGTGGGGAGTTTCCTTCCCCCGAGCTCTATGGGCTTTACTATACACAACACCAGGGGGGGTGGCTTCCTTCCCCCAAGCTCTCTGGGCATCACGATACACAACACGGGGGGGAGCTTCCTTCCCCCGAGCTCTCTGGTCTTCACTATACACAACACCAGGGGGGATGGCTTCCTTCCCCTGAGCTGTCTGGGTTTCACTATACACAATACCAGGGGGTGGGTTCCTTCCCCCAAGCTCTCTGGGCTTCACTATACACAACACCAGGGGGTACGGCTTCCCTTGAGCTCTCTGGGCTTCACTATACACAACACAAAGGGGCGGGTGGCTTCCTTCCCCTGAGCTCTCTGGGCTTCACTATACACAAAACGAGGTGGGGGTTGCTTCCTTACCCTGAGCTCTCTGGGCTTCACTATACACAACACCGGGGGCTGGCTTCCTTCCCCAGAGCTCTCTGGGCTTCACTGTACACAACACCAGGTGGGTGGCTTCCTTCCCGTGAGCTTCCTGGGCTTCACTATACACAACACCGGGGGGGGTGGCTTCCTTCCCCAGAGCTCTCTGGGTTTCACTATACACAACACCAGGGGGGGTGGCTTCCTTCCCCTGAGCTCTCTGGGCATCACCATACACAGCACCAGGGGGGATGGGTTCCTTCCCCCGAGCTTTCTGGGCTTCACTATGCACAACACAAGGGGGGGTGTCTTCCTTCCCCTGAGCTCTCTGGCCTTCACTGTACACAACACCAGGGGGGTGGCTTCCTTCCCCTGAGCTCTCTAGACTTCACTATACACAACACCAGTGGGGTGGCTTCCTTCCCCTGAGCTCTCTGGGCTTCACTATGCACAACACCGGGGGGCTGAATTCCTTCCCCTGAGCTCTCTGGGCTTTACAATACACAACACCAGAGGGGTGGCTTCCTTCCCCCAAACTCTCTGGGCCTCACCATACACAACACGGGGGGGGGGAGCTTCCTTCCCCCGAGCTCTCTGGGCTTCACTATACACAACACCAGGGGGGGTGGGTTCCGTCCCACGAGCTCTCTGGGCTTCACTATACACAACACCAGGGGGGGTGGCTTCCTTCCCCTGAGCTTTCTAGGCTTCACTATACACAACACCATGGGGGTGGCTTTCTTCCCCTGAGCTCTCTGGGCTTCACTAAACACAACACCAGGGGGGATGGGTTCCATCCCACGAGCTCTCTGGGCTTCACTATACACAACACCAGGGGGGGTGGCTTCCTAACCCTGAGCTTTCTGGGCATCACTATACACAACACCAGGAGGGGTGGCTTCCTTCCCCTGAACTCTCTGGGCATCAATATACACAACATCAGGGGGTATGTGTTCCTTCCCCTGAGCTCTCTGGGCTTCACTATACAGAACACCAGGGTGGTGGCTTCCTTCCCCTGAGCTCTCTGGGCATCACTATACACAACACCAGGAGTGATGGATTCCTTCCACTGAGCTCTCTGGTCTTCACTATACACAACACCGGGGGGGGGTGGCTTCCTTCGCCTGAGCTCCCTGGGCTTCACTATATACAACACCAGGGGGTGGCTTCCTTTCCCTGAGCTTTCATGGCATCACTATACACAACACCAGGGGGGGTGGCTTCCTTCCCCTGAGCTCTCTGGGCTCCACTATGCACAACACCATGGGGGTGGCTTCCTTCCCCTGAGCTCTCTGGGCTTCACTATACACAAAACGAGGTGGGGGTTGCTTCCTTCCCCTGAGCTCTCTGGCCTTCACTGTTCACAACACCAGGGGGGTGGCTTCCTTCCGCTGAGCTCTCTGGGCTCCACTATGCACAACACCAGGGTGGTGGCTTCCTTCCCCGGAGCTCTCTGGGCTTCACTATGCACAACACCGGGGGGCTGAGTTCCTTCCCCTAAGCTCTCTGGGCTTCACTATACACAACACCAGGGGGGATGGGTTCCGTCCCACGAGCTCTCTGGTCTTCACTATACACAACACCAGGGGGGTGGCTTTCTTCCCCTGAGCTCTCTGGGCTTCACTATACACAACACCAGGAGGGTGGCTTACTTCCCCCCCCCCGAGCTCTGTGGGCATCACTATACACAACACCAGTGGGGTGGCTTCCTTCCCCTGAGCTCTCTGGGCTTCACTATGCACAACACCAGGGGGGTGGCTTCCTTCACACAAGCTTCCTGGGCTTCACTATACATAACAACAGGGGTGGTGGCTTCCTTCCCCCGAGCTCGCTGGGCATCGCTATACACAACACCACGGGGTTGGCTTCCTTACCCTGAGCTCTCTGAGCTTCACTATACACAACACCAGGGGAATGGCTTCCTTCCCCTGAGCGGTCTGGGCTTCACTGTACACAACACCAGGGTGGGGGGTAGGGGAGGTGGCTTCCTTTCCCTGAGCTCTCTGGGCTTCACTATACACAACACCAGGGGGGGATTACTTCCTTCCCCTGAGCTCTCTGGGCTTCTCTATACACAAAACCAGGGGGGTGGCTTCCTTCCCCTGAGCTCTCTGGGCTCCACTATGCACAACACCAGGGGGGTGGATTCCTTCCCCGGAGCTCTCTGGGCTTCACTATACACAAAACCAGGGGGGTGGCTTCCTTTCCCGGAGCTCTCTGGGCTTCACTATGCACAACACCAGGGGGGGGGGTGGCTTCCTTCCCCCAAACTCTCTGGGCATCACCATACACAACACGGGGGGAGCTTCCTTCCCCCGAGCTCTCTGGACTTCACTATACACAACACCAGGGGGGATGGGTTCCTTCCCACGAGCTCTCTGGGCTTCACTATACACAACACCAGGGGGGGGGTGGCTTCCTTCCCGGGAGCTCCCTGGGATTCACTATACACAACACCTGGGGGTGGTGGCTTCCTTCCCCTGAGCTTTCTAGAATTCACTATACACAACACAATGGGGGTTGCTTCCGTCCCCTGATCTCTCTGGGCTTCACTATACACAACACCAGGGTGGGTGACTTCCTTCCCCTGAGCTCTCTGGGCTTCACTAAACACAACACCAGGGGGGGTGGCTTCCTTCCCCTGAACTCTCTGGGCATCAATATACACAACATCAGGGGGTATGTGTTCCTTCCCCTGAGCTCTCTGGGCTTCACTATGCACAACACCAGGACACCTGGGGGTGGGGGGGATTACTTCCATCCGCTGAGCTCTCTGGGCTTCACTATACACAATACCATGGGGGTGGCTTCCTTCCCCTGAGCTCTCTGGGCTTCACTATGCACAACACCAGGGGGAGCGGGGTGGGGGAGGGTAGCTTCCTTCACCTGCTCTGTAGGCTTGACTATACACAACACCATGGGGGGAAGGATACCAGGGGGAGGTGGCTTCCTTCCCCTGAGCTCTCTGGGCATCACTCTACACAACACCGGGGGGGGGGTGGCTTCCTTCGCCTGAGCTCACTGGCCTTCACTGTACACAACACCAGGGAGGTGGCTAAGTTCCCCTGAGCTCCCTGTACTTCACTATACACAACACCAGGGGGGTGGCTTCCTTCCCCTGAGCTCTCTGGGCTTCTTTATGCACAACACCAGGGGGGTGGCTTCCTTCCCCTGAGCCCTCTGGGCTTCACTATGCACAACACCAGGGGGCTGGCTTCCTTCCCCCGAGCTCTATGGGCTTTACTATACACAACACCAGGGGGGGGGGGGGTGGCTTCCTTCCCCCAAGCTCTCTGGGCATCACCATACACAACACCAGGGGTGGGGAGCTTCCTTCCCCGAGCTCTCTGGGCTTCACTATACACAACACCAGGGGGGATGGCTTCCTTCCCCTGAGCTGTCTGGGCTTCATTATACACAACACCAGGGGCCGGGGGGGGGCGGCTTCCTTTCGCTGGGCTGTATGGACTTCACTATACACAAAACGAGGTGGGGGTTGCTTCCTTCACCTGAACTCTCTGGGCATCAATATACACAACATCAGGGGGTATGTGTTCCTTCCCCTGAGCTCTCTGGGCTTCACTATGCACAACACCAGGGGGGTTGGTTCCTTCCCCCAAGCTCTCTGGGCTTCACTCTACACAACACAAAGGGGGGGGGGGGGTGGCTTCCTTCCCCTGAGCTCTCTGGGCTTCACTAGACACAACACCAGGGGGGTGGCTTCCTTCCCCTGAGCTTTCTGGGCATCACTATACACAACACCAGGAGGGGTGGCTTCCTTCCCCTGAGCTCTCTGGCCTTCACTGTACACAACACCAGGGGGGTGGCTTCCTTACCCCAAGCTCTCTGGGCATCACCATACACAACACGGGGGGCAAGCTTCCTTCCCCCAAGCTCTCTGGACTTCACTATACACAACACCAGGGGGGATGGGTTCCTTCCCCCAAGCTTTCTGGGCTTCACTATGCACAGCACAAGGGGGGGTGGCTTCCTTCCCCTGAGCTCTCTGGGCTTCACTATACACAAAACGAGGTGGGGGTTGCTTCCTTCACCTGAACTCTCTGGGCATCAATATACACAACATCAGGGGGTATGTGTTCCTTCCCCTGAGCTCTCTGGGCTTCACTATGCACAACACCAGGACACCAGGGGGGGGATTACTTCCTTCCCCTGAGCTCTCTGGGCTTCACTATACACAAAACCAGGGGGGTGGCTTCCTTCCCCTGAGCTCTCTGGGCTTCAATATACACAAAACCAGGGGGGTGGCTTCCTTCCCCGGAGCTCTCTGGGCTTCACTATGCACAATACCGGGGGGCTGAATTCCTTCCCCTGAGCTCTCTGGGCTTTACTATACACAACACCAGGGGTGGTGGCTTCCTTCCCCCAAACTCTCTGGGCATCACCATACACAACACGGGGGGAAGCTTCCTTCCCCCGAGCTCTCTGGGCTTCACTATACACAACACCAGGGGGGATGGGTTCCTTCCCACGAGCTCTCTGTGCTTCACTATACACAACACCATGGGGTGTAGGACACCAGGGGGGGTGGCTTCCTTCCCCCTGAGCTCTCTGGGCTTCACTATATACAACAAGAGGGGGGCGGATTCTCCCCTGAGCTCTCTGAGCTTCACTATACACAACACCAGGGGGGGTGGCTTCCTTCCCCTGAGCTCTCTGGGTTTCACTATACACAACACCCGGGTTGGTGGCTTCCTTTCCCGAGCTCTCTGGGCTTCACTATACCCAACACCAGGGGGGATGGCTTTCTTCCCCTGAGCTCTCTGGGCTTCACTATACACAACACCAGGGACCAGGGGTTGGCTTCCTTCCCCTAAGCTCTCTGGCCTTCACTATGCAAAACACCATTGGGGTGGCTTTCTTCCCCTGAGCTCTATGGACTTCACTATACACAACACCATGGGGGTCGCTTCCTTCCCCTGAGCTTTCTGGGCTTCACTATGCACAACACCAGGACACCGGGGGAGGGGGGGATTACTTCCTTCCGCTGAGTTCTCTGGGCTTCACTATACACAATACCATGGGGGTGGCTTCCTTACCCTGAGCTCTCTGGGCTTCACTATGCACAACACCAGCGGGAGCGTGGGGGGTAGCTTCCTTCACCTGCTCTGTAGGCTTTACTATACACAACACCATGGGGGGAAGGACACCAGGGGGTGTGGCTTCCTTCCCCCTGAGCTCTCTGGGCTTCACTATATACAACACCAGGGGGTGGATTCTCCCCTGAGCTCTCTGGGCTTCACTATACACAACACCAGGGTTATTGGCTTCCTTTCCCGAGCTCTCTGGGCTTCACTATACACAACACGGGGGGGGGGGCTTCCTTCGCCTAAGCTCACTGGCCTTCACTGTACACAACGCCAGGGGGGTGGCTTCGTTCCCCTGAGCTCTTTGGGCTTCACTAAACACAACACCAGTGGGGGTGGCTTCCTTCCCCTGAGCTTTCTGGGTATCACTATACACAACACCAGGGGGGGTGGCTTCTTTCCCCTGAGCTCTTTGGGCTTCACTAAACACAACACCAGGGGGTGTGGCTTCCTTCCCCTGAGCTTTCTGGGCATCACTATACACAACACCAGGGGGGTGGCTTCGTTCCCCTGAGCTCTCTGGGCTTTACTATACACAACACCAGGGGGGGTGGCTTCCTTCCCCCAAACTCTCTGGGCATCACCATACACAACACGGGGGGGGGAGCTTCTTTCCCCCGAGCTCTCTGGGCTTCAATATACACAACACCAAGGGGGGGTGGCTTCCTTCTCTCGAGCTCCCTGGGATTCACTATACACAACACCTGGGGTGGGGTGGCTTCCTTCCCCCGAGCTCTCTGGCTTCACTATACACAAAACCAAGGGGGTGGCTGCCTTCCCCTGAGCTCTCTGGGCTTCACTATACACAAAACCAGGGGGGTGGCTTCCTTCCCCGGAGCTCTCTGGGCTTCACTGTGCACAATACCGGGGGGCTGAATTCCTTCCCCTGAGCTCTCTGGGCTTTACCATACACAACACCAGGGGTGGTGGCTTCCTTCCCCCAAACTCTCTGGGCATCACCATACACAACACGGGGGGGAGCTTCCTTCCCCCAAGCTCTCTGGGCTTCACTATACACAACAGCAGGGGGGATGGGTTCCTTCCCACGAGCTCTCTGGGCTTCACTATACACAACACCATGGGGGGTAGGACACCAGGGGGGGTGGCTTCCTTCACCCCTGAGCTCTCTGGGCTTCACTATATACAACAACAGGGGGGTGGATTCTCCCCTGAGCTCTCTGGGCTTCACTATACACAACACCGGGGGGGGGGGGGGGGTGGCTTCCTTCCCCTGAGCTCTCTGGGTTTCACTATACACAACACCCGGGTTGGTGGCTTCCTTTCCCGAGCTCTCTGGGCTTCACTATACCCAACACCAGGGGGGATGGCTTCCTTCCCCTGAGCTCTCTGGGCTTCACTATACACAACACCAGGGACCAGGGGTTGGCTTCCTTCCTATAAGCTCTCTGGGCTTCACTATGCAAAACACCATTGGGGTGGCTTACTTCCCCTGAGCTCTCTGGGCTTCAATATACACAACACCATGGGGGTCGCTTCCTTCCCCTGAGCTTTCTGGGCATCACTATACACAACACCAGGAGGGGTGGCTTCCTTCCCCTGAGCTCTCTGGGCTTCACTATGCACAACACCAGGACACCGGGGGAGGGGGGGATTACTTCCTTCCGCTGAGCTCTCTGGGCTTCACTATACACAATACCATGGGGTGGCTTCCTTCCCCTGAGCTCTCTGGGCTTCACTATGCACAACACCAGCGGGAGCGTGGGGGGTAGCTTCCTTCACCTGCTCTGTAGGCTTTACTATACACAACACCATGGGGGGAAGGACACCAGGGGGTGTGGCTTCCTTCCCCCTGATCTTTCTGGGCATCACTATACACAACACCAGGGGGGTGGATTCTCCCCTGAACTCTCTGGGCTCCAATATGCACAACACCAGTGGGGTTGCTTCCTTCCCCGGAGCTCTCTGGGCTTCACTATGCACAACACTGGGGGGCTGAATTCCTTCCCCTGAGCTCTCTGGGCTTTACTATACACAACACCAGGGGGTGGCTTCCTTCCCCTGAGCTTTCTGGGCATCACTATACACAACACCAGGAGGGGTGGCTTCCTTCGCCTGAACTCCCTGGGCATCAATATACACAACATCAGGGGGTATGTGTTCCTTCCCCTGAGCTCTCTGGGCTTCACTATGCACAACGCCAGGACACCAGGGGGTGGGGGGGGATTACTTCCTTCCGCTGAGCTCTCTGGGCTTCACTATGCACAAAACCAGGGGGAGCGGGGGGGGGGTAGCTTCCTTCACCTGCTCTGTAGGCTTGACTATACATACACAACACCATGGGGGGAAGTACACCAGGGGGAGGTGGCTTCCTTCCCCCTGAGCTCTCTGGGCTTCACTATATACAACACCAGGGGGGTGGATTCTCCCCTGAGCTCTCTGGGCTTCACTATACACAACACCAGGGGGGGGTGGCTTCCTTCCCCTGAGCTCTCTGTGTTTCACTATACACAACACGAGGGTTGTTGGCTTCCTTCGCCTGAGCTCACTGGCCTTCACTGTACACAACACCAGGGGGGTGGCTTTGTTCCCCTGAGCTCCTTGGACTTCACTATACACAACACCAGGGGGGTGGCTTCCTTCCCCTGAGCTCTCTGGGCTTCACTATGCACAACACCAGGGGGGTGGCTTCCTTCCCCGCAGCTCTCTGGGCTTCACTATGCACAACACCGGGGGGCTGGCTTCCTTCCCCTGAGCTCTCTGGGCTTCACTATGCACAACACCATGGGGGTGGCTGTCTTCCCTGAGCTCTCTGGGCTTCACTATGCACAATACCATGGGGGGTGGCTTTCTTCCCTTGAGCTCTCTGGGCTTCACTATACACAACACCAGGGGGGTGGCTTCCTTCCCCTGAGCTTTCTGGGCATCACTATACACAACACCAGGAGGGGTGGCTTCCTTCCCCTGAGCTCTATGGGCTTCACTATACACAACACCAGGGGGGTGGCTTCCTTCCCCTGAGCTCTCTGGCCTTCACTGTACAAAACACCAGGGGGGTGGCTTCCTTCTCCTGAGCTCTCTGGACTTCACTGTACACAACACCAGGGGAGTGGCTTCCTTCCCCTGAGCTCTCTGGACTTCACTGTACACAACACCAGGGGGGTGGCTTCCTTCCCCCGTGCTCTCTGGGCATCACCACACACAACACGGGGTGGGGAGTTTCCTTCCCCCAAACTCTATGGGCTTTACTATACACAACACCAGGGGTGGGTGGCTTCCTTCCCCCAAGCTCTCTGGGCATCACCATACACAACACGGAGGGGAGCTTCCTTCCCCCGAGCTCTCTGGGCTTCACTATACACAACACCAGGGGGGATGGCTTCCTTCCCCTGAGCTGTCTGGGCTTCACTATACACAATACCAGGGGGGTGGGTTCCTTCCCCCAAGCTCTCTGGGCTTCACTATACACAAAACCAGGGGGTACGGCTTCCCTTGTGCTCTCTGGGCTTCACTATACACAACACAAAGGGGGGGTGGCTTCCTTCCCCTGAGCTCTCTGGGCTTCACTATACACAAAACGAGGTGGGGGTTGCTTCCTTCCCCTGAGCTCTCTGGGCTTCACTATACACAACACCGGGGGGGTGGCTTCCCTCCCCAGAGCTCTCTGGGCTTCACTGTAGGCAACACCAGGTGGGTGGCTTCCTTCCCGTGAGCTTCCTGGGCTTCACTATACACAACACCGGGGGGGGGTGGCTTCCTTCCCCAGAGCTCTCTGGGCTTCACTATACACAACACCAGGGGGGGTGGCTTCCTTCCCCTGAGCTCTCTGGGCATCACCATACACAACACCAGGGGGGATGGGTTCCTTCCCCCGAGCTTTCTGGGCTTCACTATGCACAACACAAGGGGGGGGTGTCTTCCTTCCCCTGAGCTCTCTGGCCTTCACTGTACACAACACCAGGGGGGTGGCTTCCTTCCCCTGAGCTCTCTAGACTTCACTATACACAACACCAGTGGGGTGGCTTCCTTCCCCTGAGCTCTCTGGGCTTCACTATGCACAACACCGGGGGGCTGAATTCCTTCCCCTGAGCTCTCTGGGCTTTACAATACACAACACCAGAGGGGTGGCTTCCTTCCCCCAAACTCTCTGGGCATCACCATACACAACACGGGGGCGGGGAGCTTCCTTCCCCCGAGCTCTCTGGGCTTCACTATACACAACACCAGGGGGGATGGGTTCCGTCCCACGAGCTCTCTGGGCTTCACTATACACAACACCAGGGGGGGTGGCTTCCTTCCCCTGAGCTTTCTAGGCTTCACTATACACAACACCATGGGGGTGGCTTTCTTCCCCTGAGCTCTCTGGGCTTCACTAAACACAACACCAGGGGGGGTGGCTTCCTAACCCTGAGCTTTCTGGGCATCACTATACACAACACCAGGAGGGGTGGCTTCCTTCCCCTGAACTCTCTGGGCATCAATATACACAACATCAGGGGGTATGTGTTCCTTCCCCTGAGCTCTCTGGGCTTCACTATACACAACACCAGGGTGGTGGCTTCCTTCCCCTGAGCTCTCTGGGCATCACTATACACAACACCAGGAGTGATGGATTCCTTCCCCTGAGCTCTCTGGGCTTCACTATACACAACACCGGGGGGGGGTGGCTTCCTTCGCCTGAGCTCCCTGGGCTTCACTATATACAACACCAGGGGGGTGGCTTCCTTTCCCTGAGCTTTCATGGCATCACTATACACAACACCAGGGGGGGGTGGCTTCCTTCCCCTGAGCTCTCTGGGCTCCACTATGCACAACACCAGGGCGGTGGCTTCCTTCGCCTGAGCTCTCTGGGCTTCACTATACACAAAACGAGGTGGGGGTTGCTTCCTTCCCCTGAGCTCTCTGGCCTTCACTGTACACAACACCAGGGGGGTGGCTTCCTTCCGCTGAGCTCTCTGGGCTCCACTATGCACAACACCAGGGTGGTGGCTTCCTTCCCCGGAGCTCTCTGGGCTTCACTATGCACAACACCGGGGGGCTGAATTCCTTCCCCTAAGCTCTCTGGGCTTCACTATACACAACACCAGGGGGGATGGGTTCCGTCCCACGAGCTCTCTGGTCTTCACTATACACAACACCAGAGGGGTGGCTTTCTTCCCCTGAGCTCTCTGGGCTTCACTATACACAACACCAGGGGGGTGGCTTACTTCCCCCGAGCTCTGTGGGCATCACTATACACAACACCAGTGGGGTGGCTTCATTCCCCTGAGCTCTCTGGGCTTCACTATGCACAACACCAGGGGGGTGGCTTCCTTCACACAAGCTTCCTGGGCTTCACTATACATAACACCAGGGGTGGTGGCTTCCTTCCCCCGAGCTCTCTGGGCATCGCTATACACAACACCACGGGGTTGGCTTCCTTACCCTGAGCTCTCTGGGCTTCACTATACACAACACCAGGGGAATGGCTTCCTTCCCCTGAGCGGTCAGGGCTTCACTGTACACAACACCAGGGTGGGGGGTAGGGGAGGTGTCTTCCTTTCCCTGAGCTCTCTGGGCTTCACTATACACAACACCAGGGGGGGATTACTTCCTTCCCCTGAGCTCTCTGGGCTTCTCTATACACAAAACCAGGGGGGTGGCTTCCTTCCCCTGAGCTCTCTGGGCTCCACTATGCACAACACCAGGGGGGTGGATTCCTTCCCCGGAGCTCTCTGGGCTTCACTATACACAAAACCAGGGGGGTGGCTTCCTTCCCCGGAGCTCTCTGGGCTTCACTATGCACAACACCAGGGGGGGGGTGGCTTCCTTCCCCCAAACTCTCTGGGCATCACCATACACATCACGGGGGGAGCTTCCTTCCCCCGAGCTCTCTGGGCTTCACTATACACAACACCAGGGGGGATGGGTTCCTTCCCACGAGCTCTCTGGGCTTCACTATACACAACACCAGGGGGGGGGTGGCTTCCTTCCCCCGAGCTCCCTGGGATTCACTATACACAACACCTGGGGGTGGTGGCTTCCTTCCCCTGAGCTTTCTAGAATTCACTATACACAACACAATGGGGGTTGCTTCCGTCCCCTGATCTCTCTGGGCTTCACTATACACAACACCAGGGTGGGTGACTTCCTTCCCCTGAGGTCTCTGGGCTTCACTAAACACAACACCAGGGGTGGTGGCTTCCTTCCCCTGAACTCTCTGGGCATCAATATACACAACATCAGGGGGTATGTGTTCCTTCCCCTGAGCTCTCTGGGCTTCACTATGCACAACACCAGGACACCGGGGGGTGGGGGGGATTACTTCCTTCCGCTGAGCTCTCTGGGCTTCACTATACACAATACCATGGGGGTGGCTTCCTTCCCCTGAGCTCTCTGGGCTTCACTATGCACAACACCAGGGGGAGCGGGGTGGGGGAGGGTAGCTTCCTTCACCTGCTCTGTAGGCTTGACTATACACAACACCATGGGGGGAAGGACACCAGGGGGAGGTGGCTTCCTTCCCCTGAGCTCTCTGGGCATCACTCTACACAACACCGGGGGGGGTGGCGTCCTTCGCCTGAGCTCACTGGCCTTCAATGTACACAACACCAGGGAGGTGGCTAAGTTCCCCTGAGCTCCCTGGACTTCACCATACACAACACCAGGGGGGTGGCTTCCTTCCCCTGAGCTCTCTGGGCTTCACTATGCACAACACCAGGGGGGTGGCTTCCTTCCCCTGAGCCCTCTGGGCTTCACTATGCACAACACCGGGGGGCTGGCTTCCTTCCCCCGAGCTCTATGGGCTTTACTATACACAACACCAGGGGGGGGTGGCTTCCTTCCCCCAAGCTCTCTGGGCATCACCATACACAACACCAGGGGTGGGGAGCTTCCTTCCCCGAGCTCTCTGGGCTTCACTATACACAACACCAGGGGGGATGGCTTCCTTCCCCTGAGCTGTCTGGGCTTCACTATGCACAACACCAGGGGCCGGGGGGGGCGGCTTCCTTTCGCTGGGCTGTATGGACTTCACTATACACAAAACGAGGTGGGGGTTGCTTCCTTCAACTGAACTCTCTGGGCATCAATATACACAACATCAGGGGGTATGTGTTCCTTCCCCTGAGCTCTCTGGGCTTCACTATACACAACACCAGGGGGTACGGCTTCCCTTGAGCTCTCTGGGCTTCACTATACACAACAAAAATGGGGGGGGGTGGCTTCCTTCCCCTGAGCTTTCTGGGCACCACTATACACAACACCAGGAGGGGTGGCTTCCTTCCCCTGAGCTCTCTGGCCTTCACTGTACACAACACCAGGGGGGTGGCTTCCTTCCCCCAAGCTCTCTGGGCATCACCATACACAACACGGGGGGGAAGCTTCCTTCCCCCAAGCTCTCTGGACTTCACTATACACAACACCAGGGGGGATGGGTTCCTTCCCCCAAGCTTTCTGGGCTTCACTATGCACAGCACAAGGGGGGGTGGCTTCCTTCCCCTGAGCTCTCTGGGCTTCACTATACACAAAACGAGGTGGGGGTTGCTTCCTTCACCTGAACTCTCTGGGCATCAATATACACAACATCAGGGGGTATGTGTTCCTTCCCCTGAGCTCTCTGGGCTTCACTATGCACAACACCAGGACACCAGGGGGGGGGATTACTTCCTTCCCCTGAGCTCTCTGGGCTTCACTATACACAAAACCAGGGGGATGGCTTCCTTCTCCTGAGCTCTCTGGGCTTCACTATACACAAAACCAGGGGGGTGGCTTCCTTCCCCGGAGCTCTCTGGGCTTCACTATGCACAATACCGGGGGGCTGAATTCCTTCCCCTGAGCTCTCTGGGCTTTACTATACACAACACCAGGGGTGGTGGCTTCCTTCCCCCAAACTCTCTGGGCATCACCATACACAACACGGGTGGGAGCTTCCTTCCCCCGAGCTCTCTGGGCTTCACTATACACAACACCAGGGGGGATGGGTTCCTTCCCACGAGCTCTCTGTGCTTCACTATACACAACACCATGGGGTGTAGGACACCAGGGGGAGTGGCTTCCTTCCCCCTGAGCTCTCTGGGCTTCACTATATACAACAAGAGGGGGGTGGATTCTCCCCTGAGCTCTCTGGGCTTCACTATACACAACACCAGGGGGGGGGTGGCTTCCTTCCCCTGAGCTCTCTGGGTTTCACTATACACAACACCCGGGTTGGTGGCTTCCTTTCCCGAGCTCTCTGGGCTTCACTATACCCAACACCAGGGGGGATGGCTTCCTTCCCCTGAGCTCTCTGGGCTTCACTATACACAACACCAGGGACCAGGGGTTGGCTTCCTTCCCCTAAGCTCTCTGGCCTTCACTATGCAAAACACCATTGGGGTGGCTTTCTTCCCCTGAGCTCTCTGGGCTTCACAATACACAACACCATGGGGGTCGCTTCCTTCCCCTGAGCTTTCTGGGCATCACTATACACAACATCAGGAGGGGTGGCTTCCTTCCCCTGAGCTCTCTGGGCTTCACTATGCACAACACCAGGACACCGGGGGAGGGGGGGATTACTTCCTTCCGCTGAGTTCTCTGGGCTTCACTATACACAATACCATGGGGGTGGCTTCCTTACCCTGAGCTCTATGGGCTTCACTATGCACAACACCAGCGGGAGCGTGGGGGGTAGCTTCCTTCACCTGCTCTGTAGGCTTTACTATACACAACACCATGGGGGGAAGGACACCAGGGGGTGTGGCTTCCTTCCCCCTGAGCTCTCTGGGCTTCACTATATACAACACCAGGGGGTGGATTCTCCCCTGAGCTCTCTGGGCTTCACTATACACAACACCAGGGTTATTGGCTTCCTTTCCCGAGCTCTCTGGGCTTCACTATACACAACACGGGGGGGGGGGCTTCCTTCGCCTAAGCTCACTGGCCTTCACTGTACACAACGCCAGGGGGGTGGCTTCGTTCCCCTGAGCTTTCTAGGCATCACTATACACAACACCAGGGGGGTAGCTTCTTTCCCCTGAGCTCTCTGGGCTCCACTATGCACAACACCAGTGGGGTTGCTTCCTTCCCCGGAGCTCTCTGGGCTTCACTATGCACAACACCGGGGGGCTGAATTCTTTCCCCTGAGCTCTCTGGGCTTCACTAAACACAACACCAGTGGGGGTGGCTTCCTTCCCCTGAGCTTTCTGGGCATCACTATACACAACACCATGGGGGGAAGGACACCAGGGGGTGTGGCTTCCTTCCCCCTGAGGTCTCTGGGCTTCACTATATACAACACCAGGGGGGTGGATTCTCCCCTGAGCTCTCTGGGCTTCACTATACACAACACCAGGGTTATTGGCTTCCTTTCCCGAGCTCTCTGGGCTTCACTATACACAACACGGGGGGGGCTTCCTTCGCCTGAGCTCACTGGCCTTCATTGTACACAACGCCAGGGGGGTGGATTCTCCCCTGAGCTCTCTGGGCTCCAATATGCACAACACCAGTGGGGTTGCTTCCTTCCCCGGAGCTCTCTGGGCTTCACTATGCACAACACCGGGGGGCTGAATTCCTTCCCCTGAGCTCTCTGGGCTTTACTATACACAACACCAGGGGGTGGCTTCCTTCCCCTGAGCTTTCTGGGCATCACTATACACAACACCAGGAGGAGTGGCTTCCTTCCCCTGAACTCCCTGGGCATCAATATACACAACATCAGGGGGTATGTGTTCCTTCCCCTGAGCTCTCTGGGCTTCACTATGCACAACGCCAGGACACCAGGGAGTGGGGGGGGGATTACTTCCTTCCGCTGAGCTCTCTGGGCTTCACTATGCACAAAACCAGGGGGTGCGGGGGGTGGGGGGTAGCTTCCTTCACCTGCTCTGTAGGCTTGACTATACACAACACCATGGGGGGAAGGACACCAGGGGGAGGTGGCTTCCTTCGCCCTGAGCTCTCTGGGCTTCACTATATACAACACCAGGGGGGTGGATTCTCCCCTGAGCTCTCTGGGCTTCACTATACACAACACCAGGGGGGGGTGGCTTCCTTCCCCTGAGCTCTCTGTGTTTCACTATACACAACACGAGGGTTGTTGGCTTCCTTCGCCTGAGCTCACTGGCCTTCACTGTACACAACACCAGGGGGGTGGCTTTGTTCCCCTGAGCTCCTTGGACTTCACTATACACAACACCAGGGGGGTGGCTTCCTTCCCATGAGCTCTCTGGGCTTCACTATGCACAACACCAGGGGGGTGGCTTCCTTCCCCGCAGCTCTCTGGGCTTCACTATGCACAACACCGGGGGGCTGGCTTCCTTCCCCTGAGCTCTCTGGGCTTCACTATACACAACACCATGGGGGGTGGCTTTCTTCCCCTGAGCTCTCTGGGTTTCACTATGCACAACACCATTGGGGTGGCTTTCTTCCCTGAGCTCTCTGGGCTTCACTATGCACAATACCATGGGGGGTGGCTTTCTTCCCTTGAGCTCTCTGGGCTTCACTATACACAACACCAGGGGGGTGGCTTCCTTCCCCTGAGCTTTCTGGGCATCACTATACACAACACCAGGAGGGGTGGCTTCCTTCCCCTGAGCTCTATGGGCTTCACTATACACAACACCAAGGGGGTGGCTTCCTTCCCCTGAGCTCCCTGGGATTCACTATACACAACACCAGGTGGGGTGGCTTCCTTCCCCTGAACTCTCTGGGCATCAATATACACAACATCAGGGGGTATGTGTCCCTTCCCCTGAGCTCTCTGGGCTTCACTATGCACAACACCAGGACACCAGGGGGTGGGGGGGGGGTTACTTCCTTCCCCTGAGCTCTCTGGGCTTCACTATACACAACACCACGGGGTGGCTTCCTTCCCCTGAGCTCTCTGGGCTTCACTATGCACAACACCAGGGGGGGGATAGCTCCTTCACCTGAGCTCTCTAGGCTTGACTATACACAAAACCATGGGGGGTAGGACACCAGGGGGGGTGGCTGCCTTCCCCCTGATCTCTCTGGGCTTCACTATATACAACAACAGCGGGGTGGATTCTCCCCTGAGCTCTCTGGGCTTCACTATACACAACACCGGGGGGCGGGGTGGCTTCCTTCCCCTGAGCTCTCTGGGTTTCACTATACACAACACCAGGGTTGTTGGCTTCCTTTCCCGAGCTCTCTGGGCTTCACTATACACAACACCGGGGGGGGTGGCTTCCTTCCCCTGAGCTCTCTGGCCTTCACTGTACACAACACCAGGGGGGTGGCTTCCTTCTCCTGAGCTCTCTGGACTTCACTGTACACAACACCAGGGGAGTGGCTTCCTTCCCCTGAGCTCTCTGGACTTCACTGTACACAACACCAGGGGGGTGGCTTCCTTCCCCCGTGCTCTCTGGGCATCACCACACACAACACGGGGTGGGGAGCTTCCTTCCCCCAAACTCTATGGGCTTTACTATACACAACACCAGGGGTGGGTGGCTTCCTTCCCCCAAGCTCTCTGGGCATCACCATACACAACACGGATGGGAGCTTACTTCCCCCGAGCTCTCTGGGCTTCACTATACACAACACCAGGGGGGATGGCTTCCTTCCCCTGAGCTGTCTGGGCTTCACTATACACAATAACAGGGGGGTGGGTTCCTTCCCCCAAGCTCTCTGGGCTTCACTATACACAAAACCAGGGGGTACGGCTTCCCTTGAGCTCTCTGGGCTTCACTATACACAACACAAAGGGGTGGGTGGCTTCCTTCCCCTGAGCTCTCTGGGCTTCACTATACACAAAACGAGGTGGGGGTTGCTTCCTTCCCCTGAGCTCTCTGGGCTTCACTATACACAACACCGGGGGGGGTGGCTTCCTTCCCCAGAGCTCTCTGGGCTTCACTGTACACAACACCAGGTGGGTGGCTTCCTTCCCGTGAGCTTCCTGGGCTTCACTATACACAACACCGGGGGGGGGGGGTGGCTTCCTTCCCCAGAGCTCTCTGGGCTTCACTATACACAACACCAGGGGGGGGGGTGGCTTCCTTCCCCTGAGCTCTCTGGGCATCACCATACACAACACCAGGGGGGATGGGTTCCTTCCCCCGAGCTTTCTGGGCTTCACTATGCACAACACAAGGGGGGGGGGTGGCTTCCTTCCCCTGAGCTCTCTGGTCTTCACTGTACACAACACCAGGGGGGTGGCTTCCTTCCCCTGAGCTCTCTAGACTTCACTATACACAACACTAGTGGGGTGGCTTCCTTCCCCTGAGCTCTCTGGGCTTAACTATACACAACACCATGAGGGGTGGCTTTCTTCCCCTGAACTCTCTGGGTTTCACTATGCACAACACCATTGGGGTGGCTTTCTTCCCTTGAGCTCTCTGGGCTTCACTATACACAACACCAGGGGGGTGGCTTCCTTCCCCTGAGCTTTCTGGGCATCACTATACACAACACCAGGAGGGGTGGCTTCCTTCCCCTGAGCTCTATGGGCTTCACTATACACAACACCAGGGGGGTGGCTTCCTTCCCCTGAGCTCCCTGGGATTCACTATACACAACACCAGGTGGGGTGGCTTCCTTCCCCTGAACTCTCTGGGCATCAATATACACAACATCAGGGGGTATGTGTCCCTTCCCCTGAGCTCTCTGGGCTTCACTATGCACAACACCAGGACACCAGGGGGTGGGGGGGGGGTTACTTCCTTCCCCTGAGCTCTCTGGGCTTCACTATACACAACACCACGGGGTGGCTTCCTTCCCCTGAGCTCTCTGGGCTTCACTATGCACAACACCAGGGTGGGGGGGATAGCTCCTTCACCTGAGCTCTCTAGGCTTGACTATACACAAAACCATGGGGGGTAGGACACCAGGGGGGGTGGCTGCCTTCCCCCTGAGCTCTCTGGGCTTCACTATATACAACAACAGCGGGGTGGATTCTCCCCTGAGCTCTCTGGGCTTCACTATACACAACACCGGGGGGGCGGGGTGGCTTCCTTCCCCTGAGCTCTCTGGGTTTCACTATACACAACACCAGGGTTGTTGGCTTCCTTTCCCGAGCTCTCTGGGCTTCACTATACACAACACCGGGGGGGTGGCTTCCTTCCCCTGAGCTCTCTGGCCTTCACTGTACACAACACCAGGGGGGTGGCTTCCTTCTCCTGAGCTCTCTGGACTTCACTGTACACAACACCAGGGGAGTGGCTTCCTTCCCCTGAGCTCTCTGGACTTCACTGTACACAACACCAGGGGGGTGGCTTCCTTCCCCCGTGCTCTCTGGGCATCACCACACACAACACGGGGTGGGGAGTTTCCTTCCCCCAAACTCTATGGGCTTTACTATACACAACACCAGGGGTGGGTGGCTTCCTTCCCCCAAGCTCTCTGGGCATCACCATACACAACACGGAGGGGAGCTTACTTCCCCCGAGCTCTCTGGGCTTCACTATACACAACACCAGGGGGGATGGCTTCCTTCCCCTGAGCTGTCTGGGCTTCACTATACACAATACCAGGGGGGTGGGTTCCTTCCCCCAAGCTCTCTGGGCTTCACTATACACAAAACCAGGGGGTACGGCTTCCCTTGAGCTCTCTGGGCTTCACTATACACAACACAAAGGGGTGGGTGGCTTCCTTCCCCTCAGCTCTCTGGGCTTCACTATACACAAAACGAGGTGGGGGTTGCTTCCTTCCCCTGAGCTCTCTGGGCTTCACTATACACAACACCGGGGGGGTGGCTTCCTTCCCCAGAGCTCTCTGGGCTTCTCTGTACACAACACCAGGTGGGTGGCTTCCTTCCCGTGAGCTTCCTGGGCTTCACTATACACAACACCGGGGGGGGGGGTGGCTTCCTTCCCCAGAGCTCTCTGGGCTTCACTATACACAACACCAGGGGGGGGGGTGGCTTCCTTCCCCTGAGCTCTTTGGGCATCACCATACACAACACCAGGGGGGATGGGTTCCTTCCCCCGAGCTTTCTGGGCTTCACTATGCACAACACAAGGGGGGGTTGGCTTCCTTCCCCTGAGCTCTCTGGCCTTCACTGTACACAACACCAGGGGGGTGGCTTCCTTCTCCCCTGAGCTCTCTAGACTTCACTATACACAACACTAGTGGGGTGGCTTCCTTCCCCTGAGCTCTCTGGGCTTCACTATGCACAACACCGGGGGGGCTGAATTCCTTCCCCTGAGCTCTCTGGGCTTTACTATACACAACACCAGGGGGGGGTGGCTTCCTTCCCCCAAACTCTCTGGGCATCACCATACACAACACAGGGGGGGGAAGCTTCCTTCCCCCGAGCTCTCTGGGCTTCACTATACACAACCCCAGGGGGGATGGGTTCCGTCCCACGAGCTCTCTGGGCTTCACTATGCACAACACCAGGGGGGGTGGCTTCCTTCCCCTGAGCTTTGTAGGCTTCACTATACACAACACCAAGGGGGTGGCTTTCTTCCCCTGAGCTCTCTGGGCTTCACTAAACACAACACCAGGGGGGGTGGCTTCCTTCCCCTGAGCTTTCTGGGCATCACTATACACAACACCAGGAGGGTTGGCTTCCTTCCCCTGAACTCTCTGGGCATCAATATACACAACATCAGGGGGTATGTGTTCCTTCCCCTGAGCTCTCTGGGCTTCACTATGCACAACACCAGGACACCAGGGGGGGGGGGGGGATTACTTCCTTCCCCTGAGCTCTCTGGGCTTCACTATACACAAAACCAGGGGGGTGGCTTCCTTCCCCTGAGCTCTCTGGGCTCCACTATGCACAACACCAGGGGGGTGGCTTCCTTCCCCGGAGCTCTCTGTGCTTCACTATACACAAAACCAGGGGGGTGGCTTCCTTCCCCGGAGTTCTCTGGGCTTCACTATGCACAACACCAGGGGGGTGGATTCTCCCCTGAGCTCTCTGGGCTTCACTATACACAACACCGGGTGGGGGGGTGGCTTCCTTCCCCTGAGCTCTCTGGGTTTCACTATACAAAACATCAGGGTTGGTGGCTTCCTTTCCCGAGCTCTCTGGGCTTCACTATACCCAACACCAGGGGGGATGGCTTCCTTCCCCTGAGCTCTCTGGGCTTCACTATACACAACACCAGGGGGGGTGGCTTCCTTCCCCTGAGCTCTCTGTGTTTCACTATTCACAACACCAGGGTTATTGGCTTCCTTTCCCGAGCTCTCTGGGCTTCACTATATACAACACCGGGGGGATTAGGGGGGTGGCTTCTTTCACCTGACCTTACTGGCCTTCACTGTACACAACACCAGGGGGGTGGCTTCCTTCCCCGCACCTCTCTGGGCTTCACTATGCACAACACCGGGGGGCTGGCTTCCTTCCCCTGAGCTCTCTGGGCTTCACTATACACAACACCATGGGGGGTGGCTTTCTTCCCCTGAGCTCTCTGGGCTTCACTATACACAACACCGGGTGGGGGGGGGTGGCTTCCTTCCCCTGAGCTCTCTGGGTTTCACTATACACAACACCAGGGTTGGTGGCATCCTTTCCCGAGCTCTCTGGGCTTCACTATACTCAACACCAGGGTGGATGGCTTCCTTCCCCTGAGCTCTCTGGGCTTCACTATACACAAAACCAGGGGGGTGGCTTCCTTCCCCGGAGTTCTCTGGGCTTCACTGTACACAACACCAGGGGGGTTGGCTTCCTTTCCCTGAGCTCTCTGGGTTTCTCTATACACAACACCAGGGTTGGTGGCTTCCTTTCCCGAGCTCTCTGGGCTTCACTATACTCAACACCAGGGTGGATGGCTTCCTTCCCCTGAGCTCTCTGGGCTTCACTATACACAAAACCAGGGGGGTGGCTTCCTTCCCCGGAGTTCTCTGGGCTTCACTATGCACAACACCAGGGGGGTGGATTCTCCCCTGAGCTCTCTGGGCTTCACTATACACAACACCGGGTGGGGGGGTGGCTTCCTTCCCCTGAGCTCTCTGGGTTTCACTATACACAACACCAGGGTTGGTGGCTTCCTTTCCCGAGCTCTCTGGGCTTCACTATACCCAACACCAGGGGGGATGGCTTCCTTCCCTGAGCTCTCTGGGCTTCACTATACACAACACCAGGGGGGGTGGCTTCCTTCCCCTGAGCTCTCTGTGTTTCACTATACACAACACCAGGGTTATTGGCTTCCTTTCCCGAGCTCTCTGGGCTTCACTATATACAACACCGGGGGGATTAGGGGGGTGGCTTCTTTCACCTGACCTTACTGGCCTTCACTGTACACAACACCAGGGGGGTGGCTTCCTTCCCCGCACCTCTCTGGGCTTCACTATGCACAACACCATGGGGCTGGCTTCCTTCCCCTGAGCTCTCTGGGCTTCACTATACACAACACCATGGGGGGTGGCTTTCTTCCTCTGAGCTCTCTGGGCTTCACTATGCACAACACCATGGGGGGTGGCTTTCTTCCCTGAGCTCTCTGGGCTTCACTATGCACAATACCATGGGGGGTGGCTTTCTTCCCCTGAGCTCTCTGGGCTTCACTATACACAACACCAGGGGGGTGGCTTCCTTCCCCTGAGCTTTCTGGGCATCACTATACACAACACCAGGAGGGGTGGCTTCCTTCGCCTGAGCTCTATGGGCTTCACTATACACAACACCAGTGGGGTGGCTTCCTTCCCCTGAGCTCACTGGGATTAACTATACACAACACCAGGAGGGGTGGCTTCCTTCCCCTGAACTCTCTGGGCATCAATATACACAACATCAGGGGGTATGTGTCCCTTCCCCTGAGCTTTCTGGGCATCACTATACACAACACCAGGAGGGGTGGCTTCCTTCCCCTGAGCTCTCTGGGCTTCACTATACACAACACCACGGGGTGGCTTCCTTCCCCCGAGCTTTCTGGGCTTCACTATGCACAACACAATGGGGGGGTGGCTTCCTTCCCCTGAGCTCTCTGGCCTTCACTGTACACAACACCAGGGGGGTTGGCTTCCTTCCCCTGAGCTCTCTGGGTTTCTCTATACACAACACCAGGGTTGGTGGCTTCCTTTCCCGAGCTCTCTGGGCTTCACTATACTCAACACCAGGGTGGATGGCTTCCTTCCCCTGAGCTCTCTGGTCTTCACTATACACAACACCAGGGGCCGGGGGTTGGCTTCCTTCCCCTAAGCTCTCTGGGCTTCACTATGCACAACACCAGGGGGGGGGTTTACTTCCCCTGATCTATCTGGGTCTCACTATGCCCAACACCAGGGGGGTGGTTTCCTTCCCCTGAGCTCTCTGGGTTTCACTATGCACAACACCAGTCCCTATGACGTGGGTTGCATAAAGAGCTTTGGGAGAGTGAAGATAAAGCTAAAGCCATGAGCAATTCCACCAAGAGTGAAGCAATATCCTCTAACCAAAGAAGCAGATGAGGGCATTTATGAGACAATCACAGCCCTGATTCAGAGGGGCATTCTTGTACCATCAGAATCTCCATGCAACATTGCGGCATACCCAGTGTGCAAGGCAAAGGGAGCATTGTGGCATTTCATACAGGATCTAAGGCCTCTTAACCACATTGTAGAAGCAGGGTATCCTTTAGTTGCAAATCCAGCGACCATTCTGTGCAGCATT
Organism: Ambystoma mexicanum; assembly: GCF_040938575.1. NCBI lineage: Eukaryota > Metazoa > Chordata > Amphibia > Caudata > Ambystomatidae > Ambystoma > Ambystoma mexicanum. The sequence continues at coordinate 29,955,412 of NC_090931.1, forward strand.
CCAGCGGAAGGTGCCTACTTCACGGTCATTGATTTGTAGAATGCGTTCTTCTCAGTATTTGTATTTGTATTTGTATTTATTAGTCTTATATAGCGCTTTATACCAAAGCGCTGTACAGTTACAACAACAGGGTAAACAGTACCACTACACCCAAATTCACAAGACTTGACCAGCTTTATGTATAGAAACCAGAAGTGGAAACACCCTTGTTTACCTGAAGGCTACAAAATCCTTTCTGTGCCCAGGCTGGAGAAGGCATGCGGTGGAGTAGCACTGATCTTTCCTGAATGGATGCCTGTGTCTATTATCACTATTCAGACCTACTCCTCCTTCGAGTGCCTAGTCTGCAGTCTCTCACTCTCTCCTAAATGTTCTCTCCTCATGGCTACCTTCTATCGGCCTCCAGTACATCTCACTCTCTTCCTCTCCTAATAGGCCGACCTAGCTTCTTCTCTATTCTACTCCTCCTCTCAACTCCTCCTGTTGGGTGACCTCAACATCCATCTGAACTCTTCTGACTTGTCAATACCTTTCCAAAACCTATGTGACTCTCTCTCTTTCTCTATTCTACCCTCTGGCTCCATTCACACCACGGGCCACAGGTTGGATGCTCTCATCTCCACTGACATCCTACTCTCTATTCCTCTCACTACCTCTCTCTCTTGGACCAACCACTCTCTTCTATCAACTCACCTGAAGCTCTCCTCTCCTCTGGCAGCAACTCACCTGGCAGAGCCACTCGGTTTCAAGATCACCAGACCCATGAAAAAAGTGACAGTGGCTACCTTTGCCTCCACCTACTCTCCTTCTCCCTTTCCTACATGTGACTCCCACCCTGACACAGCCCTCACTGCCCTTAATCTCTCTATCTTCAACACTCTTGATATTCTTGTCCCTGTCATGAGGGTCCAACTGAAGCCTTCCAAAAAGTGCAACTCTTTGTACGCCTCTGACCTGGCTGCCCTTAAACGCAAGTGTAGAGCAGCTGAGTGGAAAGGAAATGGAACGCATTGGGCGAACCATCTGACAAACTGGCCTGCCGCCTCCTGCAAAGGCAATATCGACTCTGCATCCGCCCCAAGAAAAGAGTCTTTATTCAAGCCTGCATCTCAGCGGCATCAAACAACACAGCCAAACTTTTCAAAGTCTGCAAGGAACTGGCCAATCCTGCAGCAGCCTCATCCTCTGTCATGTCCACCCAGGTCCTCTGCACGGCCCTGGCAGCACACTTCACCACAAAAACAAGACATCCTCTCCAAGACAAGTCTGGTCTATGAAGGCCTCTTCCAAGCAAGTTGACCCCTGCCCCACCAAAACCATAAAGGACAACATTGACTCTCTCGCACCAGCCTTGGCCGACCTTTGCAACCTCTCCTTCTCCACAGGAGTTTTCCCAACTGCTCTCAAACACTCCCTTGTGCACCCTTTTCTCAAGAAACCCTCTGCTGACCCTTCCATTCTGTCAAACTATCTCTCAGCTAAACCTCCACATGGAATCAATCAGTTGTTTCCACGACCATCAGTGTGGCTTTAGAGTATCCAGGGGCACAGAAACTGCTCTTCTGAACAACCGTGAAGACCTACTCTCAAATCTTTACATTAACACTCCCTCCGTACTCATTCTCCTTGATCTCTCCTCCGCCTTTGACACGGTTAACCACAACATCCTGATCTCACCAGTCGTGACACCCTGGGAATCACAGGTCAGCCTCTGGCTTGGTTAACCTCTTTTCTCTCAGACCGCCCATCCCAGGTCGAACTTGGTGCCTTTCTCATGACTAACACCCTCTAAATCTGCAGCATTCCCTGGGGGTCCAACCTATCTCCCTGGTTCTTCCACATCTACATGGCTACCCTAGCACGTGTGATTGCCATTTTCACCTCTAATTTCCATTGTTATGCTGACGACACACAAGTTTCTTTCAGGCTACCCTAAGCTGCCTCTTCCTCACTCATGCCTAACTGTCCGCTATTCAGTCATGGTGTGCTGCAAAAAACCTTTGTTCACATTGGGACACCTGCTCCCGCTTTCCCCATCTCACTCCCTTGGCCCTGCGCCTACCCCACCTGTGAGGCCAAAAACCTTGGTGTTATCTTCGACTTCACTCTCTCCTTCTACTCTCACATTTCTGACTTTTCAAAAAAGTCCAACTATCAACTACACCTCCTTAGAGGCATTCTACCCTTTCTCACTTTCCCTCAGTGGCTCATTGTCTCCAGGGTCCTAGTTCTCTCCAGGCTGGACTACTACAACAGCCTCTTCCTCAACCTCACTGCTTTCGCCCTGCGCCCTCTGCAACTCATCCAGAACAGAACCGCAAGACTTATCCTTGGCCTCAAGCCCAGGGACTGCATCTCTCCGGCACTGAAAACCCTTCATTGGCTCCCCGTGGCTGCAAGGATCAAATTTAAGATCCTCTCCATTGTCCACAAGGCTTGGGGCCTGTGACCTACTTATCCTCAATGCTGCCTTCCTAAATACTGTCCCTTTCGAGCCCTCCGCTCATCTACCTCCAACCATCTGCGAGTGAGCCCGTTCTCCAAGCAGAGATTTGGAGGGAGATCCCTTTCATCAGCAGGTGACTCCCTCTGGAACAGCCTCCCTGCCACCCTCCATCTTGAGCCTGAAATTCTCAAGTTTTGGAAACTCCTCAAGACCTTCCTCTTCGCCTCTTCATTCTCTCTCACCCCACCCTGCTAACCTAGTTCGCTGCTCCTCCTTCTCTCCCTCCTTCCACACAGCTTATTGACTGGCTGCCTGGTGTACCTCAGAGTCTCACAGGTCCCAGGCACCCCTTCCAGTCCCTCTGCACTTGCCGCAAGGCCGTGCACCTCACTGCACTTGTAATAAAAAAACCTGAGAGCTTCTCTCCCCGCACTTCTCCAGTCTCTACTGACGCACTTGGTCCCCTGCTCCTCCCTGCCCTCCTGCACTTGCACAATATGTATACAGCCCTGCCTGAAGATCGTCTGTCTGTTCTCCCTTGTCTTCACCCCTTAATGTGCACTTGAAAAAACCACAGAATTGCCGGGAGGCCTATTTACTGTATCTAAACTGTTAAATGTTTCATATTCACTTAATCTGCCTTTGCAGACTGTTATCGTCTCAGAAATTCAAGGGCTCTGAGCGTCTGTTGTTTTTTCCCTGTGTTCCCTCCCTCCTTGAGCGATTTGAAACACTTGTCTGTGTGTAGGTGCTATATATATAAACATTACCGTACTATACCATACCACAAGGGTACTGCGAGTCACCATCCATCTTAAACAGGGTGATACAGATGGACTTGAGCGACATACAGAGGGAAAGCACAGTTTTGCAATATGTAGTTGGCATTTTGATCTGCAGAACGACAGAAGATCAGTGTAGGAAGGACTCAGTACACATGCTGACTGTGTTAGCTGACAAGGGTTACAAGGTGGACAAAGTCAAGCTACAGTACTGTCAGAAGGAGGTGCTATACATTGGACAGACAATATCCCAAAATGGCCAAAAGATAACCACAGAGAGAGCAGAGACAATACACAAGACATCCAAGCCCATGACAGTGAGGGACATGCAACAGTTCTTAGGGTTGTGCAACTACTGCAAAGCATGGGCCTTTGACTAGAGCACATACACGACACCACTACTAAGCACACTGAAAAAAACGCAGAAAGGAAACAAGACACTGACGTGAACCACAGAGATGACTGAGGCCTTTGAGAAACAAAAGGAAGCAATAAGCACAACTCCAGTGATAGGGATCCCAGACTATAAAAAGGAATGTGTCCTGTTCTCCCACACTAATGGTTTAATGTTGAAGGCAGTACTGACACAAAAGACGAGCATGGGCTACAAGCCAATAGCTTACTATATTGGGCAATTGGATCCAATAATGAGAGGACACTATCAGTGCAAACAAGCTTCGGCAGCTGCCGCATTTGCAGTGGAGAAAGCAGCAGCGATTACTATGGGGTGCACCACCACCCTTTACATGGAGCACGCCCTCTTTTCAATACTGCAGAAGCTAAAGAGCGCTCTGACTACACAAAGAGCATCAGGCTATGAGGTGATACTATCCAATGGAGGCCTGAAAATAGTGACATGCAGGATTGTCCTACCCAGCAACATTTCTAGCAGATGCTCTACAGACAGGAGACTATGCACATGACTGTACAGCAAACAAAGATATGTTCAGTGGCACTCGCAAGGTAGAGGAGGATGCACTTGACGGGGGAGACATGCTCTATATTGACGGTTCATCAACAATTGACCAGACAGATGGAGTCAGGCATCCTGGGAATGCAGTGATAAGACTGAAGGAAGATGGGACAAGTGAAGTGGTAGCCAGTGCGTGACTACCATCCCGTTATTCAGCAAAAGAACTAGTGGCCCTAATATTAGCACTGGAAAACAGCATTGAGAAGGAGGTGACCATCTGTTCTGACTCTGCCTATGTGGCTTCCACAACACACTCTGGACTGGTGTGATGGCTCAGGAGAGGATTCAGAAGGGCAGACTTGGACTCCAATACAGCACACACTTTTACTGGGCAGACTGATTCAAGCAATTACTTATCCAACACCGGTAGCAATAGTGAAGTGCCTAGCACACACAAAAGGGGAAGATCCCATCTCAAGGGGAAATGAGGCAGCAGACTTTGAGGCCAAGTGCACAGCATATTTAGGAGAGCAGTGGGAACTAGGAGGAGCCTCAAATGCAAGAGAATGCACCAGAAATATGGTACTTAAGGGTGGGTTCAATGTGCTGCCTGGAGCACATATTATGGGGTTGCAGGGAGCTGAACCCAAGGAAGAGAAGGAGCTGTGGATAAGGACAGGGTGTTCAATGTCTCCCACAGATGCACTATGATGACAAGATAACACAGGGAATGTGGTGAAGCCACTAGCACTATTGAACAGAGCATTAACACAATTGCACTATCCAAAACACAGAGGGAAGGAGATCATTGATACACACATTGGAAAAACATGGTTCTGCCCCAATTTGACTGAACACGTGACTGAATTTGAGAGCAACTGTTTGACCTGCCGTCAGTTTACAGCAGGGCATATATTGAGAGTGGTGAGAGGAGCCATACTGAGACCAGCAGGCTCATTCCAACATTTACACGTGGATTATGTCAACATGATCCAGGTCTGTCAAGGGTACTGCTACATGTTAGTGGTTGTATGCCTCTTTTCCAGTGGGATTGAGGCTGGGCTCTGTTAACACGCTGATCCATTTAGAGCAGCCAAGTTTTGGAAGTTTTTCCAAGATGGGGCGTGTGTGAGGTCCTGCAGTCTGACAATGGGCCGCACTTTGCCAATGAAGTGTTTCAACAAATCGCAGCATTGTTGGGCATCCAACATAAGTTTGTCTGTGCATACCACCCACAATAAAATGGGGTCTATGAATGCCTGAACGACTTCCTGAAAGAGTGCATAGCCAAGACACAGCAGAGTATCAAAAGAATTGGGTGCACTGTTTACATCTTGCACTGTTTGCATTGTGCAATAAGCCTGGGTCCAACGCCCCATGTGGTGGTGACTGGACGGCGCATGCATCTTCTCCCGGCTCCTCCCACAAGAGCACTGAAGGATTGTGAGAATAGTGCAGATGTGTTAGGTCAGGAAATGAATGACTCTATTACTTCTTTGGTGGCTAGCGCTTCTTTTATCTTTCGCCAGATATGACACCTGGGAGGCCCAGAAGACAGTGAAGAGAGCAACTGCGACAGCGCACCACATGACTCTGAGTTCAAAAACCCTGTGTGTGTGGGGGACATCGAACCCCTTAGGAATTTTGTAAGGCGCTGGAATGAGCGCAGGTTCACCAGCCCACATATAGTGGAAAAAGTGGCCAACCGTGTTGTCAAACTAAGGGGGGAAGACAATTTGGAACCACTTGGTGGACGTCAAGCTCTACAAAGTAGCACCCTCAGCTGGCAACAAGGGCCAACATTCAGCACCTGGAAGAACTCGAAGCGTGTTCTGAACTTGCATGACCGAGAGAAGGACATCCAATGGAAAAGTGCTCACGAGCAGCAGAAGTAGAGACTGGAATTCTTGTGGACATCGATTAGGGTACACTGTCTGTTTGTTATTTTTCCTTTTTCCACACAAAACCAGCGAGAAAGCTGACATGACTGTTATTGTTGTTTATATTCATGCTGTTCTCTACTCATCACCCAGATACTTTCTCTATCCAGTTTGTCCACACTGTAAGAAGACCCAGCAGATTCCGAGCCCGATCTCCTGGAGTATAGTATCTTGCCTTCATAGAGTATTTGGCCCAAACATACCTACAGCTTGAGCATGTTTATCCCCCAGTCCTTGCCACTCTAAGAGACCCATCAGTAAGATAAGTGTGGGAAGAAGTGTTCACCTTTGCCACCAGTGATTATTTGCTTCAATGGACTTGAGAAGTACTTACACAACTAACAAATTAACGCATTTCTAAGCGCATTTCACACAGGCAACTATATCTTCAAGCTGCAAGGATCGGGCAACGTAAGTAAACATGAGGGAAACAATAAAGAACATTATTTTAATGTTGTGTCTGTCATTTCCAAGTGGGTTGATGGGATTTGTATTTTGGCGGATATACCTTGTTGCTAGTACTGCAGCTGAACCCTCTACTAACATTCCTCCAACCTGAGCAGGTGGAACGACCATGTCAGGTGGACAGCAGAACACTGCTGATAAGGTAAGGAAAGGTAATTGCAGTGTTGACACAAACATGAAGGGAGTAGACGTGAATCTCACCAACACTGCTCAAGTGTCTAACAATACTGGGTACAAACACATGACAAAAGTAGGTAAGGAAACCACCGGGGAGAGCTGTTATGTCTGCTCCTGAATCACCTATTCAATAGGTGCCTCCAGAATGTTCATATCAACCGAAATACCCGCAGCAAGAGCACAGTGCCTAATGTATCTCTCGATGGTGACGACTCAAGGAAGGTTTCAAGGGAAGACAGCCACGCTGAGATGGATGTCTAATGCAACGTTCCAGTATGAAGATAATTACATAAAAACATTAGACATGATGAACAATTATTGGCAACTAGATGAAGCTATACAGTACATAACTGATGGACCGGACAAAGGAGAAACAAAGACTATCACCCTGAAGGAGCTACCATGCCCTTGGACAAGAGTGAGGGAGACAGGAGAGCCTGGTTGTTGGGAAAGACCAAAGATACAAGTGTATGTCCAAGTCTACACTAAGGATGGATGGAAGGATGGAGTGGTGGGAAGCAAGGAACTGACACTAGCACAGTCACCAGTGAACAAGGTACAGGAAGAGAATGAATAGTGCCTGAAGGAATGAGATGCGAGTGCAAAACTACTGACATGGGTGGAGAATGAAGCTGAACCAATACCGATAATACCCCTGAACACACCAGCACTCTGCTATCAGAACAATGGTGAAGTAGAAGTTGTCGAGAATGTTGGCGCAGAAGCATTGAACAATACGCAGGTATGAAGGCAGGAACAGCAGTGATGATGGATCACTATTGGCCTTGCAGATCGAAAGCATAAGAGAAGCTGTCACCCGACTGGGGAGGAGTTTGCTCATTGGTACAAATCAATATGCCTTGGTTGGTTGTGCCAAGGAAGGATGTGAAGCTTGACGAGTTACCAAAGATGGACAATAACAAAACAAAGAAGAGATCGATTGAAGTGGCACTAACAGCCAGGGCACAGAAGGCAGAGAAGCCAGTAGGATTGAGCAGAGTAAAGAGAGGTGTAAATTACTTCTCTGGAGTGTCAGAAACAGCACTAGATGAAGTTCCAGCAGAGCACAGGCTGTTCAGCAGGACGCACATGTTCTTTGCATCAATAATACCCTCTTTACAGATGTACACAAATGCAAAGTTTTTATAAATCACTCCCTGGGAGCTGATGGTGATGATCAATTCCACTGTGAATGGGTTCAACGCAATGAAGGAAGAGCTCAGAGCAATAAGGTTGGTGGCGCTCCAGAATATGTACGTTCTGGATTTACTCACAGCTATTGAAGGAGAAGTTTGCGCAAAGATAGGGATTTCATGTTGCACATTCATACCTGCCAACAATGAGGATAACATAACCTTATCAGATGCAGTGGCACAACTGGCACAGATGCGTGCCAAGATGGAAGATGAAGGCAGAGGGACAGGGAAAGACAAGAGCTGGATAGCATAGCTATGGGGCCTCGCTCTGGAACAGCCTCCCTACCACTCTAAAACTTGAGGAGAACCATCTCCGGTTCCGGAAGCACAAGGCCTTCCTCTTTGCTTCTGGCTTCGCTCCCCCCACCCCTGCTGATCTGTTCTATCTTGGCACCGTGAACCTGGCTACCCACTGTCCTCTGGGCCCAGGTACCTGCTCACCCTGCCACCCTCCCGCACTGCCGCCGGGCCACCCCTTGCACTGGGGTCTGTATATGTACCCATACAGTCCCCCCATTTTTTCTTCCTGCACTTATCAGACCTACCCTGTCTGCTGCCTTAAACCCAGCACTTGCCAATTGCTGGCTGCATTACCACTGTTTGTTTCCTTTATTATTTATTTATTATTATTTATCTGTTTCTCCTTTGCTCGGCACTCTCCAATTCTCCCCCCTTCTATGCACTTTTCCCCTCCCCCTCTCCCATGTACTTGCACGTTCTCAATGTCACTGGGCCTAGTAAGATCGCTGTTTTGTTCTCCCCTGCTCCCCTTCCTTGCCTTGTCATGCTCTCAAACACTTGTGTACGAGCACAATAGAAATAAAATATCAATATCAATATTAATATGGTCATGGATGTCAGATGGACTCATTGTGATAATGGGAGTTCTTGTGTTGGCAGTAGCATCAATGTGTGGGATCAAAATCTGCATGGCAAAGTGGAAGAAAACAGCAGAAGAAGCCATCAGAATGCAAGTCCTTTGCTGGTCTTGCAATGCTTCTTTGTGTAGGAAGCTTGGGGTACTTGCAGTGCCTGGTAGTGGGGGGATTTGGGGTACTTGCAGTTACTGGTAGTGGAGGGATTTTGGGGTACTTGCAGTGCCTGGTAGTGGAGGGAGTTTGTGGTACTTGCAGTTCGTGATAGTGGAGGGACATAGGGCTGATTCATGGAAAAGTGCACAGAGATCCCTCAAAGCCCGCGTGCCGAGAGCAACTCTGCACAAGCCTGCACGCAGAAGTTATTCTGCGTACTCCGCATATTCATGGAATTATGCAAAGAAACCGTATATGCAAGTCGCAGCAGGAGACGCTCCAAAGACGCCCTCACCCAAGGCAAAAACAGCCAGAACAGCTACCTTTGAGTGGTCCCCTAGGCGCAAATACATGCACCCTTCAGGCAGTGTGTGGAGTCCCCCGCAAGCGGGCCTGAATCTTGGGGACCCTACACAGGGTCTCCCGTAACTGTTACCGGCACCCCGACAACATGCGTACAAATTATTGTAACTTGGGTAAAACTCAGAAAATCTACGTGCGAATACCCGTAAACCGCTCCTGCACCCCGCTACACTGTGTGCATGCACCCCTAAGCCAGATCGGAACCCCGGATGTGTACATACACCCCTAAATTCGACACCCAATCTTACCTCTGTGCAGAGGCATTGCTAGGGGGGCTAAGGGGGCTATAGCCCCTGATCTTTTTGTTGTAGCCCCGGATAGAATCTCAGGAGCTACAACCAAAAGTTTAGCTAGCCCCCAGTGCCATCAGTTCCAACATCAGCCTAGCCCCGGGTCTTTTTCAGACCTAGCAACACCCCTGCCTCTGTGCATTCGGGTGGTGGATAGTATGAGTGCTTTGCGTGTCCATTTCCCCACCGAGAGGTTGCGCGCTCTGATCCATGAATACGTATTGTTCAACGCAACAGCGGGCGTGCAGTGGGCTGCCTAGGGGCCGTCCCTCGTAATGCCCACATTTTCCTTTGTTCTTCCTCATTTTCCGAGTACCAGCCCCTACCTTTCCCTCTGTGCAAGCCATGCCCACACTCTGTGTAGTGTCTTGCGCAAGGCACTCAGCCTCTCACAGTGACGTGCCAAGCCTGTGCAAAGTGCCCCCAAAGTACGAACAATTACTGCACAGTCGATTGCATGAATCGACAAATGGGATTTTGCACGCGGTCTGGCATGCAAAGTCCCTATTTTCCATGCATATATTTCCATGAATTGGGCCCTTGGGGTACTGTCTGGTCTTGCCATGCCTGGTAGTGGAGGAAAGTTGGGGTACTGTCTGGTCTTGCAGTGCCTGGTAGTGAAGAAAGTTTGGAGTACTCTTCTTGACGTGACATCAGGATTCACTTTTGGATGTTGGGCAGCATGGGAAATGCTGCGGTTCTGCTCTGCACCCATCATTTGTGCAGTTTCTATTCACGCCAAGTACTTATTTGCAGAATTTCTGTGGGAGATTTGTCCCATGGGTCATAATCTTTTTTAGTGTTGACCTAGCACCTCATAAATTAGGGTGCGGGAGATGGGGCAGTCAGAAGGTTTCATTGAAGTATTCCGTACTTGAAGCATGGTGCTGAACACTGGGCAGCAATGTCCCTCTGAGGAGCTGTGGCCTTGCTGTACTCCCATCGCTCCTCTGGAACAAACTGTCAAATCCTCCTAGTGTGATACCCACTGAAGACGTCATACCATCTCCATCCTCATTTCCTCGCCATTATCAACATGGCCATCAACAACCAGATAAAATGTATAAAGTCCTTGAAGAGATAAGTGTTCAAACAGCAATCCGGACCCCAAGACCTCTCACCGACACCAGGACTCCAGCACCAAGACCTTTCCCGGCACACAGATTCCAGCACCAACACCTCTCCCTGGGACCATGACTTGAGCACCAAAACCTCACCCGACAGCTGTACTCGAGCAGCAAGATCTCTCCCCAGCACCCAAACTCCAGCACAAACACCTCTCTCCAGTGCCTGGCCTCCTGCCCAAGACCTCTCGACTCATCAGAACTCCAGCACCAAGACCTCTCACTGGCACCCAGACTCTGGCACCAAGATCTCTCCCTGCCACCAGGACTCGAGCACCAAGACCTCTCCCCGGTACCAGCACTCCATTATCAATACATCACCCCTGCGTTTATTGCACCATTTTAAAAACGGATTTAACAGGAGTCAGAGGCCTTTCATTATAAGAATAAGATACATTGAGACAATGGGTTGTGTTATATTGTGCGGTAGAAGGGCTGCCTCTCTGTTATATCAATCCTCCCACACAGCGCCTCCCTTGTATAGCGGATGAGGACACGGGAGCGTAGGAGATACACAACTGTATTCCTCTCTCTCGCTCTGTGCATCTAGTGCCTTCCCTCTCATCATGTCACTTCCTCTCCCTCCCCACTCCCTGGTCCCGCCCCCACCGAACACTAGACTGTGTGACAAGATGCCACAACATCCCCCCATTTTATACACCCAGTCCGTAACTATTACCCCATTTCTTCACTGATCCGATGTGGCCGCAGCCGGGCCCCTTGTGGTTTCTCAGGCCTCAACTCTTGATGCCCAGTCAAGTTTGCTGACTCGAGATCAACCCTGTCTTCACACTCTGATTCTTCTCCATTTCCGTGATATGACTCATCTGACTGGTACGTGTCCTCATCTTCTGACCTGCTTCTCCACGGTCTCAAGCTCTTGCTCGCTGTCTTCCTGAAGTGTGAAGAGTTCCTGGTTATCTGGCGATGATCTCCTTCTGCCGTTAGCGCGGAGCCATTTTTGCGTGTAATTATTAACGTGTCCTCATGAAAGGCCACTGTGTGCATATGAGTTTGTGGTTGCTTTACCACAACCATATCTCCTACCTCCAATCAGGATTCCTTCGCTCTTTGCTTGGTGTCAACGTTCGGTGTCATTGTGTCTTTTGCAGCTCCATCCTGGGCCCTTTTGGTGCCATCTTCCTGGTATGTCTCAGAGGCGTCAGGGAGGTCTGGTATCCGAGTGCGTATATTTCTTCCAAGCATCAATTCCGCAGGACATTTCCTGGTGGTACTGTGAGGCATACCTCTGTAATCTCTCAATAGCAGATGAAGTACTTGTTATCATATGGTGTTTATTTATAGCGCGTCTGTACACAAGTGTTCATATGGTTGTCCTGTGGGATGGCCTATTTGTAGTGTCCTTTTTAGGCTTGACATGAATCTCCCGATTCTCCCATTCACGTGAGGCTACAGTGGAGTCACTTTCCTGTGTTTGAACCCCATGTATTGCGCAAATGTTCTAAAGTCTTGTCCTGTGAATGGGGGTCCATTGTCTGATGTTACTATTATTGGAATACCACGGGCAGTAAAACTTCTATCCAGCACTTGTGTGACATAATGGGCTGTGGTGGATCCCGCTATCTGTACTTTCGGAACCGTGAATACTCAGCCATTGCTGGAAGAACATACTTCCCCCCTTCTATAGACCCAAAGAATTTGATGGCAATGTCATCCCACACTCTCTCTGATAGTTCTGTCATTCATTGTGGTACCGGATGTCTTGCCGGTGTGATGAGACAGCCTGTGGGACATTCCTCGAGTAGTTCTTCCATTGGGCATCCAGTTTTGGGAACCAAATGTTTTGTCATAGCATCCTCCTGGTTGATACAATGCCTCTGTGTCCCTCATAGGCCAGTTCTACCACTTGGAGCCTCATGGATGTTGGTAGGCCCAATTAGTTTCCTTTGAGCAGTAGTCCTTCGTCAGACACTGGCAGTTCCTCTTTGGTCAATAAGAAGTTGTCAACATCCCTTTTTAGATCAGGAGACTCTCTTTTTCCTTTTTCCTTGGCCCTCCTCCATCCGCCCGAGTAAAAGCCTTCATTCCCAATTTAACATGCCCTGTCCTTTTCTGCTTCTTTGATAATTTTCAATGGGTCAATTCCCTGGAGGGGGAGCTGCTTGTTGCACTATATAACTGATGTATCTCTCGGCCACTGATGGTTCTGGTGTCTCTGCTTTTCACGGGTGTCGGACAGGATTTTCTTCCTTCCCTTTTCTGTGAATTATGACAAATGCATAATCCTGGAGCCAGAGACCCCACTGGGCTATGTGTGGAGGCATCTTTGCTTGAAGATTTCCATAGAGGAATAGTAGGGCTTGATGGTCTGTTATTATCATGAATGGTTTTCATAGAGGAATGTGTGAAAGTGCTTGCAGGCCCATACTATCGCCAGGCATTCTTTTTCAGCTTGGAAGTAGGCCTGTCCAGTTTTTGACAAGCTTCTACTGGCGTATGATATGATGTGTCTCTGCTGCGTTGTGTCATCCCCTCTTCCAGCCAATATGGCCCCTAGTGCTTCTGGACTTGCATGGTAGTTCGGTGTCTCTTGTGTGAAAGTAGGCCATGTTTTCAGCTTCCGATATACTTTCACAGATGGTGGTGAAGGCCTCTTGGCACTGTGTGGACCATTGGAATGGTGTGTGTTACTTTGTGAGTGCTGAGCTCTGACACGTTGGTTGGAGGAGGAGTCTTGTTTAACGCAGCCACTTTGTGAGGATCTGGTGTCATTCCTTTCTCGGGAAATATGTGTCCAAAGAATCGCAGCATTCCCTTCCTAAACTCACATGTATCCCTGTTGAGGGTCAGATGTGCTGCTTCTAGTGCCATGCATACCCTGACCAGTGGGTTATTGTGTTTTTCCACCTTGGAGCCAAAGATCAAAATATTGTTGTTATAGTTAATGAAATCTGGAAAATGTTTAATAACGTTGTGTATTTTGGCTTGACATATTTCAGCTGCTAAAGACATGCCCAAGGTTAGCGTCTTGTACCTGTACAGACCCAGATGTGTCACAAACATGGCAACACTCTGGGCTTAGTGCCAGTTGATGATAACCGTTATTAAGTTCAAGTTTTGAAAATACTTTGGCCCCATTTAGCACATGCATCGTATCAGTGATAAAAGGGGCATGGTGTCAATCCCTTTTGTCTATGCACCTCTTATGTCCTCCGATCCTTTCTTTGGCACTGGTACACTGGGGGATACCCAAGGTGTTGGTCCTGATGCTGGTTCGATTATTTCTTGTACTAGTAGTTTATGTAGTTCCTCCTCTACTTGTTTCTGTATGTTAACAGGGATGTCCCTGTAGTGTGGGCCACAGGTGGGACGGTTTCATCGATGTGGAGTCAGATCTGTCTGGTTTTTAGCCTCCCTAAGCCTTCGAACAGCATTGGGAACAATTGATCCACATTGTCCACTGTGTCTATGTATTTGTTGACCATTAGCCCCAGGCAGATTGTGAAGTGTGCAACATTCTACATACGAAGATCACTCCTAATCACAATTTTAGCATCATTTTTGCATCTCTTTATAGGCCACCAGGTGAGACCTGCCTTGTTTAATGAAGATCTCACACATTTATTATCTCCATACAAAAAGAAAACAGTGCTATAATCTCCTCAATGATTTAAATCTATGGAGAGACCCAAGAGACAAGAAAGCACTTGAATTGAAAAGACTACATATTGTGGTACATATCTCTGACCTGACGCAAACAAAGGGAAATGCATTGGATTGGCTGGCCAGTGACAGATGTTATTACTATCCCTTGTGTGTGGTCGGATCACTTCTTTCTTATGTGCCAGATCCTTTCAGGCAGCAACATGAGTTGCCACGTAATGTTTTATGCAGAAACTATCGGCCATTACATCAGATGATCTTGCGGGATCTATTTTATTTATTTTTGATTTATTTTACATTTATAAAGCGCTCACACAGCCCGCAGGCATCGAGGCGCTGTTACAAGAATTGTTTGTTTTTCTTAGTTGCGTAATTGTGGGTTTTTTTTGTCTTAGTTACGTATTTATAACGCGCTTAAACACCCAGAGGTTTCTAAGCGCGGACCCTGGCATCGAACCTGTTGTTGCTTTGTGTCTCTTGCTTCCAAGACGCGCACACTGCCGCTGAGCTATCCTCCCGAGTATGAGTGCCCTGATGACACAGACCACGGCGCTGGATCACCCTGATCTATTGATGGAGAGCTATAATAGGCAGGTGATAGCTCTGCTTGATAGGATTGCCCCCAATAAGTCTCGAAGTGTTAGGGATTTTCCTAATCATCAAAAATGGTTCTGTCCGGAATTGGCTCAGCTTAAGTTAAGGAAAAGGCAGGCTGAACATATATGGCTTAAGGGCAAAAGTCTTAAGAACAAAGAAGAATGGAAACGTAGGGAGAAGGAATATAAAGATAAGATCATACAAGCCAAAAGCAACCATTATAACGAACAAATAAGCAGGGCTGGAAATGAAAGGAAGGAACTTTTTTAATTGATTAGAACATAGGAAAAGCCTTAAGTACTTACCCAAAATATAAACGCTAAAAAAGAAGACTTTACACAAGATCAAAAGGAATTTGCAGACAAACCTGTGCTTGCCCAAGCTAAGATCTGGAAAGAGCTGGGCAAGTTAAATATTGCAACTGTTGGTGATATTATAGGAAACAGGCAACAAGAAACGGTGGCTGACCAAGTGCCCTCTGATTTCAGGGAGCAAAACCTGGCAGCGCCCTCCCCACAATTCAGTTTCTCAACTGTGACGATTTCAGAAGTTGAAAATATCCTAAAGATCATGCACCCCACGAGTTGTCCAGGGGACCTATTGCTATCCAAGGTCATCCTGGAACATTGTGGTGTTTTTGCACCATTCTTGTGCAGATTTGTTAATGCATCCTTTAATCACTGTGTCATACCTCAAACTATTAAAGATGTTGTGGTGATGCCACTCTTGAAAAAACAGGGTTTGGACCCTGATGATGCGGCAAACGTGAGGCCCATATCCAACACCTTTTTCTTTCTTAAGTTGGTTGACAAGGTGGCTACCATGCAGCTCCAACGACATATGGAGGCCGTAGGTATGCTACACAAGAAACAATCGGGTTATCGACACACCTATTGCACAGAGAGTGCCTTGGTCACCTCCAAACTCAGACGCTGACAGTGTTTGAGAGGAGTGGATCGGGGCTGCTGATTTTGCTTGACTTATCAGCAGCTTTCAATCTACTGGACCATAAAATACCGTTGTAGAGACTTGCTGGTATAGGGGGATGCTCAGGGGAGGCGGTCAAGTGGATGAAGTCATTTTTGGAGGGATGTAGGTCTAGGGTCCATTGGGGAGATGTCTCGTCTGATTCGGAGCCCACTGTCTGTGGGGGCTCCGCAGAAGGCAAGTCTATCCCCCTCACTTTTTAAAATTTATATCCAACCTTTATGCGTGGAATTGGAGAGATTGGGGTTTTTCTTCACAAATTATGCGGACGATTTTCAGCTATCTATGGAGCTTAGTGGAAATTATGCAGAGGACCAGGATAGGCTAAACAACATCTATATGGTCATCAAAAAATGGATGTCCATGAATTGGTTATGCTTAAATTCTGGGCAAACCGAGCTGATGATTTATGTGTCCAAGCACTCCAGGGAGAGCTTAGGTTAAGATTTTTCTAGCTTCCTTATCGAGGGTAGCCTGATCCCAGTGGCTACGAAGGTGAAGACCCTCTGTACTTATAGGGAGGCTATTATAAATGCAGAGGCCCATGTGGACTACACTGTGAGGAACACCAACTATTATCTCAGAGTACTGAGATTGGTTGGCCCCATGGTGACAAGGTATAACCACTCAAAATTAGCACGGGCTTTTATATGACCACATTTGGATTAGTGTAACTCTCTGCTAGGGGGTGCCAGTAAGAATGCCATACAGCAACTACAGAAAATACAAAATGAAGCAGTGCACATAGTTCACCATATGGCACCATATGGCACGGAGAGAACCAGTGACAGCATTCCGGAGAGAGCTGCATTGGCTCCCAGTGGCAGCCAGGGTCCTCTTTAAATTGATAACTCTGGGACTTAAGTGTATTTTTGGGACTGCCCCTCAATATCTTAAAGAGAATGTAGTGATCTGCCAACCCACCAGGAACCTTCGCTCAGCTAAGCATGCCTTTTGAAGGTCAATCGATTCAAAAGAGCCTGTGGCAATGGCTGCTCTTTCCCAGTCCGGGTGGCTCGGGCCTGGAATGAGCCACCAGAATCACTCCGAAAGGAAGAAAATCACCTTGCCTGTAGGAAGTTGTTAAAGACCAGGCTGTTTGTTTGAAGGAATCTGAAATCTCTGTTCGGTAGTTTACTGTCCCTCTGTTCAGCACCTTGATGGCTCAGGGCTTTGGAGCTTTATAAGCAGAGATAGACAGTCTGTAAAATATGCCTATCAATCTAATGTCTATGTCAGCCTTAAAACTTAAAATGCATCCACTTTTAGTCTCTGTCGCTAACACATGTGCTGGGATTCCCATTTCTTGTGTTGTGTACCTGCACGTTGTTTCGAAGAATCCTTTGCAGGCTAGTGGAGTTTTTGATCCATATGGGTAGACATCGGCTTCCACCAGGTGTAGCCTAGGTTCTTGTGGTATGGTCTTATATGTCTGTTCACTTATGATATTTATGGGGGCCCAGTGTGTCCTCCAGAAATTCTGGCTGTAGATCATTTATTTGCATTAATAATGTTGTGCTGTGTTCTGTAGGTTGTTTGTTGCCCATTGCATATGAGTATCCTGTCTGTTTCTGGTAACCTGTTGATGAACTGGACTCACTATCCAATAAAACTGTTCCACCAAATATCTCACGTGTCATGTGGATGCTCTGGGTGGACAAGCCGCTACCTCCCTATATCGACTTCTTATGTTCGTTCTTCTATCCTCCCCCAAACCTTCTTCCGACCTGCCCCCATCTTTGTGTTTCTCATGTATTTTTGCAGCCGCTGTTCATGAC
Source organism: Ambystoma mexicanum (assembly GCF_040938575.1). NCBI lineage: Eukaryota > Metazoa > Chordata > Amphibia > Caudata > Ambystomatidae > Ambystoma > Ambystoma mexicanum. The sequence continues at coordinate 29,973,125 of NC_090931.1, forward strand.
GCCATTGTTGTGTTGCTTCTCTCCTTGTGTCTGCTTAGGTCACTGACATCACCTTCTCCCTTTGAGGGGTTTCTTGACACCCTGCAGACCGATTTGGAATGATTTTCTCCTCCACACATCGAGCAAAAGTGACCTATTGCCAGGCATGTGCCTTCATGAGAAAATTCATATCCACACTGGCAAAAGAATGGTTCGGTCTGGGTCCTGGTACGGTGGCCATTTTGTGGATCGTGTCAGATGTTGATGTTGCAATTTTGATCTTGTTCATGGCTTCCGACCATAGTTCCACTGCAAATTCTGCTCTCGCTAACATCAGTATTTCTTCTAATTTTTGAGGTTTTGTAGTAACTTCTTGCAAAAACTCGGGGTGTCACCCTCAGCAATAATTTGTGATCGTAGTGCTTCATTATTAGAATAGTTGTTGAAATTGCAATGCTTTAAATTGATGCACAACCTCATTAGGAATGCACCCATGTTCTCCTATTTTTCTTGTGTAGTGGAATGAAAAATGTGTCTCTCATAATCCACGTTGATGTGAGGGGTGAAATAGTCAGTGAGCGCTGTTTTTAAACCTCAAAAGGTTTTGCTGGAGTCTTCTGGCAGCTCATCAATGATATCCCGTGTGGCTGGTCCTACTGCAGCATTAGAAGGCATTGCTATCTGTGGTGTTCCATTGGCCCCATCACCCACACATATAATTGAAAACCTCTTGCCCATCTGGTCCATCGGGCCCCATGTTGCTGGTGTTGTTGATGTCCATAGCACCAGTCAGTTGTAGTGCTATGGGTTCCTGTGTTAAGGCTGGTGCGTGGATGCGTGGTGTGATTGCCAATGTGGCTGGTATTTCTTGGTCCGCCATGTTTGCTTGGGCTGTCTTCTGACTGCGTGAGCGTGGTGCACTGCCTCACCACTGATTTTCTTTTAGGAGCTGTCCCTTGCTGTTTCTATATGCAGTGTACTGCTTCTCTCCTGTTCCTGCATTATGCTGCAGGGCCTAGTTTCTAGGTGGGCATGACTGCAGGTGCTGCTGTATATTGCCACCAATTTTATCTTGTGTCTGCTGCGTTGCGATCCCGCTTCCTCCCACTGGCATCCACCTCGGATGTAGTGTGGGCTTCTTTGCTGCACCCCATGGTTCACTAGCACCCAGCGTGGATGTGTAGCTCTCATCTGCACTGCCGCTTGCCGTGTCAGGTTGAGGCCTACACAGGTGGCCCTGCATGTGGACCCGCTCTGCAGGACTTGTGGACGCTGGCACACCCGCTCGTTGGCAACGTTGTGCGGTACGGGGGATGCCCCTATATTATACTAATCCTCCGACTTGGCGCTTCTCTTATATGGAGGATGTGGACCTAGAAGCATAGGAGATACACAACTTTATTCCTTGCTCTCCATATATCTACTGCCTTCCCTGCCATCATGTCACTTCCTCTACCACCGCGCTCCTGGGTCCCATCCCCACCAAACACTGGACTGTATGACAAGATGCCACAGATTGCACAAAGTGCCAATTTGGCATGCCAATCCTCCCCAGCAAGGACAACAGATTTGACGTTTGTAGGACTGGCATTCAGCCCACTCCCAGTTGTGCCCTGCAGTCACAACCAAAGAGGATGTTGTTATATTTGTATGCCATTGGAATGTTGAAGGATGGAATGTGGAAGATCGAGAGAGGGTTCTTGTGGAGACAGTTAAGGAGCAGGAGGGTATTGGATGTTTTGTGTTGATGGGGCCTTACTTGGAAATGTATCATTATACTTTTTAAACAAAGAAGTTAATCAACCTTCACCTGCTACGAGACTACTTCAGATGGCGACAAAGATGGGATCACGGGTCATGCTTTCCCATTGATTGTCTGCTCTGCATCGGCCCCAAAAATTGTACGGCGTCATTGTTTGTCCGACACAGCACTACACCGGTAAGGCCTTCCTGAGCAGCTGTGGCGGCGCGATCATTGTCCTTGGAGATAATTGCACATTTTGGCAATGCTGCACAATACACGTACCTACCATCTCCATTGGTGTTTTCCTCTCTCACACACAATGCAGCCTACTACTGATGAATGGCCATAACGCTCTGATGCATTTGAGGAAAGGACCTTTGTACGTGCCTTGCGTGCTGCCATCTTGGGTCCAGGCAGCTCTGTGAGACTATGTTTAAGTGCCATCTTTTAGGAGCTGTCCCTTACTGTTTCTATATTTCAGTGGCTGTTTCAGTGGCCGCACGCCATTCCTGCACTGTGATTAACTTGTGTGCCATAAGTAGTGCAACTTTTTGTCCTTTTTTGTTGTTGTTGGCATTTGGCCACAATATCTTTTGCCAACCTTTAATAATAGTCTGCTTGCGGAGTGCAACATCATTTAACTTTATGCTTGTACTGGCACATGATTAAAGGAAAACCAGCACCATGAGGATAGTTTGCTTTGTGTAGTGCAACATAATTTGACACACAGGCATCATCCCTCCTAGCTACCTTCCAGCAACATGCAAGGAGTAACCATTCATCCACCTCAACTGTTTTTGGCAACAGCAGGAGAACCTCCAATTCCATGGAGGGAATGGAAAGAACATTGGGGAAACTACATTGACACAATTGAAAATGAGAATTTCACAAGTGCCAAAAAAAAAAGTTACTTCTACATTCATTAGGCCCTGAAGGGCACAGGATCTACAGGGAACTGCCTCTGTTAAGAGTGGGAGAGGAGTAGGTGATGGCATTGATGAGTACGAACACTTTTTGAGAAGAATTGATGCCGAATATTACCCCAAGACCAACACTGCTGTGAATATATATTACTTTCATTCAAGGAAACAGGAGGCTGATGAAACTGTGGACGAATATGTCAGTGCTCTTAAAAAACTGGCCGTAACTTGCAATTTTGGTAGAGGTGTAACCTAGCAAAATTTGATATGTGATCAAATAATAATCCATACTAATATCAATGTCGTCCAAGAAAAGTTATGAATATGTGTGGTAATCCTTCTTTAGACAAGGCGATTGCAATTGCTAAAAATGTGGATCATACAGTGACATGCAGCAAAGCAATGAAGGAAAGAGATGAAGATTGGTTGCCAAATAAGCTAAGGTATATGACGTAAGCCTAAAGAAAGTGCAAAAGAAGCAGTAACGAACAGGGGCAAGGACTGGAAGAGCAGAGATCCTTCAAGACCTACCACATCGGAAAATGTCAGAGAGGGGTATGGGAAGAAGACATTGGGGGAGAAAGTGTTTTCACTGTGGCAAAAAGGAAATTCACAATAGTGTCCTGCTTTGAATAAGATGTGCACAAATTGTGGGCTCAAGGATCATTTTAGTATTATTTGTAGGAATAGAAAACACAATCAAAAGTGAAATCTGTACATTCTGGTGATGACAAAAAGCAGAAAGAACAGGAGGTTGAGATGGTCACTATTGTGAGGGGTTGCAAAAAGGGAGCCACCAAAAGTGTATTTTGCATTCATGATATTAACTCTGAGCTTATGGTGGGCTCAGGTTCACTGTATACTATAATCACAAAAGAAAAATGGCAGGAGATGTGAAAAAAGGAGTATGACCCTAAATTAAAAAAGCGATCATTAAGGATACTGGAACTTCTGAGGGATCAGTGACCAAAATGTTAGGGTACAGAATTGCATTAGTAAAATTTAAAGGCAGGTTAGCTGAGGTTAATGTCTACATAGCAGAGAGGTGTTAATGAGTTAGGCTGGGAGGACCAGGCTAAATTGAAAATTAAACTTAATCCAGGTTGTGAAGAACCAGTTTCCATAGTTACAACCAACAGTATGGATGAGATTTCTGAATTTGTCAGAGGAAAAGAGAAGGAATTATTTCCCAAAGTATTTAAATAAGGAATTGCTACGTTGGTTGGTGGCTGCAAGCACAAGATTGAACTCAAGGTCAATCATCAATACAGTTACACCAAGGTTTTAAGAAGTATACTACATTTATTATACCATTTGGATGTACCAGTATGATAGAATGCCATTTGGATTGGCCTCAGCGGCAGCCGTATTACAAAAGATTATGACGCACCTGTTGAGGGATTTGTCTGGAGTGTATGTGCTTCAGGATGACATCTTAGTGAGTGGACGAGGAACTAGAGAATATGATGAAAGGTTGTGCATGGTTTTGAAGAGACTGGAGGAAATTGGATTAACTGTAGAATATAGCAAGTGTAAATTTGGGTGCATTGAAGTGGATTATTTGGGACATACGCTGTCCACAGGTGGATATAAGCCCATGTTTAAGGCAATGGAACCTATTGAAAAAGCACCATATCCCCACATCAAGGAAGAACTATGCCAACCCCCTTCCCTCAACTGAATATAGATAACACGGTAGGCAGATCAAATAGTTCCACCATTGAAGAAATTAGGGTAATAGTGCCTTTATTAAAGGTAAAAAAGTTCACATGGCACAGCACATAGTCAGGTTAGGATGACACAGGAAATGAAGGGTGCTTTAAATATCACACACATACCCTAAGTGTATAAAGATATATTATGAATAAAGGATACAAGTTGAGAGCTGTTTAGTTAAATAAATAATATCTCCATCAAGAATAAATATAGTGTCAGACAAAAATATTTTTCAAAAACGAATTACTCAAGTGCAAAATGGTTTCCGGGCCTGAGCCAGGTGTGCAAAACTATGACTCATGCCAAGAGTTTTCAGACAACCAACAGAGGCTGATACATTGGCAGCACCTCACAGTGAGGTAATTGGGTTTGTGAGGTTAAAATTGGAATTTGGCAGGAAAACCAGACAAGGCTGTGATGAAGCCAGATAATTAAGGGAAGTTTTAGATACATTTATCATTTATCTATGTTCTTATTGAAAAGGGCACAACGTGTGTCATGCAGACTGTTCTGAGAGACCAGATGTATTAGTTGGCACCATATAATAGAGTTTATCTATTTTTCAAAGAGTATAAGGGCCTAAATAACTTGGCAGGACCTTAGCAATCAGATAAAGGATTAGGTATCGGTGCATGGCAAAATTTGAGCACTGTCATAGTTGTGTCTAGCCAAGTCTTAAGTAAGCTTATCTGTTTTAAGTGTCAGAGAAAATTGTGGATGCCAGCTATGCTATTGAGGGCTTGGTGCTATAAAAACAGGGTAAAGGCAAAATGTCTTTGAGTGTGTGTCCTTATATTCCAATAATAAAGGACAGGATGAAAAAACTCCCAGGCGTCTGATTTTCTCTTGTCTCTTTCGAAGAAGTGTTCATGGATGCCTGGTGCTTGGTGGAGGATGGGGACAATGGCCCTCAGTTCAACTACATTCATAATTGGGTTTGGCAGAGTATTATAGTAAATTTGTGGACAGTGTTGCACAGATTATTCCGCCGTTAAGAGAACTCATGAAAACGAATGCTAAATTTACCTGGTGTGATGACCATGGGAGGATTGTTGATGCAGTCAAGAAATGTATCATATAAGCACCTTTGTTAGGAGGGTTACCAAGAAGGAAGTCCATTACCACAGTGGATGCGAGTGGTAAAGGCTTGGGTTCTGTTTTATCACAAGTTGAAGGTGATCAAGAGAGGATTATAATGTTTGCTTCCAGAGCTGTGACTAATGTAGAATCATGTTATTCTGTAATTGAGGGATAGCTTTTAGCATGTTGTTGGGGGGCAGAGCGCTTCAGACAGTATGTGTGGGGAGAGACATGTGTTATAAGAGTGGATCACAACCCCTTGGTTGAAATCTTGATGGTTAAGGGAATGTCCAGAGCCACACCTAGAATTGCCTGGTTGAGTCTTATATTAATGGAATATAATTTTGATGTGGAATATGTTCCAGGGAAAAGGAATTGTGCTGTGGATTTTTTTTTATCTAGAATGCCTAATGAGGGCTTTAGGGTAGGAACTGATGCCAATGGGGAATTTGAGGAACACGTTTGTGGTGTTTTGGATGCATTGAGTCAGGAAAATTGGATAAAGAGTGTTGAGGAAGATGACATTTTGATCCAAGTTAAAGAATGGATTGTGAAAGGATGGCCACGAAGGGATGAACTAGTGGAGAAGTACAATGGTTATTACATGGTCATGGATGAGTTGACGATTGAGAGTGTTTGGATGTTGAGAGGGACCAAAGCGATGCCACCTGTAGGGTTGAGGGAATAAAATATCTATTTGGGTTATGAGGGTCATCCAGGAATGTCGATAAAAAAGAGGAAAATTAGGGACAAATATTGGTTGCCAGCAATGGACGCACAAGTGGAAAGACTTTTGCAGTCATGCTCACCCTGTAACAATTGTGACAAGAATCTTGTCACCAAGAGGTTACCCTTGGCCCCCATTTCAGTTCCTAAAAGCCCATGGATGGATCTTGCGATTGATGTGGTCGTTTCTCATGAAGGTTTGGGACGAGGTAACAAGTCCCCAATTTAGAAGTAAGGAAATACATGATTTCACCTGTAAGATGGGCTTCTAGTGGAAGTTTTCATCAGTGTACCAGCCAGAGACCAATGAAATGGTGGAGAGACTTAAAAGGGGTAATGGTGATTGTGTGCAATTAGGCCTGGCAAATAGATTGGATTGGAAGAAGAATCTTTGTGATTTATTGGGTGGCATTAGGATAACGCCACACAGTGCCACTGGTGTGTCACCTTTTTGGTTGATGAAGGGTAGGGAACTCAACAGTAAACATTTTCCCTCTTGGTTAAATGAGGATTATTGAATTCCCTTTGTGAGCAAGAATATTGTGGCCGATAGGATGTTGTTAACGCAACAGAAGAGTAAAGTGTACCATGACAAGAAGTTTAAGGGAAGCATTCCCCAGAAAAGGGAGAAACTTTGTGACGATGATATGGTGAGAGTGAAAAAGGCAAAGAGAACTCTGAAGGAGCTTCCAAGTATTCTAGTCCCTTGAAAGAGATTGAGTGTTTTAAGAGAGCTCTGAGTGTGGAAGGAGGTGCAGTGTGGAATCTTAACAGAATTGTCAAGTTGTCGAAGGAAAGAATGGCAACTAAGAGCAACCCTGCAGAGAGAGAGTGGCATCATTGGGACTATTCTTTGTTACGAGAAGTTGGTGAGGTTTTGGTTCAAGATACCAGTGATGATGTGGAAGATGGTGTTGATCCTGCTCACAGGGCAATAAGAAAGAGCATGAGGGTGCGTAAATTGTCTAATATGTTTCTGGAGTTTGTGATGTATAACAAATGACTTTTTTCTCTTTTAAAAAATTGTTTTTCGTGTACGTACATGTTGTGTTGACTTCTTTGCAGGTGTCTACGTATTACAATGCGTTGTTTATGTATTACTATTTGTTTCGTTGCAGGGAAGAAGAACATTTTATGGACATAACTATTGCCTCCTTGTTTCTTTGCTTCATACCATGTTTTGCCATTCCCCTGCTTCCATGCTTTGCCATTCCTCTGCTTCCATGCTTGGCCCTTCCCCTGCTTCCATGCTTGGCCATTCCCCTGCTTCCATGCTTTGCCATTCCTCTGCTTCCATGCTTTGCCATTCCTCTGCTTCCATGATTTGCCATTCCTCTGCTTCCATGCTTGGCCCTTCCCCTGCTTCCATGATTGGCCATTCCTCTGCTTCCATGCTTTGCCATTTCCCTGCTTCCATGCTTTTCCATTCCCCTGCTTCCATGCTTTGCCATACCTCTGCTTCCATGATTTGCCATACCTCTGCTTCCATGCTTTGCCATTCCCCTGCTTCCACGCTTTTCCATCCCCCTGCTTCCACGCTTTGCCATTCCTCTGCTTCCATGCTTTGCCATTCCTCTGCTTCCATGCTTGGACATTCCTCTGCTTCCATGCTTGGCCATTCTTCTGCTTCCATGCTTGGCAATTGCCCTGCTTCCATGCTTTTCCATTCCTCTGCTTCCATGCTTGGCCATTCCTCTGCTTCCATGCTTGGCAATTCCACTGCTTCCAAGCTTGGCCATTCCTCTTCTTCCATGCTTGGCCATTCCTCTGCTTCCATGCTTTGCCATTCCTCTGCTTCCATGCTTGGCCATTCATCTGCTTCCATGCTTGCCAATTCCCCTGCTTCCATGCTTTGCCATTCCTCTGCTTCCATGATTGGCCATTCCTCTGCTTCCATGCTTGGCAATTCCCCTGCTTCCATGCTTTGCCATTCCTCTGCTTCCATGCTTTGCCATTCCCCTGCTTCCATGCTTGGCAATTCCCCTGCTTCCATGCTTGGCAATTCCCCTGCTTCCATGATTTGTCATTCCTCTGCTTCCAAGCTTTGCCATTCCTCTGCTTCCATGCTTTGGCATTCATCTGCATCCATGCTTTCCCATTCCCCTGCTTCCATGCTTTGCCATTCCTCTGCTTCCATGCTTGGCAATTCCCCTGCTTCCATGCTTTGCCATTCCTCTGCTTCCATGCTTGGCAATTCCCCTGCTTCCATGCTTGGCCATTCCTCTGCTTCCATGCTTTGCCATTCCCCTGCTTCCATGCTTTGCCATTCCCCTGCTTCCATGCTTTGCCATTACCCTGCTTCCACGCTTTGCCATTCCCCTGCTTCCACGCTTTGCCATTCCTCTGCTTCCATGCTTTGCCATTCCTCTGCTTCCATGCTTGGCAATTCCCCTGCTTCCATGCTTTGCCATTCCTCTGCTTCCATGCTTGGCAATTCCCCTGCTTCCACGCTTTGCCATTCCCCTGCTTCCACGCTTTGCAATTCCCCTACTTCCATGCTTTGCCATTCCTCCGCTTCCATGCTTTGCCATTCCTCTGCTTCCACGCTTGGCCATTCCTCTGCTTCTATACTTTGGCAATTCCCCTGCTTCCATGCTTTGCCATTCCTCTGCTTCCATGCTTTGCCATTCCTTTGCTTCCATGCTTTGCCATTCCCCTCCTTCCATGCTTTGCCATTCCCCTGCTTCCATGTTTGGCCATTCCCCTGCTTCCATGCTTTGCCATTCCTCTGCTTCCATGCTTTGCCATTCCTCTGCTTCCATGCATTGCCATTCCTCTGCTTCCATTCCTTGCCATTCCCCTGCTTCCATGCTTTGCCATTCCTCTGCGTCCATGCTTTACCATTCCTCTGCGTCCATGCTTTGCCATTCCTCTGCTTCCATGCTTTGCCATTCTTCTGCTTCCATGCTTTGCGATTCCTCTGCTTCCATGTATGGCCATTCCTCTTCTTCCATGCTTTGCCAATCCTCTGCTTCCATGCTTTGGCATTCCCCTGCTTTGATGCTTTGCCATTCCTCTGCTTCCATGCTTTGCCATTCCTCTGCTTCCATGCTTTGCCATTCCTCTGCTTCCATGTCCTCTGCTTCCTTGTTTGGCAATTCCCCTGTTTCCATGCTTTGCCATTCCTCTGCTTCCATGCTTTGCCATTCCCCTGCTTCCATGCTTTGCCATTCCTCTGCTTCCATGCATTGCCATTCCCCTGCTTCCATGCTTTGCCATTCCTGTGCTTCCATGCTTTACCATTCATCTGCTTCCATGCTTGGCAATTCCCCTGCTTCTATGCTTTGCCATTCCTCTGCTCCCATGCTTTGCCATTCCCCTGCTTCCATGCTTTGCCATTCCTCTGCTTCCATGCTTTGCCATTCCCCTGCTTCCATGCTTTGCCATTCCTCTGCTTCCATGTTTGGCCATTCCCCTGCTTCCATGCTTTGCCATTCCTCTGCTTCCATGCTTTGCCATTCCTCTGCTTCCATGCTTTGACATACCTCTGCTTCCATGCTTTGCCATTCCCCTGCTTCCATGCTTTGCTATTCTCCTGCTTCCATGCTTTGTCATTCCTCTGCTTCCATGCTTTGCCATTCCCCTGCTTCCATGCTTTGCCATTCCTCTGCTTCCATGCTTTGCCATTCCTCTGTTTCCATGCTTTGCCATTCCTCTGCTTCCATGCTTGGCCATTCCCCTGCTTCCATGCTTTGCCATTCATGTGCTTCCATGCTTTACCATTCCTCTGCTTCCATGCTTGGCAATTTCCCTGCTTCCATGCTTTGCCATTCCTCTGCGTCCATGCTTTGACATTCCTCTGCTTCCATGCGTGGCCATTTCCCTGCTTCCAAGCTTGGCAGTTCCCCTGCTTCCATGCTTTGCCATTCCTCTGCTTCCATGCTTGGCCATTCCCCTGGTTCCATGCTTTGCCATTCCTCTGCTTCCATGCTTTGCCATTCCTCTGCTTCCATGCTTTGCCCTTCCTCTGCTTCCATGTGTGGCCATTCCCCTGTTTCCATGTTTGGCAATTCCCCTGCTTCCATGCTTTGCCATTCCTCTGCTTCCATGCTTTGCCTTTCCCCTGCTTCCATGCTTTGCCTTTCCTCTGCTTCCATGTTTGGCCATTCCTCTGCTTCCATGCTTTGCCGTTCCTCTGCGTCCATGCTTTGCCATTCCTCTGCTTCCATGCTTTGCCATACCTCTGCTTCCATGGTTTGCCATTCCCCTGCTTCCATGCTTTGCCATTCCTCTGCCTCCATGCTTTTCCATTCCTCTGCTTCCATGCTTTGCCATTCCCCTGCTTCCATGCTTTGCCATTCCCCTGCTTCCATGCTTTGCCATTCCCCTGCTTCCATGCTTTGCCATTCCTCTGCTTCCATGCTTTGCCATTCCTCTGCTTCCATGCTTGGCCATTCCCCTGCTTCCATGCTTTGCCATTCATGTGCTTCCATGCCTTACCATTCCTCTGCTTCCATGCTTGGCAATTTCCCTGCTTCCATGCTTTGCCATTCCTCTGCGTCCATGCTTTGACATTCCTCTGCTTCCATGCGTGGCCATTTCCCTGCTTCCATGCTTGGCAATTCCCCTGCTTCCATGCTTTGCCATTCCTCTGCTTCCATGCTTGGCCATTCCCCTGCTTCCATGCTTTGCCATTCCTCTGCTTCCATGCTTTGCCATTCCTCTGCTTCCATGTGTGGCCATTCCCCTGCTTCCATGTTTGGCAATTCCCCTGCTTCCATGCTTTGCCATTCCTCTGCTTCCATGCTTTGCCATTCCCCTGCTTCCATGCTTTGCCTTTCCTCTGCTTCCATGTTTGGCCATTCCTCTGCTTCCATGCTTTGCCGTTCCTCTGCGTCCATGGTTTGCCATTCCTCTGCTTCCTTGCTTTGCCATACCTCTGCTTCCATGCTTTGCCATTCCCCTGCTTCCATGCTTTGCCATTCCTCTGCCTCCATGCGTTTCCATTCCTCTGCTTCCATGTTTTGCCATTCCCCTGCTTCCATGCTTTGCCATTCCCCTGCTTCCATGCTTTGTCATTCCTCTGCTTCAATGCTTTGCCATTCCCCTGCTTCCATGCTTTGCCATTCCTCTGCTTCCATGCTTTGCCATTCCTCTGCTTCCATGGTTTCCCATTCCTCTGCTTCCCTGCTTTACCATTCCTCTGCATCCATGCTTTGCCATTCCTCTGCTTCCATGCTTTGCCATTCCTCTGCTTCCATGCTTTGCCATTCCTCTGCTTCCATGTGTTGCCATTCCCCTGCTTCCATGCTTTGCCATTCCTGTACTTCCATGCTTTGCCATTCCTCTGCTTCCATGTGTTGCCATTCCTCTGCTTCCATGCTTGGCAATTCCCCTGCTTCCATGCTTTGCCATTCCTCTGCTTCCATGCTTTCCAATTCCTCTGCTTCCCTGCTTTGCCATTCCTCTGCGTCCATGCTTTGACATTCCTCTGCGTCCATGCTTTGACATTCCTCTGCTTCCATGCGTGGCCATTTCCCTGCTTCCATGCTTGGCAATTCCCCTGCTTCCATGCTTTGCCATTCCTCTGCTTCCATGCTTGGCCATTCCCCTGCTTCCATGCTTTGCCATTCCTATGCTTCCATGCTTTGCCATTCCTCTGCTTCCATGTGTGGCCATTCCCCTGCTTCCATGTTTGGCAATTCCCCTGCTTCCATGCTTTGCCATTCCTCTGCTTCCATGCTTTGCCATTCCCCTGCTTCCATGCTTTGCCTTTCCTCTGCTTCCATGTTTGGCCGTTCCTCTGCTTCCATGCTTTGCCGTTCCTCTGTGTCCATGCTTTGGCATTCCTCTGCTTCCATGCTTTGCCATACCTCTGCTTCCATGCTTTGCCATTCCCCTGCTTCCATGCTTTGCCATTCCTCTGCCTCCATGCTTTTCCATTCCTCTGCTTCCATGCTTTGCCATTCCCCTGCTTCCATGCTTTGCCATTCCCCTGCTTCCATGCTTTGTCATTCCTCTGCTTCCATGCTGTGCCATTCCCCTGCTTCCATGCTTTGCCATTCCTCTGCTTCCAAGCTTTGCCATTCCTCTGCTTCCATGCTTTCCCATTCCTCTGCTTCCCTGCTTTACCATTCCTCTGCGTCCATGCTTTGCCATTCCTCTGCTTCCATGCTTTGCCATTCCTCTGCTTCCATGCTTTGCCATTCCTCTGCTTCCATGTGTTGCCATTCCCCTGCTTCCATGCTTTGCCATTCCTGTACTTCCATGCTTTACCATTCCTCTGCTTCCATGCTTGGCAATTCCCCTGCTTCCATGCTTTGCCATTCCTCTGCTTCCATGTGTGGCCAATCCCCTGCTTCCATGCTTGGCAATTCCTCTGCTTCCATGCTTTCCCATTCCTCTGCTTCCCTGCTTTGCCATTCCTCTGCGTCCATGCTTTGCCATTCCTCTGCTTCCATGCTTTGCCATTCCTCTGCTTCCATGCATTGCCATTCCCCTGCTTCCATGCTTTGCCATTCCTCTGCTTCCATGCTTTACCATTCCTCTGCTTCCATGCTTGGCAATTCCCCTGCTTCCATGCTTTGCCATTCCTCTGCTTCCATGCTTTGCTATTCCTCTGCTTCCATGCGTGGCCATTCCCCTGCTTCCATGCTTGGCAATTCCCCTGCTTCCATGCTTTGCCATTCCCCTGCTTCCATGCTTTGCCATTCCTCTGCTTCCATGCTTTGCCATTCCTCTGCTTCCACGCTTTGCCATTCCTCTGCTTCCACACTTTGCCATTCCTCTGCTTCCATGCGTGGCCATTCCCCTGCTTCCATGCTTGGCAATTCCTCTGCTTCCATGCTTTCCAATTCCTCTGCTTCCCTGCTTTGCCATTCCTCTGCGTCCATGCTTTGCCATTCCTCTGCTTCCATGCTTTGCCTTTCCTCTGCTTCCATGCATTGTTATTCCCCTGCTTCCATGCTTTGCCATTCCTCTGCGTCCATGCTTTGACATTCCTCTGCTTCCATGCGTGGCCATTTCCCTGCTTCCATGCTTGGCAATTCCCCTGCTTCCATGCTTTGCCATTCCTCTGCTTCCATGCTTGGCCATTCCCCTGCTTACATGCTTTGCCATTCCTCTGCTTCCATGCTTTGCCATTCCTCTGTTTCCATGCTTTGCCATTCCTCTGCTGCCATTTGTGGCCATTCCCCTGCTTCCATGTTTGGCAATTCCCCTGCTTCCATGCTTTGCCATTCCTCTGCTTCCATGCTTTGCCATTCCCCTGCTTCCATGCTTTGCCTTTCCTCTGCTTCCATGTTTGGCCATTCCTCTGCTTCCATGCTTTGCCGTTCCTCTGCGTCCATGCTTTGCCATTCCTCTGCTTCCATGCTTTGCCATACCTCTGCTTCCATGCTTTGCCATTCCCCTGCTTCCATGCTTTGCCATTCCTCTGCCTCCATGCTTTTCCATTCCTCTGCTTCCATGCTTTGCCATTCCCCTGCACCATTGCTTTGCCATTCCACTGCTTCCATGCTTTGTCATTCCTCTGCTTCCATGCTTTGCCATTCCCCTGCTTCCATGCTTTGCCATTCCTCTGCTTCCATGCTTTGCCATTCCTCTGCTTCCATGCTTTCCCATTCCTCTGCTTCCCTGCTTTACCATTCCTCTGCGTCCATGCTTTGCCATTCCTCTGCTTCCATGCTTTGCCATTCCTCTGCTTCCATGCTTTGCCATTCCTCTGCTTCCATGTGTTGCCATTCCCCTGCTTCCATGCTTTGCCATTCCTGTACTTCCATGCTTTACCATTCCTCTGCTTCCATGCTTGGCAATTCCCCTGCTTCCATGCTTTGCCATTCCTCTGCTTCCATGCTTTGCCATTCCTCTGCTTCCATGCGTGGCCATTCCCCTGCTTCCATGCTTGGCAATTCCTCTGCTTCCATGCTTTCCCATTCCTCTGCTTCCCTGCTTTGCCATTCCTCTGCGTCCATGCTTTGCCATTCCTCTGCTTCCATGCTTTGCCATTCCTCTGCTTCCATGCATTGCCATTCCCCTGCTTCCATGCTTTGCCATTCCTCTGCTTCCATGCTTTACCATTCCTCTGCTTCCATGCTTGGCAATTCCCCTGCTTACATGCTTTGCCATTCCTCTGCTTCCATGCTTTGCTATTCCTCTGCTTCCATGCATGGCCATTCCCCTGCTTCCATGCTTTGCCATTCCCCTGCTTCCATGCTTTGCCATTCCTCTGCTTCCATGCTTTGCCATTCCTCTGCTTCCACGCTTTGCCATTCCTCTGCTTCCACACTTTGCCATTCCTCTGCTTCCATGATTTGCCATTCCCTTGCTTTCATGCTTTGCCATTCCTCTGCTTCCATGCTTTGCCATTCCTCTGCTTCCATGCTTGGCCATTCCTCTGCTTCCATGCATGGCCATTCCTCTGCTTCCATGCTTTGCCATTCCTCTGCTTCCATGCTTTGCCATTCCTCTGCTTCCATGCTTTGCTATTCCCCTGCTTCCATGCTTTGACATTCCCCTGCTTCCATGCTTTGCCATTCCTCTGCTTCCATGCTTTGCCATTCCTCTGCTTCCATGTTGTGCCATTCCTCTGCTTCCATTTACCATTCCTCTGCTTCCATGTCCTCTGCTTCCATGTTGGGCAATTCCCCTGCTTCCATGCTTTGCCATTCCTCTGCTTCCATGCTTTGCCATTCCCCTGCTTCCATGCTTTGCCATTCCCCTGCTTCCATGCTTTGCCATTCCTCTGCTTCCATGCTTTGCCATTCCCTTGCTTCCATGCTTTGCCATTCCTCTGCTTCCATGCTTGGCAATTCCACTGCTTCCATGCTTTGACATTCCTCTGCTTCCATGCTTTGCCATTCCACTGCTTCCATGCTTTGCCATTCCCCTGCTTCCACGCTTTCCCACTCCCCTGCTTCCACGCTTTGCCATTCCTCTGCTTCCACGCTTTGGCATTCCTCTGCTTCCACGCTTGGCAATTCCCCTGCTTCCACGCTTTGCCATTCCTCTGCTTCCATGCTTTGCCATTCCTCTGCTTCCATGCTTTGCCATTCTTCTGCTTCCATGCTTTACCATTCCCCTGCTTCCATGTTTGGCAATTCCCCTGCTTCCATGCTTTGCCATTCCTCTGCTTCCATGATTTGCCATTCCCCTACTTCCATGCTTTGCCATTTCCCAGCTTTCATGCTTTGCCATTCCCCTGCTTCCACGCTTTGCCATTCCCCTGCTTCCACGCTTTGCCATTCCCCTGCTTCCACGCTTTGCAATTCCCCTGCTTCCACGCTTTGCCATTCCTCTGCTTCCACGCTTTGCCATTCCTCTGCTTCCATGCTTTGCCATTCCTCTGCTTCCACGCTTGGCCATTCCTCTGCTTCCATGCTTGGCAATTCCCCTGCTTCCATGCTTTGCCATTCCTCTGCTTCCACGCATGGCCATTCCTCTGCTTCCATGCTTGGCAATCCCCTGCTTCCATGCTTTGCCATTCCTCTGCTTCCATGCTTGGCCATTCCTCTGCTTCCATGCTTTGCCATTCCTCTGATTCCATGCATGGCCATTCCTCTGCTTCCATGCTTGGCAATTCCCCCGCTTCCATGCTTTGCATTCCTCAACTTCCATGCTTGGCCATTCCCCTGCTTCCGTGCTTGGCAATTCCCATGCTTCCGTGCTTTGCCATTCCTCTGATTCTGTGCTTTGCCATTCCCCTGCTTGGCCATTCCTCTGCTTCCATGCTTGGCAATTCCCCTGCTTCCATGCTTTGCCATTCCTCTGCTTCCATGCTTTGCCACTCCATTGCTTCCATGCTTGGCAATTCCCCTGCTTCCATGCTTTGCCATTCCCCTGCTTCCATGCTTTGCCATTCCCCTGCTTCCACGCTTTGCCATTCCCCTGCTTCCACGCTTTGCCATTCCTCTGCTTTCACGCTTTGCCATTCCTCTGCTTCCATGCTTGGCAATTCCCCTGCTTCCATGCTTGGCAATTTCCCTGCTTCCATGCTTTGCCATTCCTCTGTCCTCTGCTTCCATGCTTTGCCATTCCTCTGCTTCCATGCTTTGCCATTCCTCTGCTTCCATGCTTTACCTTTCCCCAGCTTCCATGCTTGGCAATTCCCCTGCTTCCATGCTTGGCCATTCCTCTTCTTCCATGCTTTGCCATTCCTCTGCTTCCATGCTTTGCCATTCCCCTGCTTCGATGCTTTGCCATTCCCCTACTTCCATGCTTTGCCATCCCCTGCTTCCATGCTTTGCCATTCCTCTGCTTCCATGCTTTGCCATTCCTCTGCTTCCATGCTTTGCCATTCCACTGCTTCCATGTCCTCTGCTTCCTTGTTTGGAAATTCCCCTGTTTCCATGCTTTGCCATTCCTCTGCTTCCATGCTTTGCCATTCCCCTGCTTCCATGCTTTGCCATTCCTCTGCTTCCATGCATTGCCATTCCCCTGCTTCCATGCTTTGCCATTCCTCTGCTTCCATGCTTTAACATTCCTCTGCTTCCATGCTTGGCAATTCCCCTGCTTCCATGCTTTTCGATTCCTCTGCTCCCATGCTTTGCCATTCCCCTGCTTCCATGCTTTGCCATTCCTCTGCTTCCATGCTTTGCCATTCCCCTGCTTCCATGCTTTGCCATTCCTCTGCTTCCATGTTTGGCCATTCCTCTGCTTCCATGCTTTGCCATTCCTCTGCTTCCATGCTTTGCCATTCCTCTGCTTCCATGCTTTGCCATACCTCTGCTTCCACGCTTTGCCATTCCTCTGCTTCCACGCTTTGCCATTCCCCTGCTTCCATGCTTTGCCATTCCTCTGCTTCCATGCTTTGCCATTCCCCTGCTTCCATGCTTTGCCATTCCTCTGCTTCCATGTTTGGCCATTCCTCTCCTTCCATGCTTTGCCATTCCTCTGCTTCCATGTTTGGCCATTCCTCTGCTTCCACGCTTTGCCATTCCTCTGCTTCCACGCTTTGCCATTCCCCTGCTTCCATGCTTTGCCATTCCTCTGCTTCCATGCTTTGCCATTCCCCTGCTTCCATGCTTTGCCATTCCTCTGCTTCCATGTTTGGCCATTCCTCTGCTTCCATGCTTTGCCATTCCTCTGCTTCCATGTTTGGCCATTCCTCTGCTTCCATGCTTTGCCATTCCTCTGCTTCCATGCTTTGCCATTCCCCCGCTCCCATGCTTTGCCATTCCTCTGCTTCCATGCTTTGCCATTCCTCTGCATCCATGCTTTCCCATTCCTCTGCTTCCCTGCTTTACCATTCCTCTGCGTCCATGCTTTGCCATTCCTCTTCTTCCATGCTTTGCCATTCCTCTGCTTCCATGCTTTGCCATTCCTCTGCTTCCATGCGTTGCCATTCCCCTGCTTCCATGCTTTACCATTCCTGTACTTCCATGCTTTACCATTCCTCTGCTTCCATGCTTGGCAATTCCCCTGCTTCCATGCTTTGCCATTCCTCTGCTTCCATGCTTTGCCATTCCTCTGCTTCCATGCGTGGCCATTCCCCTGCTTACATGCTTGGCAATTCCTCTGCTTCCATCCTTTCCCATTCCTCTGCTTCCCTGCTTTGCCATTCCTCTGCGTCCATGCTTTGCAATTCCTCTGCTTCCATGCTTTGCCATTCCTCTGCTTCCATGCGTTGCCATTCCCCTGCTTCCATGCTTTGCCATTCCTCTGCTTCCATGCTTTACCATTCCTCTGCTTCCATGCTTGGCAATTCCCCTGCTTCCATGCTTTGCCATTCCTCTGCTTCCCTGCTTTGCCATTCCTCTGCGTCCATGCTTTGCCATTCCTCTGCTTCCATGCTTTGCCATTCCTCTGCTTCCATGCGTTGCCATTCCCCTGCTTCCATGCTTTGCCATTCCTCTGATTCCATGCTTTACCATTCCTCTGCTTCCATGCTTGGCAATTCCCCTGCTTCCATGCTTTGCCATTCCTCTGCTTCCATGCTTTGCCATTCCTCTGCTTTCATGCGTGGCCATTCCCCTGCTTCCATGCTTGGCAATTCCCCTGCTTCCATGCTTTGCCATTCCCCTGCTTCCATGCTTGGCCATTCCTCTGCTTCCATGCTTTGCCATTCCTCTGCTTCCATGTTTTGCCATTCCTCTGCTTCCACGCTTTGCCATTCCTCTGCTTCCATGCTTTGCCATTCCTCTGCTTCCATGCTTTGCAATCCCCTTGCTTCCATGCTTTGCCATTCCTCTGCTTCCATGCTTTGCCATTCCTCTGCTTCCATGCTTGGCCATTCCTCTGCTTCCATGCATTGCCATTCCTCTGCTTCCATGTTTTGCCATTCCTCTGCTTCCATGCTTTGCCATTCCTCTGCTTCCATGCTTTGCTATTCCCCTGCTTCCATGCTTTGCCATTCCCCTGCTTCCATGCTTTGCCATTCCTCTGCTTCCGTGCTTTGCCATTCCTCTGCTTCCATGCTGTGCCATTCCTCTGCTTCCATTTACCATTCCTCTGCTTCCATGTCCTCTGCTTCCATGTTTGACAATTCCCCTGCTTCCATGCTTTGCCATTCTTCTGCTTCCATGCTTTGCCATTCCCCTGCTTCCATGCTTTGCCATTCCCCTGCTTCCATGCTTTGCCATTCCTCTGCTTCCATGCTTTGCCATTCCCCTGCTTCAATGCTTTGCCATTCCTCTGCTTCCATGCTTTACCATTCCTCTGCTTCCATGCTTGGCCATTCCCCTGCTTCCATGCTTTGCCATTCCTCTGCTTCCATGCTTTGCCATTCCTCTGCTTCCATGCAGGGCCATTCCCCTGCTTCCATGCTTGGCAATTTCCCTTCTTCCATGCTTTGCCATTCCTCTGCTTCCATGCTTGGCCATTCCCCCGCTTCCATGCTTTGACATTCCTCTGCTTCCATGCTTTGCCATTCCTCTGCTTCCATGCTTTGCTATTCCCCTGCTTCCAAGTTTGGCAATTCCCCTGCTTCCATGCTTTGCCATTCCTCTGCTTCCATGCTTTGCCATTCATCTGCTTCCATACTTTGCCATTCTTCTGCTTCCATGCTTTGCCATTCCTCTGCTTCCATGCTTTGCCATTCCTCAGCTTCCATGCTTTGCCATTCTTCTGCTTCCATGCTTTGCCATTCCTCTGCTTCCATGCGTGGCCATTCCCCTGCTTCCATGCTTGTCAATTCCCCTGCTTCCATGCTTTGCCATTCCTCTGCTTCCATGCTTGGCCATTCCCCTGCTTCCATGCTTTGCCATTCCTCCGCTTCCATGCGTGGCCATTCCCCTGCTTCCTGCTTCCATGCTTTGCCATTCCTCTGTTTCCATGCTTTGCCATTCCTCTGCTTCCATGCTTTGCTATTCCCCTGCTTCCATGCTGTGCCACTCCCCTGCTTCCATGCTTTTGCCATTCCTCTGCTTCCTTGCTTTGCAATTCCTCTGCTTCCATGCTTTGCCATTCCTCTGCTTCCATGTCCTCTGCTTCCATGTTTGGCAATTCCCCTGCTTCATTGCTTTGCCATTCCTCTGCTTCCATGCTTTGCCATTCCTCTGCTTCCATACTTTGCCATTCCTCTGCTTCCATGCTTTGCCATTCCTCTGCTTCCATGCTTTGCCATTCTTCTGCTTCCATGCTTTGCCATTCCTCTGCTTCCATGCGTGGCCTTTCCCCTGCTTCCATGCTTGGCAATTCCCCTGCTTCCATGCTTTGCCATTCCTCTGCTTCCATGCTTGGCCATTCCCCTGCTTCCATGCTTTGCCATTCCCCTGCTTCCATGCTTTGCCATTCCTCTGCTTCCATGCTTTGCCATTCCTCTGCTTCAATGCTTGGCCATTCCTCTGCTTCCATGCTTTGCCATTCCCCTGCTTCCATGCTTTGCCATTCCTCTGCTTCCATGTGTGGCCATTCATCTGCTTCCTTGTTTGGCCATTCCTCTGCTTCCATGCTTTGCCATTCCTCTACTTCCATGCTTTGCCATTCCTCTGCTGCCATGCTTGGCCATTCCTCTGCTTCCATGCTTTGCCATTCCCCTGCTTCAATGCTTTGTCATTCCTCTGCCTCCATGCTTTGCCATTCCCCTGCTTCCATGCTTTGCCATTATTCTGCTTCAATGCTTGGCCATTCCTCTGCTTCCATACTTTGCTATTCTTCTGCTTCCATGCTTGGCCATTCCTCTGCTTCCATGCTTGGCCATTCCTCTGCTTCCATGATTTGCCATTCCCCTGCTTCCATGATTTGCCATTCCCCTGCTTCAATGCTTTGCCATTCCCCTGCTTCCATGCTTTGCCATTCCCCTGCTTCCATGCTTTGCCATTCCCCTGCTTCCATGCTTTGCCATTCCTCTGCTTCCATGCTTTGCCATTCCTCTGCTTCCATGCTTTGCCATTCCTCTGCTTCCATGCTGTGCCATTCTTCTGCTTCCATGCTTGGCCATTCCTCTGCTTCCATGCTTGGCCATTCCTCTGCTTCCATGCTTTGCCATTCCCCTGCTTCCATGATTTGCCATTCCCCTGCTTCCATGCTTTGCCATTCCCCTGCTTCAATGCTTTGCCATGCTTCTACGTCCATGCTTGGCCATTCCTCTGCTTCCATGCTTTGCCATTCCCCTGCTTCAATGCTTTGCCATTCCTCTGCTTCCATGCTTTGCCATTCCCCTGCTTCCATGCTTTGCCATTATTCTGCTTCAATGCTTGGCCATTCCTCTGCTTCCAGGCTTTGCTATTCTTTTGCTTCCATGCTTGGCCATTCCTCTGCTTCCATGCTTGGCCATTCCTCTGCTTCCATGCTTTGCCATTCCCCTGCTTCCATGCTTTGCCATTCCTCTGCTTCCATGCTTGGCCATTTTCCTGCTTCCATGCTTTGCCATTCCCCTGCTTCCATGATTTGCCTTTCCCCTGCTTCAATGCTTTGCCATTCCCCTGCTTCCATGCTTTGCCATTCCCCTGCTTCCATGCTTTGCCATTCCCCTGCTTCAATGCTTTGCCATTCCTCTGCTTCCATGCTTTGCCATTCCTCTGCTTCCATGCTGTGCCATTCTTCTGCTTCCATGCTTGGCCATTCCTCTTCCATGCTTGGCCATTCCTCTGCTTCCATGCTTTGCCATTCCCCTGCTTCCATGTCCATGATTTGCCATTCCCCTGCTTCCATGCTTTGCCATTCCCCTGCTTCAATGCTTTGCCATGCTTCTGCGTCCATGCTTGGCCATTCCTCCGCTTCCATGCTTTGCCATTCCTCTGCTGCCATGCTTTGCCATTCCCCTGCTTCCATGCTTTGCCATGCTTCTGCGTCCATGCTTGGCCATTCCTCTGCTTCCATGCTTTGCCATTCTTCTGCTTCCATGCTTGGCCATTCCCCTGCTTCCATGCTTTGCCATTCATCTGCTTCCATGCTTTGCCATTGCCCTGCTTCCATGCTTTGCCATTCCTCTGCTTCCATGCTTTGCCATTCCCCTGCTTCCATGCTTTGTCATTCCCCTGCTTCTATGCTTTGCCATTCCCCTGCTTTGCTTCCATGCTTTGCCATTCTTCTGCTTCCATGCTTGGTCATTCCTCTGCTTCCATGCTTGGCCATTCCTCTGCTTTCATGCTTTGTCATTCCCCTGCTTCCATGCTTTGCCATTCCTCTGCTTCCATGCTTTGCCATTCCTCTGCTTCCATGCTTGGCCATTCCCCTGCTTCCAAGCTTTGTCATTCCCCTGCTTCCACGCTTTGCCATTCCCCTGCTTCCACGCTTTGCCATTCCCCTGCTTCCATGCTTTGCCATTCCTCTGCTTCCATGCTTTGCCATTCCTCTGCTTCCATGCTTTGCCATTCCTCTGCTTCCATGCATTGCCATTCCTCTGCTTCCATGCTTTGCCATTCCCCTTGCTTCCACGCGTTGCCATTCCTCTGGTTCCATATTTTACCATTCCTCTGCTTCCATGCTTTGCCATTCTTCTGCTCCCATGCTTTGCCATTCCTCTACTTCCATGCTTTGCCATTCCTCTGCTTCCATGCTTTGCCATTCCCCTGCTTCCATGCTTTGCCATTCCCCTGCTTCCATGCTTTGCCATTCCCCTGCTTCCATGCTTTTCCATTCCTCTGCTTCCATGCTTTGCCATTCCTCTGCTTCCATGCTTTGCCATTCCTCTGCTTCCATGCTGTGCCATTCTTCTGCTTCCATGCTTGGCCATTCCTCTGCTTCCATGCTTGGCCATTCCTCTGCTTCCATGCTTTGCCATTCCTCTGCTTCCATGCTTTGCCATTATTCTGCTTCAATGCTTGGCCATTCCTCTGCTTCCATGCTTTGCTATTCTTCTGCTTCCATGCTTGGCCATTCCTCTGCTTCCATGCTTGGCCATTCCTCTGCTTCCATGCTTTGCCATTCCCCTGCTTCCATGCTTTGCCATTCCTCTGCTTCCATGCTTAGCCATTTCCCTGCTTCCATGCTTTGCCATTCCCCTGCTTCCATGCTTTGCCATTCCTCTGCTTCCATGCTGTGCCATTCCCCTGCTTCCATGCTTTGCCATTCCCCTGCTTCCATGCTTTGCCATTCCCCTGCTTCAATGCTTTGCCATTCCTCTGCTTCCATGCTTTGCCATTCCTCTGCTTCCATGCTGTGCCATTCTTCTGCTCCCATGCTTGGCCATTCCTCTGCTTCCATGCTTGGCCATTCCTCTGCTTCCATGCTTTGCCATTCCCCTGCTTCCATGATTTGCCATTCCCCTGCTTCCATGCTTTGCCATTCCCCTGCTTCAATGCTTTGCCATGCTTCTGCGTCCATGCTTTGCCATTCCCCTGCTTCCATGCTTTGCCATTCCTCTGCCTCCATGCTTTTCCATTCCTCTGCTTCCATGCTTTGCCATTCCCCTGCTTCCATGCTTTGCCATTCCCCTGCTTCCATGCTTTGCCATTCCTCTGCTTCCATGCGTTGCCATTCCTCTGTTTCCATGCTTTGCCATTCCTCTGCTTCCATGCTTGGCCATTCCTCTGCTTCCATGCTTTGCCATTCCTCTGCTTCCATGCTTGGCCATTCCTCTGCTTCCATGCTTTGCCATTCCTCTGCTTCCATGCTTGGCCATTCCTCTGCTTCCATGCTTGGCCATTCCTCTGCTTCAATGCTTTGCCATTCCTCTGATTCCATGCTATGCCATTCCTCTGCTTCCATGCTTGGCCATTCCTCTGCTTCCATGCTTTGCCATTCCTCTGCTTCCATGCTATGCCATTCCTCTGCTTCCATGCTTGGCCATTCCTCTGAATCCATGCTTGGCCCTTCCCCTGCTTCCATGCGTTGCCATTCCTCTGCTTCCATGCTTGGCCATTCCTCTGCTTCCATGCTTGGCCATTCCTCTGCTTCAATGCTTTGCCATTCCTCTGCTTCCATGCTTTGCCATTCCTCTGCTTCCATGCTTTGCCATTCCTCTGCTTCCATGCTTGGCCATTCCTCTGCTTCAATGCTTCGCCATTCCTCTGCTTCCATGCTTCGCCATTCCTCTGCTTCCATGCTTGGCCATTCCTCTGCTTCCATGCTTCGCCATTCCTCTGCTTCCATGCTATGCCATTCCTCTGCTCCATGCTTGGCCATTCCTCTGCATCCATGCTTGGCCCTTCCCCTGCTTCCATGCGTTGCCATTCCTCTGCTTCCATGCTTGGCCATTCCTCTGCTTCCATGCTTGGCCATTCCTCTGCTTCAATGCTTTGCCATTCCTCTGCTTCCATGCTTGGCCATTCCTCTGCTTCCATGCTTTGCCATTCCTCTGCTTCCATGCTTGGCCATTCATCTGCTTCCATGCTTGGCCATTCCTCTGCTTCCATGCATGGCCATTCCTCTGCTTCCATGTTTTGCCATTCCTCTGCTTCCATGCTTTGCCATTCCTCTGCTTCCGTGCTTTGCTATTCCCCTGCTTCCATACTTTGCCATTCCCCTGCTTCCATACTTTGCCATTCCTCTGCTTCCGTGCTTTGCCATTCCTCTGCTTCCATGCTGTGCCATTCCTCTGCTTCCATTTACCATTCCTCTGCTTCCATGTCCTCTGCTTCCATGTTTGACAATTCCCCTGCTTCCATGCTTTGCCATTCTTCTTCTTCCATGCTTTGCCATTCCCCTGCTTCCATGCTTTGCCATTCCCCTGCTTCCATGCTTTGCCATTCCTCTGCTTCCATGCTTTGCCATTCCCCTGCTTCAATGCTTTGCCATTCCTCTGCTTCCATGCTTTACCATTCCTCTGCTTCCATGCTTGGCCATTCCCCTGCTTCCATGCTTTGCCATTCCTCTGCTTCCATGCTTTGCCATTCCTCTGCTTCCATGCAGGGCCATTCCCCTGCTTCCATGCTTGGCAATTTCCCTGCTTCCATGCTTTGCCATTCCTCTGCTTCCATGCTTGGCCATTCCCCCGCGTCCATGCTTTGACATTCCTCTGCTTCCATGCTTTGCCATTCCTCTGCTTCCATGCTTTGCTATTCCCCTGCTTCCAAGTTTGGCAATTCCCCTGCTTCCATGCTTTGCCATTCCTCTGCTTCCATGCTTTGCCATTCATCTGCTTCCATACTTTGCCATTCTTCTGCTTCCATGCTTTGCCATTCCTCTGCTTCCATGCTTTGCCATTCCTCAGCTTCCATGCTTTGCCATTCTTCTGCTTCCATGCTTTGCCATTCCTCTGCTTCCATGCGTGGCCATTCCCCTGCTTCCATGCTTGTCAATTCCCCTGCTTCCATGCTTTGCCATTCCTCTGCTTCCATGCTTGGCCATTCCCCTGCTTCCATGCTTTGCCATTCCTCTGCTTCCATGCGTGGCCATTCCCCTGCTTCCTGCTTCCATGCTTTGCCATTCCTCTGCTTCCATGCTTTGCCATTCCTCTGCTTCCATGCTTTGCTATTCCCCTGCTTCCATGCTGTGCCATTCCCCTGCTTCCATGCTTTTGCCATTCCTCTGCTTCCTTGCTTTGCAATTCCTCTGCTTCCATGCTTTGCCATTCCTCTGCTTCCATGTCCTCTGCTTCCATGTTTGGCAATTCCCCTGCTTCATTGCTTTGCCATTCCTCTGCTTCCATGCTTTGCCATTCCTCTGCTTCCATACTTTGCTATTCTTCTGCTTCCATGCTTTGCCATTCCTCTGCTTCCATGCTTTGCCATTCCTCTGCTTCCATGCTTTGCCATTCCTCTGCTTCCATGCTTTGCCATTCTTCTGCTTCCATGCTTTGCCATTCCTCTGCTTCCATGCGTGGCCTTTCCCCTGCTTCCATGCTTGGCAATTCCCCTGCTTCCATGCTTTGCCATTCCTCTGCTTCCATGCTTGGCCATTCCCCTGCTTCCATGCTTTGCCATTCCCCTGCTTCCATGCTTTGCCATTCCTCTGCTTCCATGCTTTGCCATTCCTCTGCTTCAATGCTTGGCCATTCCTCTGCTTCCATGCTTTGCCATTCCCCTGCTTCCATGCTTTGCCATTCCTCTGCTTCCATGTGTGGCCATTCATCTGCTTCCTTGTTTGGCCATTCCTCTGCTTCCATGCTTTGCCATTCCTCTACTTCCATGCTTTGCCATTCCTCTGCTGCCATGCTTGGCCATTCCTCTGCTTCCATGCTTTGCCATTCCCCTGCTTCAATGCTTTGTCATTCCTCTGCCTCCATGCTTTGCCATTCCCCTGCTTCCATGCTTTGCCATTATTCTGCTTCAATGCTTGGCCATTCCTCTGCTTCCATACTTTGCTATTCTTCTGCTTCCATGCTTGGCCATTCCTCTGCTTCCATGCTTGGCCATTCCTCTGCTTCCATGATTTGCCATTCCCCTGCTTCCATGATTTGCCATTCCCCTGCTTCAATGCTTTGCCATTCCCCTGCTTCCATGCTTTGCCATTCCCCTGCTTCCATGCTTTGCCATTCCCCTGCTTCCATGCTTTGCCATTCCTCTGCTTCCATGCTTTGCCATTCCTCTGCTTCCATGCTGTGCCATTCTTCTGCTTCCATGCTTGGCCATTCCTCTGCTTCCATGCTTGGCCATTCCTCTGCTTCCATGCTTTGCCATTCCCCTGCTTCCATGATTTGCCATTCCCCTGCTTCCATGCTTTGCCATTCCCCTGCTTCAATGCTTTGCCATGCTTCTACGTCCATGCTTGGCCATTCCTCTGCTTCCATGCTTTGCCATTCCCCTGCTTCAATGCTTTGCCATTCCTCTGCTTCCATGCTTTGCCATTCCCCTGCTTCCATGCTTTGCCATTATTCTGCTTCAATGCTTGGCCATTCCTCTGCTTCCAGGCTTTGCTATTCTTTTGCTTCCATGCTTGGCCATTCCTCTGCTTCCATGCTTGGCCATTCCTCTGCTTCCATGCTTTGCCATTCCCCTGCTTCCATGCTTTGCCATTCCTCTGCTTCCATGCTTGGCCATTTTCCTGCTTCCATGCTTTGCCATTCCCCTGCTTCCATGATTTGCCTTTCCCCTGCTTCAATGCTTTGCCATTCCCCTGCTTCCATGCTTTGCCATTCCCCTGCTTCCATGCTTTGCCATTCCCCTGCTTCAATGCTTTGCCATTCCTCTGCTTCCATGCTTTGCCATTCCTCTGCTTCCATGCTGTGCCATTATTCTGCTTCCATGCTTGGCCATTCCTCTGCTTCCATGCTTGGCCATTCCTCTGCTTCCATGCTTTGCCATTCCCCTGCTTCCATATCCATGATTTGCCATTCCCCTGCTTCCATGCTTTGCCATTCCCCTGCTTCAATGCTTTGCCATGCTTCTGCGTCCATGCTTGGCCATTCCTCTGCTTCCATGCTTTGCCATTCCTCTGCTGCCATGCTTTGCCATTCCCCTGCTTCCATGCTTTGCCATGCTTCTGCGTCCATGCTTGGCCATTCCTCTGCTTCCATGCTTTGCCATTCTTTTGCTTCCATGCTTGGCCATTCCCCTGCTTCCATGCTTTGCCATTCATCTGCTTCCATGCTTGGCCATTGCCCTGCTTCCATGCTTTGCCATTCCTCTGCTTCCATGCTGTGCCATTATTCTGCTTCCATGCTTGGCCATTCCTCTGCTTCCATGCTTGGCCATTCCTCTGCTTCCATGATTTGCCATTCCCCTGCTTCCATGATTTGCCATTCCCCTGCTTCAATGCTTTGCCATTCCCCTGCTTCCATGCTTTGCCATTCCCCTGCTTCCATGCTTTGCCATTCCCCTGCTTCCATGCTTTGCCATTCCTCTGCTTCCATGCTTTGCCATTCCTCTGCTTCCATGCTGTGCCATTCTTCTGCTTCCATGCTTGGCCATTCCTCTGCTTCCATGCTTGGCCATTCCTCTGCTTCCATGCTTTGCCATTCCCCTGCTTCCATGATTTGCCATTCCCCTGCTTCCATGCTTTGCCATTCCCCTGCTTCAATGCTTTGCCATGCTTCTACGTCCATGCTTGGCCATTCCTCTGCTTCCATGCTTTGCCATTCCCCTGCTTCAATGCTTTGCCATTCCTCTGCTTCCATGCTTTGCCATTCCCCTGCTTCCATGCTTTGCCATTATTCTGCTTCAATGCTTGGCCATTCCTCTGCTTCCAGGCTTTGCTATTCTTTTGCTTCCATGCTTGGCCATTCCTCTGCTTCCATGCTTGGCCATTCCTCTGCTTCCATGCTTTGCCATTCCCCTGCTTCCATGCTTTGCCATTCCTCTGCTTCCATGCTTGGCCATTTTCCTGCTTCCATGCTTTGCCATTCCCCTGCTTCCATGATTTGCCTTTCCCCTGCTTCAATGCTTTGCCATTCCCCTGCTTCCATGCTTTGCCATTCCCCTGCTTCCATGCTTTGCCATTCCCCTGCTTCAATGCTTTGCCATTCCTCTGCTTCCATGCTTTGCCATTCCTCTGCTTCCATGCTGTGCCATTATTCTGCTTCCATGCTTGGCCATTCCTCTGCTTCCATGCTTGGCCATTCCTCTGCTTCCATGCTTTGCCATTCCCCTGCTTCCATATCCATGATTTGCCATTCCCCTGCTTCCATGCTTTGCCATTCCCCTGCTTCAATGCTTTGCCATGCTTCTGCGTCCATGCTTGGCCATTCCTCTGCTTCCATGCTTTGCCATTCCTCTGCTGCCATGCTTTGCCATTCCCCTGCTTCCATGCTTTGCCATGCTTCTGCGTCCATGCTTGGCCATTCCTCTGCTTCCATGCTTTGCCATTCTTCTGCTTCCATGCTTGGCCATTCCCCTGCTTCCATGCTTTGCCATTCATCTGCTTCCATGCTTGGCCATTGCCCTGCTTCCATGCTTTGCCATTCCTCTGCTTCCATGCTTTGCCATTCCCCTGCTTCCATGCTTTGTCATTCCCCTGCTTCTATGCTTTGCCATTCCCCTGCTTTGCTTCCATGCTTTGCCATTCTTCTGCTTCCATGCTTGGTCATTCCTCTGCTTCCATGCTTGGCCATTCCTCTGCTTTCATGCTTTGTCATTCCCCTGCTTCCATGCTTTGCCATTCCTCTGCTTCCATGCTTTGCCATTCCTCTGCTTCCATGCTTGGCCATTCCCCTGCTTCCAAGCTTTGTCATTCCCCTGCTTCCACGCTTTGCCATTCCCCTGCTTCCATGCTTTGCCATTCCCCTGCTTCCATGCTTTGCCATTCCTCTGCTTCCATGCTTTGCCATTCCTCTGCTTCCATGCTTTGCCATTTCTCTGCTTCCATGCATTGCCATTCCTCTGCTTCCATGCTTTGCCATTCCCCTTGCTTCCACGCGTTGCCATTCCTCTGGTTCCATATTTTACCATTCCTCTGCTTCCATGCTTTGCCATTCTTCTGCTCCCATGCTTTTCCATTCCTCTACTTCCATGCTTTGCCATTCCTCTGCTTCCATGCTTTGCCATTCCCCTGCTTCCATGCTTTGCCATTCCCCTGCTTCCATGCTTTGCCATTCCCCTGCTTCCATGCTTTGCCATTCCCCTGCTTCCATGCTTTGCCATTCCTCTGCTTCCATGCTTTGCCATTCCTCTGCTTCCATGCTTTGCCATTCCCCTGCTTCCATGCTGTGCCATTCTTCTGCTTCCATGCTTGGCCATTCCTCTGCTTCCATGCTTGGCCATTCCTCTGCTTCCATGCTTTGCCATTCCTCTGCTTCCATGCTTTGCCATTATTCTGCTTCAATGCTTGGCCATTCCTCTGCTTCCATGCTTTGCTATTCTTCTGCTTCCATGCTTGGCCATTCCTCTGCTTCCATGCTTGGCCATTCCTCTGCTTCCATGCTTTGCCATTCCCCTGCTTCCATGCTTTGCCATTCCTCTGCTTCCATGCTTAGCCATTTCCCTGCTTCCATGCTTTGCCATTCCCCTGCTTCCATGATTTGCCTTTCCCCTGCTTCAATGCGTTGCCATTCCCCTGCTTCCATGCTTTGCCATTCCCCTGCTTCCATGCTTTGCCATTCCCCTGCTTCAATGCTTTGCCATTCCTCTGCTTCCATGCTTTGCCATTCCTCTGCTTCCATGCTGTGCCATTCTTCTGCTTCTATGCTTGGCCATTCCTCTGCTTCCATGCTTGGCCATTCCTCTGCTTCCATGCTTTGCCATTCCCCTGCTTCCATGATTTGCCATTCCCCTGCTTCCATGCTTTGCCATTCCCCTGCTTCAATGCTTTGCCATGCTTCTGCGTCCATGCTTTGCCATTCCCCTGCTTCCATGCTTTGCCATTCCTCTGCCTCCATGCTTTTCCATTCCTCTGCTTCCATGCTTTGCCATTCCCCTGCTTCCATGCTTTGCCATTCCCCTGCTTCCATGCTTTGCCATTCCTCTGCTTCCATGCGTTGCCATTCCTCTGTTTCCATGCTTTGCCATTCCTCTGCTTCCATGCTTGGCCATTCCTCTGCTTCCATGCTTTGCCATTCCTCTGCTTCCATGCTTGGCCATTCCTCTGCTTCCATGCTTGGCCATTCCTCTGCTTCCATGCTTTGCCATTCCTCTGCTTCCATGCTTGGCCATTCCTCTGCTTCCATGCTTTGCCATTCCTCTGCTTCCATGCTTTGCCATTCCTCTGCTTCCATGCTTGGCCATTCCTCTGCTTCCATGCTTTGCCATTCCTCTGCTTCCATGCTATGCCATTCCTCTGCTTCCATGCTTGGCCCTTCCCCTGCTTCCATGCGTTGCCATTCCTCTGCTTCCATGCTTGGCCATTCCTCTGCTTCCATGCTTGACCATTCCTCTGCTTCAATGCTTTGCCATTCCTCTGCTTCCATGCTTTGCCATTCCTCTGCTTCCATGCTTTGCCATTCCTCTGCTTCCATGCTTGGCCATTACTCTGCTTCCATGCTTGGCAATTCCTCTGCTTCCATGCTTTGCCATTCCTCTGCTTCCATGCTATGCCATTCCTCTGCTTCCATGCTTGGCCATTCCTCTGCATCCATGCTTGGCCCTTCCCCTGCTTCCATGCTTGGCCATTCCTCTGCTTCCATGCTTGGCCATTCCTCTGCTTTCATGCTTGGCCATTCCTCTGCTTCAATGCTTTGCCATTCCTCTGCTTCCATGCTTGGCCATTCCTCTGCTTCCATGCTTGGCCATTCCTCTGCTTCCATGCTTGGCCATTCCTCTGCTTCCATGCTTTGCCATTCCTCTGCTTCCATGCTATGCCATTCCTCTGCTTCCATGCTTGGCCATTCCTCTGAATCCATGCTTGGCCCTTCCCCTGCTTCCATGCGTTGCCATTCCTCTGCTTCCATGCTTGGCCATTCCTCTGCTTCCATGCTTGGCCATTCCTCTGCTTCAATGCTTTGCCATTCCTCTGCTTCCATGCTTTGCCATTCCTCTGCTTCCATGCTTTGCCATTCCTCTGCTTCCATGCTTCGCCATTCCTCTGCTTCCATGCTTTGCCATTCCTCTGCTTCAATGCTTTGCCATTCCTCTGCTTCCATGCTTCGCCATTCCTCTGCTTCCATGCTTGGCCATTCCTCTGCTTCCATGCTTTGCCATTCCTCTGCTTCCATGCTATGCCATTCCTCTGCTTCCATGCTTGGCCATTCCTCTGCATCCATGCTTGGCCCTTCCCCTGCTTCCATGCGTTGCCATTCCTCTGCTTCCATGCTTGGCCATTCCTCTGCTTCCATGCTTGGCCATTCCTCTGCTTCAATGCTTTGCCATTCCTCTGCTTCCATGCTTGGCCATTCCTCTGCTTCCATGCTTTGCCATTCCTCTGCTTCCATGCTTGTCCATTCATCTGCTTCCATGCTTGGCCATTCCTCTGCTTCCATGCTTTGCCATCCCTCTGCTTCCATGCTATGCCATTCCTCTGCTTCCATGCTTGGCCATTCCTCTGCATCCATGCTTGGCCCTTCCCCTGCTTCCATGCTTGGCCATTCCTCTGCTTCCATGCTTGGCCATTCCTCTGCTTCCATGCTTGGCCATTCCTCTGCTTCAATGCTTTGCCATTCCTCTGCTTCCATGCTTTGCCATTCCTCTGCTTCCATGCTTGGCCATTCCTCTGCTTCCATGCTTGGCCATTCCTCTGCTTCCATGCTATGCCATTCCTCTGCTTCCATGCTTGCCCATTCCTCTGCATCCATGCTTGGCCCTTCCTCTGCTTCAATGCTTTGCCATTCCTCTGCTTCCATGCTTGGCCATTCCTCTGCTACCATGCGTGGCCATTCCTCTGCTTCCATGCTTTGCCATTCCTCTGCTTCCATGCTTTGCCATTCCCCTGCTTCCATGCTTTGATATTCCCCTGCTTCCATGTTGTGTCTTTCCCCTTCTTCCATGCTTTGCCATTCCCCTGCTTCCATGCTTGGCCATTCCTCTGCTTCCATGCTTTGCCATTCCTCTGCTTCCATGCTTGGCCATTCCTCTGCTTCCATGCGTTGCCATTCCTCTGCTTCCATGCTCGCTCTGCATAGTCTTCACTATGTGTTCATTGCATGTTCTGGGGGGAGGAATGTGTTATATTCTTATGCTCTTGTTCCTAGGAATGCTTAAGGATGGAATGTGGAAGGTGGTAGATTGGGAGAGGGTTCTCGTGCAGACGGGTAAGGAGCAGGAGGGTATTGGACATGATGTGTTTGTGGGACCTTGCGTGAGACAGTATCATTATACTGTTTGAATAAAGAAGCTAATTAAGATTCGCCTGCTGCGAGACTACTTGCCTTGCCATACAGATGCCCGCGCTGAGAGACAGTGTGTAACCTTCCGCCAGGCCAGTGGGCCAAACGTCACCAGAGACCTTGAATGACCCCCGGAGCTGGGAAAAGCCGCTTGTGGGTGCTTAGCTGCTCGTGCTTGTCTGAGCTCCCTGCTGATGCCAAGACCGGATTAGCTAAACCCTGGCCGTGAAACTAGCTCTGACCTTTCTTTCAGGGGCCTCACACAAAAATCCCCCGCCGCATTACACCTGTAACATAACTCAACCCACCCCACTCCCCATCCACCTCCTGCACCATCCACCCAACCCTCGGAGCTCACAGAGCAAGGGCTCGGTGCTGTGATGTGGGTATCCAGGGCGTATGCGCCCAGGACAATGCTGACACGTAAAGCTGTACAATGAATGTACTCACTGTGTGCCCCAGGAAAGGCTAACATGTAGAGCTCTGCAGTGCATATGCACATTGTGCAGGACTTTGATGCCGAGCACGGAGTGACATAGAATTAATGCAAAAACACATCATTTTGTAAATAAACCATGAACGTGCACTGCACATGATGTGTCCAAACACTGGATGCGTGGGCAAAAGCCAACCCTCAGTGACGGCACTCATTGCAACAGCGCATTTAATATGTACGGCTGACCACGAAGGCGGACAACCCTCAGTGACCCCACTCAGTACAAAAGCACATTTAACAGGTATGGCTGAACACGAAGGCGGCCCACCCTCAGTTACCCCCCACATTGCAAATGTGCATGTAACAGGTAAGGCTGAGCACAAAGGCGGCCAACCCACAGTTACCCCCTCATTGCAAAAGCAAATGTAACAGGTAAGGCTGAGCACTAAGGCGGCCAACCCTCAGTTACCCCCCTCATCGCAAAAGCACATGTAACAGGTAAGGCTGAGCACAGAGGCGGCCCACCCTCAGTTACCCCACTCATTGCAAAAGCAAATGTAACAGGTAAGGCTGAGCACAAAGGCGGCCCACCCTCAGTTCCCCCACTCATTGCAAAAGCACATGTAACAGGTAAGGCTGAGCACGAAGGCGGCCAACCCTAAGTTACCCCACTCAGTAAAAAAGCACATGTAACAGGTAAGGCTTAGCACAGAGGCGGCCCACCCTCAGTTACCCCCCTCATTGCAAAAGCAAATGTAACAGGTAAGGCTTAGCACGAAGGCGGCCAACCCTAAGTTACCCCACTCAGTACAAAAGCACATGTAATGAGTAAGGCTGAACACGAAGGCGGCCAACCCTTAGTTACCCCCCTCATTGCAAAAGCGCATGTAACAGGTAAGGCTGAGCACAGAGGCGGCCCACCCTCAGTTACCCCACTCATTGCAAAAGCACATGTAACAGGTAAGGCTGAGCACAAAGGCGGCCAACCCCCAGTTACCCCACTCATTGCAGCAAAAGCACATGTAACAGGTAAGGCTGAGCACGAAGGCGGCCCACCCTCAGTTACCCCCCTCATTGCAAAAGCACATGTAACAGGTAAGGCTGAGCACAAAGGCGGCCCACCCTCAGTTCCCCCACTCATTGCAAAAGCACATGTAACAGGTAAGGCTGAGCACGAAGGCGGCCCACCCTCAGTTACCCCACTCATTGCAGCAAAAGCACATGTAACAGGTAAGGCTGAGCACAAAGGCGGCCCACCCTCAGTTACCCCACTCATTGCAGCAAAAGCACATGTAACAGGTAAGGCTGAGCACGAAGGCGGCCCACCCTCAGTTACCCCCCTCATTGCAAAAGCACATGTAACAGGTAAGGCTGAGCACAAAGGCGGCCCACCCTCAGTTCCCCCACTCATTGCAAAAGCACATGTAACAGGTAAGGCTGAGCACGAAGGCGGCCCACCCTCAGTTACCCCACTCATTGCAACAGCACATTTAACAGGTATGTCTGAACACGAAGGCGGCCAACCCTCAGTTACCCCACTCATTGCAACAGCGCATTTAACAGGTAAGGCTGAACCTGAAGGCGGCCAACACTCAGTTACCCCCCACATTGCAAAAGTGCATGTAACAGGTAAGGCTGAGCACAAAGGCGGCCAACCCCCAGTTACCCCCCACATTGCAAAAGTGCATGTAACAGGTAAGGCTGAGCACAAAGGCGGCCAACCCCCAGTTACCCCCTCATTGCAAAAGCAAATGTAACAGGTAAGGCTTAGCACGAAGGCGGCCAACCCTCAGTTACCCCACTCAGTACAAAAGCACTTGTAACAGGTAAGGCTGAGCACAGAGGCGGCCCACCCTCAGTTACCCCCCTCATCACAAAAGCACATGTAATGAGTAAGGCTGAACACAAAGGCGGCCAACCCTTAGTTACCCCCCACATTGCAAAAGTGCATGTAACAGGTAAGGCTGAGCACAAAGGCGGCCAACCCCCAGTTACCCCCTCATTGCAAAAGCAAATGTAACAGGTAAGGCTTAGCACAAAGGCGGCCAACCCTAAGTTACCCCACTCAGTAAAAAAGCACATGTAACAGGTAAGGCTTAGCACGAAGGCGGCCAACCCTCAGTTACCCCACTCAGTACAAAAGCACTTGTAACAGGTAAGGCTGAACACAGAGGCGGCCCACCCTCAGTTACCCCCCTCATCGCAAAAGCACATGTAATGAGTAAGGCTGAACACGAAGGCGGCCAACCCTTAGTTACCCCCCTCATTGCAAAAGCGCATGTAACAGGTAAGGCTGAGCACAGAGGCGGCCCACCCTCAGTTACCCCACTCATTGCAAAAGCACATGTAACAGGTAAGGCTTAGCACGAAGGCGGCCAACCCTCAGTTACCCCCCTCATTGCAAAAGCACATGTAACAGGTAAGGCTGAGCACTAAGGCGGCCGACCCTCAGTTACCCCCCTCATTGCAAAAGCACATGTAACAGGTAAGGCTGAGCACGAAGGCGGCCCACCCTCATTTACCCCACTCATTGCAAAAGCACATGTAACAGGTAAGGCTGAGCACAGAGGCGGCCCACCCTCAGTTATCCCCCTCATTGCAAAAGCACATGTAACAGGTAAGGCTGAGCACGAAGGCGGCCCACCCTCAGTTACCCCACTCATTGCAAAAGCACATGTAACAGGTAAGGCTGAGCACAGAGGCGGCCCACCCTCAGTTACCCCACTCATTGCAAAAGCACATGTAACAGGTAAGGCTGAGCACAGAGGCGGCCCACCCTCAGTTACCCCCCTCATTGCAACAGCACATGTAACAGGTAAGGCTGAGCACGAAGGCGGCCCACCCTAAGTTACCCCACTCATTGCAAAAGCACATGTAACAGGTAAGGCTGAGCACAGAGGCGGCCCACCCTCAGTTACCCCACTCATTGCAACAGCACATGTAACAGGTAAGGCTGAGCACGAAGGCGGCCCACCCTCAGTTACCCCACTAATTGCAAAAGCACATGTAACAGGTAAGGCTGAGCACAGAGGCGGCCCACCCTCAGTTACCCCACTCATTGCAAAAGCACATGTAACAGGTAAGGCTGAGCACAGAGGCGGCCCACCCTCAGTTACCCCCCTCATTGCAACAGCACATGTAACAGGTAAGGCTGAGCACGAAGGCGGCCCACCCTCAGTTACCCCACTCATTGCAGAAGCACATGTAACAGGTAAGGCTGAGCACAGAGGCGGCCCACCCTCAGTTACCCCACTCATTGCAGCAAAAGCACATGTAACAGGTAAGGCTGAGCACGAAGGCGGCCCACCCTCAGCTACCCCACTCATTGCAAAAGCACATGTAATAGGTAAGGCTGAGCACAGAGGCGGCCCACCCTCAGTTACCCCACTCATTGCAAAAGCACATGTAACAGGTAAGGCTGAGCACGAAGGTGGCCCACCCTCAGT
This sequence comes from Ambystoma mexicanum, assembly GCF_040938575.1. NCBI lineage: Eukaryota > Metazoa > Chordata > Amphibia > Caudata > Ambystomatidae > Ambystoma > Ambystoma mexicanum. The sequence continues at coordinate 30,009,063 of NC_090931.1, forward strand.
TACCCCACTCATTGCAAAAGCACATGTAACAGGTAAGGCTGAGCACAGAGGCGGCCCACCCTCAGTTACCCCCCTCATTGCAACAGCACATGTAACAGGTAAGGCTGAGCACGAAGGCGGCCCACCCTCAGTTACCCCACTCATTGGGAAACAGAATTTTAGTGGAGCCACACTTTATGGAGCACGTCAAGGTGTCACCTCAGCAAATAACTCCAGGCCCACGTGTGCCATTCATTAAAAAGAGTTTTTAGTTCTACAGAAATATATATTTTTTAATACATGATGCCCTCTGTTGTTTCGGTACAGCACTAGCTTAATTATGAACCCAGCCTGCATAATTAATATAATTATTGCCGTACGTACTTCCAATTCCACCAATCACCTTCTGAACTACCAAACTCCTTGGAATTATGTCATCCTGTAGTCCAGATAACAGCAGCATGCAACACACAGGGACACTGCACTCCTTTGGTTTTAAATGCATACCTTTGTTTATTTTTCTTTTCCCAATTCTCATTTCTACACGTTATTTATCAGGATCATAAAAATGTATTCACTACAAATGTCCCCTGAAAGTACTCCCGCTTGCAGAGCCCTCGGCGTGCACGCAGGGATTCCCTTTTAAAGGCCCACCGCGATTGGAAACATAACTGGTGATATGCGATTAAGCAGAGGTTGTGCAGCTGTTCCGTATCTGGGGGCGTCCTGAGCACGATTCTCCACACCAAGATTGTGCTCAGAATGAATGGGGCTACACAAGTGGCTGAGAGAATGAATAAGAAGCACGAGCTGGAGGATCATGCAGTCCTGGTCACCAGGTTGCGGGGTGTGGCAGGCTGGTCAGGAGCTGCAGCACAGTGGGTTGCGTCTTTCCTGGGGCCCCGCAATGCAAGAGTTGCTGTTCATGATGCCGGATCCATTGCCCATGCCATCTCCTGTGGGCAACCGCAGGGAGCCTGTATCCCACCAACTCTTTTCAACATCTCCATCCTGCCTTTCTTGTCGCCTCTGCACGACCTGGGTGTTTACTGTGCCAACTACCCGGACGACACACAGGCTGTCCTGGAGCTCCCGGGTCCTATGCACAGGATGCAGCCACCATTGATGAGGTCGATGGCGCCATTTAAGCCTGGATGGCAGCCAATAACCCGCCCCTGAATGATGATAAAACAGAGCTTCTGGTTGTTGCCTCTGGGCCTCGGGTAAAAAAAAACGACCTGAAATCTACTGGCTTCAGCATTGGTGAACTCGAGCTTCGGCTACTGTAACAGTTGGTTCCTGGGCACCCCGCAGGCACATTTTACAGCACTATAGGTGATTAAAAATGGTGCAGTGTGCGCCACTAAGGATCTTGCAAGACGAGTTCATATAACCAAAGCTAGGAGGGCGCTCCACTGGCTCCTGGTGAAACATGGTGTTATTCACAAGGCCTGAACGCTGAGTCACAGATGCCTTAATCTCTTGGCCCCCTCCTATCTCATTGAGTGCACAAAGGCCTATCAACCAAGCCGCACTCTCAGGTGAAGTGACCAGGTGAGCCTCCAGCAACCCAAATTCATGCTTAAAGGGTTTGGTGGCACCACGTTCAAGGTCCAGGCCCCCTTAGTATGGAACTCCCTCCCACCCGATCTAAGAAAGATAATATCCTTGACTGACTTCAAAAACAGGATCAAGACCCATCTTTTTAACCTTGCCCTGTAACTGATTAGCTGCTTCTCCCCTTCTCTTCTTGATTTACTTTGTTAGTCTTGTTGTTTTGCATGCACCCTGAGACCTATGGGTGAGTTGTGCGTAAGAACAAAAGAAAGAAGGAAGAAAGAAAGAAAGAAAGAAAGAAAGAAAGAAGGAAAGAAGGAAAGAAAGAAAGAAAGAAAGAAAGAAAGAAAGAAAGAAAGAAAGAAAGAAAGAAAGAAAGAAAGAAAGAAAGAAAGAAAGAAAGAAAGAAAGAAAGAAAGAAAGAAAGAAAGAAAGACAGCCATGTGGGACATGATTTCCACCTCCTATATTTGGAGAGAAGGAGGAATGTATAAAACTAGAAATCTGCCCCTGAAGAATGGTCCGTAACATATTGGGAACAGAAACTTATTGGGCATTGGAACTGCAATTAATTCATATTTGCATACTTCTGGTTTTAGGTATTTTCATTGTCTTTTTAAAAATAAGTACTATTTTGAAACATATGAGGTTTATGGTGATATATATTTTGTTCACATCAGTCACTTGGTGATGGATCATTTGTGTTAGTTTAACTGTCTTTAGTTACCAATTGTTGATCCATGATTATTGTGGCAATTTATTTCTGTGATTAATGTAGTAATTGGTATTGTATGTACACTCATTTTTATGTTGTCATGCATTTTTATCTTTTGATAAAAATTAATTGTTTATGTATTTTGAATAAAATTGACATATATGTATTTTTCTAGATCTACTGTCTGGAAGTGATTTGTTATGTGTAGAGGACAATATTCAACAGGAAAGGACTTTGATGTTTTGTATACCCTCAAAGTGCACGCCATACACTTGTTAACCCTTCCTGCAGAGCGCACACCCATGGTAAAATAATAACGTATGAACAAGATAGCCATAGAAGGCTATCACAGGCAAGCATAGGCATTGAGCCATAATCTTCAGCTACACATGCCCAAAAGAAGACTAGGTTTAGATCTAACCACCATTCCATTTCAGGTCCAACACAAATATAGTAATACTGAAAATCACGAATTACTTAATACACACACCCACTCAAACATGTTAAATTGTACAGGTCGGTGGAACCATTCAAATGAAGAGGCAACTGGAAAGCTACACTCCAAGGATGGCTAAAGAGTACCAGCAGTAATCATTAAAGAGAGAGGTTGAGATACGGAGCACTTGAGTAACTCAACTCACAGAATTCACAAGTGAGTCAATATTACATACTCACTCTCAAATGAAGCCTCGTCGGAGGTCAGTGTCCAGCTATTATCACATGTCATCTCCTCCACCTGTGTTAGTCTAGAACATTCACCATTCACCCTAGTACCAGTGAAGAGGGAAGGTCAGAATATGCCTTCCATTCCGAAAGACCCCTTAAACCGGAAGAAGCACCAGAGACAATATGGCCACCATTCTTATGAGCTCACATCAATTCCCACTGCTCCAACGATGGACAGCTATCATGAAAGCTACCCTCCCAGTAAGCCCTACAACCCTGCAGCAGTACAAACCCTACCCAAAGTGGACAAAGATACACAAGAAGGAATTGGAGACAGCTACATGGACAGAATCGACTAAAGCACCAAGAAGCCATGCCGTGAGTCATTAGACAACATGGCATAGCTATGTTAGATATGAAGCACACATGCTATCCACACACCCAACTACACCAAGAACACAGGTATATAGCTCTATGAGTTAGAGGACAGTGACATATACATACTGTCTGCACGTTTATTATTTTTGCCATTAGGCTTGCTACAGCAGCGCATGAACGCAAGAAGCAAGAAGGGCTTGTCTAAAGGCTTGCAGATGCTTACATGCAGATAACACCATGGTATGGCAGGATCACTCGAGGGACGTGACAGCCATGACACACTAACCTATGAGCGTTATGGAAGACGCATGTAGTAGAAGCCAGACCATTGCTTAGGAAATCTAGTAGGCCTCGATCGACTCAGAGAGACCCCAAGCCTCACAGAATGCTGTGCAAGCAGAACCACCATGGCAGGAACAAAGCCACTGCCAAGGTCGCAATAGTGCAAATGACATTCCTCACTCTGAACACTGGTGTGGTCTCAGACAATTACAGAATAATTCAGAGCTCCTGTGCTACCAAACATGGTCTCAAAGCACGTGATCTGGCCAAGCTGAGGAGCTGCCAAGATTTGGTGGCTGAGAAGAGCAACCTGTCTCACTGACCAGACAATGGTTGCAACAAAGCTGTTACATTCACGCTACAGTTCTGCATTGGGAAATGGAGCACTCTCATGGCAGCTATGGGTTACACACGGTTATGATGCTGACACATAGTTGCACCTTGCTGACACATAATTGCACATGCACCGTCCACAGGTGACCTGCGGGCTGGGAACAGAGTTTATCCCAGTCTTGCGGGCTCGTGGCTCAGCCAACCAAAACCAAGGGCTCTAGGGGTGGATAGCGGGGGCCACTGACCAATCACGGGGCTTGCTCACTGTAACAATTCTGAAGTAACAGTTTTCGGGGATGGTCGAAGCATAGCACCTGAAACAGCCTTGTCCAATAACGCCACTTTTCTATAGGCTCTTATATGGGACTTACCACTCAGCAACCTATCGTAAGTGGAGATAAGTTTTGAAGAAGGTCCTAGAGGGTGACACAAATTGTGACATCACATGTCATCAAAACTGGCCTGCCAGCCAGAGGTCGCTGGGAAGTGCATGGACTTTCCTCCACGCTTGTGATTGTTGGGGTTTTCTTGGCTGCAATAAACCTCACTCATACCTTGCATATTTCTGAAGTTCACAAGCCTCTCTATTCGAAGAGATAAACAAATCATATTTGTATCTAATCCATGGCACTATGGTTTCCTTCCAGGTGTAATCCCGGGAAAAACATACCTACATCCAGGGTAGAATTGGCACTTCATTGGCATGAGGTTCTCTATTCTAAGGAAGCATCTCAAAGCCTGGCTTGCAGAGAACCTCATCAGGATGAAGTACCAATTCTTCCCTCGACTTGGTCCTGAAAGCGTGCTTTTGTGAATTTGGTGTAAATCCTTCCAGTCGTTTTTTTTAAAAACAACCAAAAAGTAGGCCATATTTTGTTTATGGTATCTGGGTTTGGTCTGTGGACTCACTTCCCTGTTGGGTCTGCAGACGGGCCTCTGATTGGCCCAGGGGCCGACGTGATGTCCATGGACATCAGACTAAATCACTGATTGGATGGTGAAGAGTCTGAGGTGGATCAGATTTATGGGAAACAATTTATAGGAAACGCCTCCCAAATTGGATCAGCGGACAGTCACAGTGGGTAAAAAGTCTGGAAAACACATTTTTGGTCATTTGGTGGTGAAAGGAAGGGCTGAGAAAGGTGGCAGAGTGGAAAAAAGAGGATATGGGGCTGTTTTTGTAGGTTGAAAAAGGCCCGACAGGTGCTGTAGTTGTCCGCGGACAACGCAGTAGTTTGCGCAAATCGTGTTGAACGGGTGGCCTTTGAAAAGACATTTGGGGTTATTTGATGGCTGGAAGAGGGCATTGGCATGGTAGGGAAGTGGAATGAAAGTAATGTGCAGCTGTTTTTATAGGTGAAAAAAGGGTTTGGAAATGCCGCCAGGCAATCAAATTCGGTGTCCACAGACATCATTTCGATTGTAAGGGGGGTGGGAGTGAATTTTATAAGTTGACTGTGTATGATGCGTACCTGTTATACAGTTCATTGTGTTGTGGTCCCCAGAAAATATGCACTGGGTAAAATCACCACAGTAGTAATATGTGTATTGTAATTATAGGTAACGTGATAGGAGTATTGCCAGAATCACCATAGTAGGGATATGTGTATAGTAATTGTACATAATGTAGTGGGAGTACAAAGTGTTTGTAATATGGAGGCATTATGTAATACAATTGTATATGGTACTTATGATTGTAGTACAATTGAGGATAATGGTCACAGAATATGTAGTTGATTAAGATTGTTGTGGCTACTAACAGGCCGATTCATGGAATAATTAGCGCGGCGCAAGTGGGCAAAAACGTGCGAATCGCAGTGGAATAGCGAAAATCGCAGTGAAAGTGCGAAAATCGCACGAAAAGCAGCGCACGTCGATTCATGGAAGTCCGTGCGCGAGAAAACCAGCGGATGTGCGATAAAAAGTGCGCCGCGCACGTTGGCGCACAGGCCATCTAACAGCGTGCGCCAGGTCACAGCGAAAATCGCACATGCCACAGCGAAATTCGCACATAGCGCGGCGCACGCAACAAAAGTAGGCGGAACACGGGCGTAACACTCGGAATGGGGAACAACTTGCCAAAACGTGGGCGTCACGAGGGAAGTACAGGGCACAAGTGCGCGGAACGCCCACACGCTCGCCTACAACACGTATTCATGGAATAGAATAGGGGAAAAAAGCGCACGCTCAAACCAGCGCACAGGCACAAACACGACCGCCACAAGAAAGCAGGCGGTAGCGTCTCTGCGGCTGTAAGAAATGTGCGCCAAAAGTTGCGCCAACAAATAGCACCTATATACTGCCATGATGAATGTCCCATACTGTGGCCCTCCAGGAAAAATGACGTGCAAAGGGGTACCCACAAACACGGACACCCGCTGACAAAAATACGTGTGCGTGTATACCGGGGTGCGCGGGAAGTCTCACACGCGATTTCAGCAGGGTACGTGCATCACAGGGGTTCGCGTGAAGTTCCTCACGCGATCGGGCCTGGGGGAGCGTGCTACGTGTATTTCAGGGGTTCGCGTAAAGTTCCTCACGCGATCGGGCCTGGGGGAGTGGGCTACGTGAATAACAGGGGTTCGCGTGAAGTTCCTCACCCAATCGGGCCTTGGGTAGCGGGCTACGTGTATTACAGGGGTTCGCGTGAAGTTCCTCACGCGATCGGGCCTGGGGTAGCGGGCTACGTGTATTACAGGGGTTCGCGTGAAGTTCCTCACGCGACCGGGCCTGGGGGAGCGGGCTACGTGTATTCCAGGGGTGCGCGGGAAGTTCCACACGCGAATAGCCTGGCCGCGTGTATTTCAGGGGTGCGCGGGGAGTTCCACACGCGAATAGCCTGGGCGCGTGTATTTCAGGGGTTCGCGGGAAGTTCCACACGCGAATAGCCTGGGCGCGTGTATTTCAGGGGTGCGCGGGAAGTTCCACACGCGAATAGCCTGGGCGCGTGCATTTGAGGGTGCGCGGGAAGTTCCACACGCGAATAGCCTGGGCGCGTGTATTTGAGGGGTGCCCGGGAAGTTCCACACGCGAATAGCCTGGCCGCGTGTATTTCAGGGGTGCGCGGGAAGTTCCACACGCGAATAGCCTGGCCGCGTGTATTTCAGGGGTGCGCGGAGAGTTCCACACGCGAATAGCCTGGGCGCGTGTATTTCAGGGGTGCGCGGGAAGTTCCACACGCGAATAGCCTGGGCGCGTGTATTTCAGGGGTGCGCGGGAAGTTCCACACGCGAATAGCCTGGGCGCGTGTATTGCAGGGGTGCGCGGGAAGTTCCACACGCGAATAGCCTGGGCGCGTGTATTTCAGGGGTGCGCGGGAAGTTCCACACGTGAATAGGCTGGGGGCGCGTGTATTTCAGGGGTGCGCGGGGAGTTCCACACGCGAATAGCCTGGGCGCGTGTATTTCAGGGGTGCGCGGGAAGTATTACACGCGAATAGCCTGGGCGCGTGTATTTCAGGGGTGCGCGGGAAGTTTTACACGCGATTTCTGCACGGTACGTGTATTTCAGGGGTGCCGGGGAGACCCACATGTGATTTGACAGTGTGGGTCCTCCCAGGTGTACCCTGTACACCCTCCACGGCCCCTGCAGGCAGCCCACACCACAGGGGACTACCCTGCATCCCTGGTCATGTCCCGCAGGCAGCCCACCCAACATGGGCATGCCCCCCAGCAAAGGCACATGTCTCCTTGAACTAATGAACACCAACTCATGTCCCCTTGCACCCCCACCCCCCAGCACTGTGGGGCACCTGCCAGCAGGCCCCCACCTATGTCCAACTCATGTCTCCCACCACCCCCACCCCCCAGCCACCAGGGTCACCCTCCACCAGGCCCCCACTCATGTCTCCCACCACCCCCACACCCCAGCCACCAGGGGCACCCTCCACCAGGCCCCCACTCATGTCTCCCACCACCCCCACACCCCAGCCACCAGGGGCACCCTCCACCAGGCCCCCACTCATGTCTCCCACCACCCCCACACCCCAGCAGTGCAGGGGCACCCTCCACCAGGCCCCCACTCATGTCTCCCACCACCCCCACACCCCAGCCACCAGGGGCACCCTCCACCAGGCCCCCACTCATGTCTCCCACCACCCCCACACCCCAGCCACCAGGGGCACCCTCCACCAGGCCCCCACTCATGTCTCCCACCACCCCCACACCCCAGCCACCAGGGGCACCCTCCACCAGGCCCCCACTCATGTCTCCCACCACCCCCACACCCCAGCAGTGCAGGGTCACCCTCCACCAGGCCCCCACCCATGTCTCCCACCACCCCCACACCCCAACCACCAGGGGCACCCTCCACCAGGCCCCCACTCATGTCTTCCACCACCCCCACACCCCAGCCACCAGGGGCACCCTCCACCAGGCCCCCACTCATGTCTTCCACCACCCCCACACCCCAGCAGTGCAGGGGCACCCTCCACCAGGCTCCCACTCATGTCTACCACCACCCCCACTCCCCAGCAGTGCAGGGGCACCCTCCACCAGGCCCCCACTCATGTCTCCCACCACCCCCACACCCCAGCCACCAGGGGCACCCTCCACCAGGCCCCCACTCATGTCTCCCACCACCCCCACACCCCAGCAGTGCAGGGTCACCCTCCACCAGGCCCCCACCCATGTCTCCCACCACCCCCACACCCCAGCCACCAGGGGCACCCTCCACCAGGCCCCCACTCATGTCTCCCACCACCCCCACACCCCAGCAGTGCAGGGTCACCCTCCACCAGGCCCCCACCCATGTCTCCCACCACCCCCACACCCCAGCCACCAGGGGCACCCTCCACCAGGCCCCCACTCATGTCTCCCACCACCCCCACACCCCAGCAGTGCAGGGTCACCCTCCACCAGGCCCCCACCCATGTCTCCCACCACCCCCACACCCCAGCCACCAGGGGCACCCTCCACCAGGCCCCCACTCATGTCTTCCACCACCCCCACACCCCAGCCACCAGGGGCACCCTCCACCAGGCACCCACTCATGTCTTCCACCACCCCCACACCCCAGCAGTGCAGGGGCACCCTCCACCAGGCCCCCACTCATGTCTACCACCACCCCCACTCCCCAGCAGTGCAGGGGCACCCTCCACCAGGCCCCCACTCATGTCTCCCACCACCCCCACACCCCAGCCACCAGGGGCACCCTCCACCAGGCCCCCACTCATGTCTCCCACCACCCCCACACCCCAGCAGTGCAGGGTCACCCTCCACCAGGCCCCCACCCATGTCTCCCACCACCCCCACACCCCAGCCACCAGGGGCACCCTCCACCAGGCCCCCACTCATGTCTTCCACCACCCCCACACCCAAGCCACCAGGGGCACCCTCCACCAGGCCCCCACTCATGTCTCCCACCACCCCCACACCCAAGCCACCAGGGGCACCCTCCACCAGGCCCCCACTCATGTCTCCCACCACCCCCACACCCCAGCAGTGCAGGGGCACCCTCCACCAGGCCCCCACTCATGTCTCCCACCACCCCCACACCCCAGCCACCAGGGGCACCCTCCACCAGGCCCCCACTCATGTCTCCCACCACCCCCACACCCCAGCCACCAGGGGCACCCTCCACCAGGTCCCCACTCATGTCTCCCACCACCCCCACACCCCAGCCACCAGGGGCACCCTCCACCAGGCCCCCACTCATGTCTCCCACCACCCCCACACCCCAGCCACCAGGGGCACCCTCCACCAGGCCCCCACTCATGTCTCCCACCACCCCCACACCCCAGCAGTGCAGGGTCACCCTCCACCAGGCCCCCACCCATGTCTCCCACCACCCCCACACCCCAGCCACCAGGGGCACCCTCCACCAGGCCCCCACTCATGTCTTCCACCACCCCCACACCCCAGCCACCAGGGGCACCCTCCACCAGGCCCCCACTCATGTCTTCCACCACCCCCACACCCCAGCAGTGCAGGGGCACCCTCCACCAGGCCCCCACTCATGTCTACCACCACCCCCACACCCCAGCAGTGCAGGGGCACCCTCCACCAGGCCCCCACTCATGTCTCCCACCACCCCCAGACCCCAGCAGTGTAGGGTCACCCTCCACCAGGCCCCCACCCATGTCTCCCACCACCCCCACACCCCAGCCACCAGGGGCACCCTCCACCAGGCCCCCACTCATGTCTTCCACCAGCCCCACACCCCAGCCACCAGGGGCACCCTCCACCAGGCCCCCACTCATGTCTTTCACCACCCCCACACCCCAGCCACCAGGGGCACCCTCCACCAGGCCCCCACTCATGTCTTCCACCACCCCCACACCCCAGCAGTGCAGGGGCACCCTCCACCAGGCCCCCACTCATGTCTACCACCACCCCCACACCCCAGCAGTGCAGGGCACCCTCCACCAGGCCCCCACTCATGTCTCCCACCACCCCCACACCCCAGCCACCAGGGGCACCCTCCACCAGGCCCCCACTCATGTCTCCCACCACCCCCACACCCCAGCAGTGCAGGGTCACCCTCCACCAGGCCCCACCCATGTCTCCCACCACCCCCACACCCCAGCCACCAGGGGCACCCTCCACCAGGCCCCCACTCATGTCTTCCACCACCCCCACACCCCAGCCACCAGGGGCACCCTCCACCAGGCCCCCACTCATGTCTTCCACCACCCCCACACCCCAGCAGTGCAGGGGCACCCTCCACCAGGCCCCCACTCATGTCTACCACCACCCCCACACCCCAGCAGTGTAGGGTCACCCTCCACCAGGCCCCCACCCATGTCTCCCACCACCCCCACACCCCAGCCACCAGGGGCACCCTCCACCAGGCCCCCACTCATGTCTCCCACCACCCCCACACCCCAGCAGTGCAGGGGCACCCTCCACCAGGCCCCCACTCATGTCTCCCACCACCCCCACACCCCAGCAGTGCAGGGTCACCCTCCACCAGGCCCCCACTCATGTCTCCCACCACCCCCACCCCCCAGCAGTGCAGGGTCAACCTCTACCAGGCCCCCACTCATGTCTCCCACCACCCCCACCCCCCAGCCACCAGGGTCACCCTCCACCAGGCCCCCACTCATGTCTCCCACCACCCCCACACCCCAGCAGTGCAGGGTCACCCTTCACCAGGCCCCCACTCATGTCACCCACCACCCCCACACCCCAGCCACCAGGGTCAACCTCCACCAGGCCCCCACTCATGTCTCCCACCACCCCCACCCCCCAGCCACCAGGGTCACCCTCCACCAGGCCCCCACTCATGTCTCCCACCACCCCCACACCCCAGCAGTGCAGGGTCACCCTCCACCAGGCCCCCACTCATGTCACCCACCACCCCCACACCCCAGCAGTGCAGGGTCACCCTCCACCAGGCCCCCACTCATGTCACCCACCACCCCCACCCCCCAGCCACCAGGGGCACCCTCCACCAGGCCCCCACTCATGTCTCCCACCACCCCCACACCCCAGCAGTGCAGGGGCACCCTCCACCAGGCCCCCACTCATGTCTACCACCACCCCCACACCCCAGCATTGCAGGGGCACCCTCCACCAGGCCCCCACTCATGTCTCCCACCACCCCCACACCCCAGCAGTGCAGTGGCACCCTCCACCAGGCCCCCACTCATGTCTCCCACCACCCCCACACCCCAGCCACCAGGGGCACCCTCCACCAGGCCCCCACTCATGTCTCCCACCACCCCCGCACCCCAGCAGTGCAGGGTCACCCTCCACCAGGCCCCCACTCATGTCTTCCACCACCCCCACACCCCAGCAGTGCAGGGTCACCCTCCACCAGGCCCCCACTCATGTCACCCACCACCCCCACCCCCCAGCCACCAGGGTCACCCTCCACCAGGCCCCCACTCATGTCTCCCACCACCCCCACACCCCAGCAGTGCAGGGTCACCTTCCACCAGGCCCCCACTCATGTCACCCACCACCCCCACCCCCCCAGCACTGTGGGGCACCTGCCAGCAGGCCCCCACCCATGTCCAATCCATGCCCCCCTGCACCTGGGTCCCAACATTCCCCAATCATGTCCGTAATGCCCATCCTCCCCTGCCAAAAGGCCCAACCAACTATCACACCCACCCACATATCAAAGGCAATTACATGTTACACCCCCAATTTAAATAATGCAATTGAACACATGTCTGTCACACACAATTGCTGCAAGTGAATGACAAAACACCCAACATGACATGCCTGAAAGCAATGAGATGATACGACACATTGAAGATTAAAAAAATAATATGTATTGAACAGCAAGTAGAATGGAAATGAAATAAGAAAAAACACAAAGCAAATCAAACAAAACAAGATGAATGTCCAAGAAAATAATCTGAAAAATTAAAATAAGCCAATGAAGAACCATGAAGAAGATCATCCTGGCTCCATGAGCCCAACCAAATTAAACCTAACTATGACTACTAAATAAAAACTGAACTATATACAAAAAAGTGGTACATTGTCCAATCGCAACCAAAAAAAACCCAAAAAAACAAAGGAAACCTAACCCTAACTATACAACTATATACAAAGGCAGCGGGCTATTCGGACGGCTCACTGGTTGTTGTCATGGGCCAGGGCATCATCGAACTCCTGGTCAATGGCTTGGAGGCGGGCATGTTCCCTGGCCCCGAGGTCCCGCAGGGATAACGCAGTGTCAAGCTCAAACTCCCTGCGAAGACCCTCGAGGCACTCAGCCCGCCTCAGCGCCCTCCGCATGGAGTCCTCCGCCCTGACCATCGTGAGCCGTTCCTCCTCTGCCCGCTGCCGCTCCGCACCTATCCGCTGGCACAACCGCTCCCACACGGAAGCCACTCCCATTCCAGGGTTCTCCTGCCCTCCGGCCGATGCCTGCACCCCTGATGTTGATGGCCCCGAGCCATGATGCCTCCCACGTTGAGCCTGCTGCTGCCTCCGACGCAACTGCCTGTGCCAGCACGACGGCATCCAGGCTGATGGAAACCACCGACGCCGTCATGCACGTGCCCTGCCCGATGATGCCGTCACATCCTCCATCTGCTGGGGTCCAGTTGCTCTCGTGTCCACCCCTGCTGGATCTCTGACTCCCGACTGTGGCAGGGATGGGATCCCCACCGAGCTGGCTGCATTGGTCGGGGCAGGTCCACAGGGGGCCCTGGTGGCATCTGGGCTGGAAGACGGCAAGGAGAACGACTGGTGGATAGCCTGCACAGAGGAGGAGAGGGCCGCCACATTGGCCAACACATGCAGGAAACCCCCGAACATGGCCGATCCCAATTGGGCCACGTCGGCACGGTGCACTTCGTGATGACGTGCGTGCTCCTCCCGGGAAGCACGCACGGCATCACGAATCACAGCCGTGCGCATCGCGACCCCAATCAGGACCTTCTCCGCACGGCCAGGGGTTCCCACGTCCGCAGGTGGAGGGGAGTCAGGTGACATGGACATCCCCTCTACCTGCGGACAGGCCTGGGACGGGGCATCCCTGCTGGTGCATGGTGGTGCACTCACAGGGTCTGGGACAGCGACATGCACAGGCCCCTCCACGGTGACCTGTGCTGCCTCCTGCCCCTGGCCCTGGACTGCACCACTTGCACGAGCAGGGATGCCCCCACCAGGCCCCATGTGTGCCCCAGTGGCGGCCTCCTCCTCCTCTGTGCAAACCACCAACCTGGATGGCTCCTCACCGTCTCCCACCGTAGCAGGCCCCTGTGGGGGCTCACCCACCCCTTCCGCTGCAGCCGTGGGGGCATCCCCGCCGCCTTGCTCCACAGCGCCGTCTCCGCCCTCTTCTTCACTAGCCGCTGCGTAGAGGGAGACAAAGAACACAAGCATCAGGGCACTGTACAATGGTCCCCTAGACAGGAAGCAATAGCAGATGAGCACCACTGTCAAAGTACACTTCCATCATGTCCCTCCACAACACATGGGTCAGTCCAGGCAAAACACACACAGTAACAGGCATGGTGCATGCCATGGACATTTCCATGCATGTCCAATGGACTCTTGAAACATTCAATGATATGTAACTCACATGCATCATGGCTCATGCCGATCACATGCACACACTTCACCTCAGTCACATCCATCTGGCCCCAAACACACCAAACACAGCGGATACAAGGGTAATTTGGCTGCTTTACTGAATCTGTGCATTGTCACACACATGTGTCATGCATCCATGGCATGCACAAGTCACAGACACGCAGGTCAGGCACACAGACATGGCTACCATATATGTACCTAGCATCAGCACCCATCCCTCACCCCCACCAATGTCCAGGTACAGAGACTGGCATGCTCTCATGTTCAAAATCTGCATAGGGCTCCCCATGCGGCATTTCAACACATGCAACAACCATGTGCATCACACATCACTGGTCGCACATGCATTACCATGATGTCCCTGCACACATACATGCATACATGGGCTATGGCACACATACAGGCAAGTATCATAGAACCAGCACACCGCAACATGCCCTGTCTCACACAGTAATGCTTGGACACTTACCGCTCAACTCCAGACGGGCCTCCCTCTCAAGGATCTGGGCGTGGAGCGCTGGGCGTACGCGTTCCAGGACCCTCATCTGGATGGAACTCATGCGGCCCCGGCCCCCCTCCACGAGGCGCCGGGCCTTCACAAGGGTCCTGGACCTCAAGTCCTCCCAGCGCTTCTTGATCTTCAGGACGTCGCGGGTTGCCACCCCCTCCGCTTTGATGGCAACCACACAGTCGGCCCAGATCCTCTGCCGTCCTTCCTTGCTGGCGCGGGACGATCCAAAGAGGGCATCATACTGCCCCAGGACATGCTCCACCAGGACACCAACTTCGGTGACAGTGAAGCTGGTGCCCCTCTGCCCCTCTGGCCTGGGGTTGCCACTGGTGCCAGATGTGGAAGTGCCCGACATGGCAACCCCAGAGGCAGGTGTGGGTGGGCAACTGGGTCCTGGGGCTGGGCTGTGGAGCGATGTAATCCCAGTCGGGAGTCTTCAGTTCCAGCAGGGGTGGACACAGCAACTGGACCCCTGCAGATGGCTGATGTGCAGGCACCAAATGGCAGGGCACGGTGGCAGCAGGCAGGCAGGCAGGCAGGCAGCAGCAGATGGCACGTGGGAGGCTGCTCGGGGCACTGGGGGGCAGTAACTCGGCCTTCTGGGCAGGAGCGTGGTCCTCCGTGTGTTTTCGCGTGGCCAGCTTGATACGGAGTGATTTGGCACGTGAAAATCCTGCACGTCAGCGTGAAATCCGAGGAAAGGCCCTTAGCGCGTAAGCGCGTCAGCACGCATACGGGATTCTATTGGACCAGAGTCCCTCAGCGCGTAAGCGCGTCTGTGACGTGACCCGCACGGGTGTTCCCCACTCAGCACGTGATGACGGGGCACACGTGGAGATACTGCACGTCAGAGTGTCATCGCGTGTAATTGGACAAAAGTGCGCGTACACGCGATTGGCCTATGTACGTGTATTTAATGGGTGCGCGGGCACTTACACACGCAAGTACGTCAGCGAACCTGTATCCCGTGGTGCGTGTGAATTTCCACACGCTATTGGACTGGGAACTGGATTCCAGGGGTGCGCGGGTCACACGCTGTATCCCGTGGTGCGTGTGAATTTCCACACGCTATTGGACTGGGAACTGGATTCCAGGGGTGCGCGGGTCACACGCTGTATCCCGTGGTGCGTGTGAATTTCCACACGCTATTGGACTGGGAACTGGATTCCAGGGGTGCGCGGGTCACACGCTGTATCCCGTGGTGCGTGTGAATTTCCACACGCTATTGGACTCGGAACTGGATTCCAGGGGTGCGCGGGTCACACGCTCGCCTAGAACACGCGCAAAGCATAAATTTGCGGACTTTAACAATAACAAGCTCAGATGGCAGGATGAACATACCGTTCCTAGCAGCAGTGGCAGTGGGCTACCAAAGGAGGAGGAGGAGGATAGTCAGGGCCAGAATATTCACACCCAGAACCAGCCTTTTCGGGATGCCTGATGACCAGGTTTATGGGAGGTACAGGTTTCCACCACACATCATACTGGACCTGGTGAGTGAGTGGGAGGATGACCTCACATCACCCACCCTGTGCTCCCAAGCACTCAGCCCCCTGGAGAAGGTCCTCAATGTACTGCACTTCTTAGCCACTGGATCATTTCAGCGGACAAGTGCCATAGTGGGTGGGGTGTCACAGGCCACCCAGTCACGCTGCCTACACCAGGTCTTGAACATCATCACTGCACGCCCATCAGTCCGCAGGCACATATACCTGCCCAGAACACCTGCAGAAAGGCATGCTGCCGCCCTGGATTTTTACGCTGTGGCACGATTCCCCAAAGTGCTAGGTGCCATCGACTGCACCCATGTGGCTCTACGTCCCCCCAGGGCATCTGAGCACATCTATAGGAACCGCAAGCACTGGCATTCCATCAACGTGCAGGTAGCATGTAATGCCAAGGGAATCATCACCTCAGTATATGCCAACTATCCCGGCTCCACCCACGACAGCTTCATTTACCGAATGTCCACCCTAAGCCGGGACCTAGAAGCTGGGCGGCATGGCGATACATGGCTGCTTGGTGAGTATGTATGCCACTGCACATGCATGCATGTTGGATACTGAGCAAGGTCACAACCCCACCAATGATACCAATCACCACCTCCACAGGGGACAGTGCCTACCCTCTCAGCCCCCACATGATGACGCCAATTCGGAACCCCACCACGCCACCCCAGGTAAGATATAACACAGCCCACATTACAACCAGGGGCATAGTGGAGCGCACATTCGGAGTGCTAAAGTCACGCTTTCGCTCCCTTGACCGTTCTGGCGGACAGCTGTTATACGCTCCCCCAGTAGTGTGCAGGATCATAGTGGCAGCATGTGTCCTGCACAACGTTGCAACACGCCGGGGCCTGGCCGTGGACATGGTGGTGGCCCCACATCCCCAACCACATGCACAGCCGCTGCGCATGGGAGGGGAAAGGGCACGGGGGGAGGCAGCCCGTACACAGCTAGTGGCTAATTACTTCACATAGAAATCACACCCCTGTGGAGTGCACACTGCCCTGGCACATTCCATCTGACAATCAATGATGACTCAACCTGACACTGATCCTGAATGTCTGGAGAATGAACCGGGAATACCATGTCAGCCTGAGATTGTTCACCTGGAAGTGTCACAATGTGTGCATCCCTACCCACACAGACACCACCAATGCAGTTTTGTGAAGTTACACATTGAAGCAGCTAAAATGAATACCCACTTGCAAAATGCAACAAGAGGACAGTGCCATGTCAGCCAACCCAACCCCAGCACCGCCACACGACACACCGTGCCATGTCATGCTAATTGCAGGTAAACAAAGTAATCCCCACAACATGACATCAGTCTCACTATGTACAGTGGCACTATTAGAAACCTGCAACACCTGAAATGCTCACAGCAATGCCGGACCAACAACATACGTGAGCACCTAGTACCATTAACATGACATCACAAATGTTACATATTAGTAGTCTCACCACCTGGAAATGCCTGCACTCCCACCACTACCAACTGTGCAGTGTTGTCGCCATGTAGAGTTGTAGGTGCACTGCTGCCAACATGGTCCCCATCTCCAGACTAGAGGTCCTTGTGTGGACATGAGGAAGGGACCTGCAAATTGGGAGGTAGACACAGAAGAAGAGTTACACATCAATGCAACATGCAGTGTACAACACAACAACAATATGCACTAGGAATGTATACACAGTATTGACTACAGACTGGCCACACAGCTCATGGGAGTCCAACGTCACTGTGTAATTCACTGTCACTTGGGCACACCCTTTGCAAGCCCATGGAAACGGGAAGCAGGAGGGGTGTGTGTGACTCAAACCCAAGCATCTGAACCAAATACATTACAAGCCTGCATGTGCCCAGCCACAATGCAGCGTATGCCCACAGGAACCACGGAAGCCAACAGATCGTCCCAAAAAAATTGGGAATAAAAGAAATCAAAATAAAAATAAAATTAAGAAACAATCAAAAATGGCCATTGATGGGCCCGGGGGGGTTGGGGAGGCCACCCAGGAGGTCCGAGGACAGGATGCACACCAGAACCCACCTGCGTGGATCCTGGGAAGATAAAACACCTCCATGGGCTCATGGCCCACACGGCTACCCTATTGTGGGAGTATCACTGCTGTCGCTATTATCACCCTGTGCAGCTGCATCCGGAGGTGGTTGCACTATGGGAGGCAGCCCACGCAAGGCCCTAGTCTGCTCCTCCATGGCTGCAATCATGCGGGTGTGGTAGGTCTGGTTCTGGAGGATGAGTGTGCGGAGGTCCCCATGCAACAACTCATGGGATGCCCGGACCTCCGCCCTCGTTGCCTGCATCTCAGCTGAGAGCGTACGGGTGAGACGCTCCAGCTGCTGTTCTGTCCTTTGGTGTGTTGAAGCCTCAAGCTCAACAAGAGTCGTCCTGAGGTGAAGGAGCTCCTGCCTCAGGGCTTCCCTGTGGCCCTGGGACTCAATGGAGATGGCCTCCTGCAGAGTCGCCAGTGCCGCCCGCCTGTCCCTGTTGGACCCCAACATGTCCTCCCTGTGTGACTGGCAGATGGAGTCGGTTGCCTGCTCTAGTCGCTCCATCAGCCTTTCTGGGGGGACAATGGAAGTGGCCACCCTATCCATGGCCTGAGCCATCATCTCGGATGATGCAGCCTGTTGGGTTGCCATACCGTAAATGGATTGCTCCCATGCGGTATTGCCGGGTGGCGTACGGCCACCACGTCGGCGGGCACCACACCTGTCTGGGGCAAGGCGAACTGCGCCTTGCTGTGCCGGCACTGCCTGAGGCTGCAGGACTGCATTCCCCCTCTGATCTGCTGGCCCAGGAACAGGATCAGATGTCGCGGAGTGTGACCCTGCATCCGTAACCACCGAAGGCGTAGCTGCCAACACTGACATCCCCATGGAGGGTCCTGACCCTGGTGCAGGTGGGTGAGATAGAACAAAATCCCTCCCTGGAACACTCACCTGCGACGGCACGTAGGTCTCATCCGAATCAACACCTGAGTACAGCTCGGGGGAGGTGCAGCCAGAGACACCCCTTGAGAGCACGACCTGCAGCACTTGTGAGTTCTCCCCCACCACCACACCACGTCCCTCACTGGTGGTTGGTCGGCCCTCGGACCCCTCCTGGGTCTGCACCATCTCCACAACCCCAGCAGTATCAGGTGCGTCTTCCCCTGCAAAGACATGAAAACAAAGAAATGGAAACAGGCATTAGCACCATGGCACACAATGAGGGCTGAGAAGCAAGAGAACCAGTACTTGATTGACACATGTCCCACATGACTAAAACCCTCCCATGCATGCACCCTCACTGCGTATGAAGTGCAGGCAAATGGCACACACTGATGACACCAAGATGGAAGATGAACACATTTTCTGCATGCTGCCTGGCAGTGGCATCACACATTGGCCTGTGATTGCCAGGTGAAACACACATGCCATCACACAGATGGCATGTACCATTGCTATTGAGTGAAGATGGAGAGGAGGGCAGCACCTATTCATTCAGTCCAGTTCCCGCATGTAATTGCTTTTCTAATTCTAACAGGTCAGATTTTTCACCTGGAGCTGCCAGTCAGAAATGGTCCAATTGCACAGGGACATGTGTGTAAAAATGATATCCAGGTAACAAAGTCACTCCACTTTACCATACCCATGTCAGACATGTGACTAGTGGACAGCGACATGCCTAGTGAAAGTGGTGGAATGCAAACAAACTGACTGAATGAACAGTGAAAAATAAGCAAATATGTTGTGGCAAGGTGACACTTCAAGGGCAACTGGCGTGCAGTTGGGCTAGATGTCTACTGTTGGCAGAAGGGATACTGCTATGGCCAAATGCAGCTGCGCAGGAAGGATTGCATGAAGCACATGGCTGACCCATACGACTCAGGCGCACACACTCTCACCTGGCACACAAACAGAAGCCCTCACACACACACCATGCACATGGATGACACACACATGCATGTGCACTCACCGGACAATGCCTCGTAATCAGCCAGATCTCCCACGCCTTGGATCTGTTCCTCCGTGACGTAGGTCCCAGCGACTGACTCATGTGGAGTGAGTTCCATGTCTACTACTGGAGACCCACCTCCAGTCACTAGAGTTGCGGCATGACTTGAGGCCAGCTTACTCTTTGCCCTGCGCTTTAGGTCATTCCAGCGCTTATAGCAATCATTGGCTGTGCGCCTCACAATTCCAAGGGCACTTACGATGTCCGCAACGGTCTGCCAGTGTGCCTGGCGTTGTGCAGGTGTGGTCTTGGATCCTGCAACAATGACCATCTCATTGTCATGTCCGGACACATACTCGACAAGTGCAATCAGTTCGTCATCCGTGAAGCTGGGCTTCCTGGACGGGCCGGACTGTGTAGCCGTGTCTGGGGCATCAGCCTGTGCCGGACGAGCACTCTTCCTCTTCCGCTTGGAAGGTGGTGGTGATCCTGAGTGTCCTGCGCCGCTCTGGACACTAGGGGCAGGAGCCCTGGTGGACTCTGTATCAGGAGTGTGGGATTGCACACTCAGCATGGGAGTTGGTGCAGGCATTGGCTCTAGTGTGATGGTGTCAGGGGGAATGTCAGCAGCATGGACTAGGACCGACACTGTCCTGGCTGGGTGTGTGAGGGCTGGGGTGGATGGAGCCGCAGCTGCCCCTGCAGCCTCTCCGCCCTGCCTCCTTGGTGCAGCAGATGACCTTGCTGCCCCAGATCCACGTGGCATGATGGCATCAACGTGCACCAGCGCACGTGTAGTAGCCCTGCTGACCTGGAAGTCAGCCATGGAGTCAGCCAGGTCTGGTGCCACAATGGGCTGGTCCAACAAGGGCTGAGCATGGATGGTGTCAGCCACATCAGCCTCAATGGGAGGGGGGGGGGGATTATGGGTGCCCGTGACTGGTCCTCCACACATGGGGGGACAGGCTCACCCTGCAAGTTACGACCACGTCCCCTACCGGATCCACCACGGCCACCACTTGTGGCTCTTCCACCTTTGCCACCCTTACGGAATCCTCGCCTCCCAGCCATGGCACTGATGTTAATGTGCGTATGGGAGTGGATGTAGACTATTGTCCTGGGCAATTGGGGGTCAAAGGGGTTGGGTACCAGATGGTAATTGTACCCTAGTGCTCTAGCAAGGCTGATTGTAACCCCTGGGGAAAGATGACGGGTCACGCAACACACAGGAGGCCCAAAAAAGGGAGATGACGTGCACGCAACCCCTCCTAGACCATGTGTGCAGAAAGAAAAACCTGCACTACGCTATGGCACCCAGTAACACAAGAATGAACGTATGCGTGTCACACGCAGCCTAGAATGACCTCTGAAGGGGTAGGCTACACACGGGGCAAGCACAGATGTTAGATACGTGCGTGACTCACCGTCTGCCTGGTAAACGAGCGTGTAAAAGGAGCACGTTTGGTTGGCAACACCCCCGCCAAAAGAAGATTTGTACGCTGTCTGAGGAGACAGGACAACAGTAGAAGGGAACACTGTTTGAGGGAACAGGCCCAGGTAAACCAGTAAAAGAGAAAAAAGAGAAAAAGCTGTCAGAGGTAACAGGGAATACGAACTTGAAACGCCGTGAAGTAAATCGCGTGTGAAACGACAAGAAGTACAGAATTCACCCACTCGCTCTCCACGAAAAGCACATACAAGGAAAACGTGTTCTACACGTACCTTTTATACAGGCCCACACGTCCAGCGTCACTTACGCGGCGTGTACGCGCTAGGGCCAGTTCCACCAATTACATGCCTTGTCACTTCATGCTTTGTCACTTCTGCGTGCAGGGCCATTTCCACCAATTACACGCTTTGTCAGTTCTGCGTGTAGGGACATTTCCACCAATCACACGCTTTGTCACTTCTGCGTGTAGGGCCATTTCCACCAATCACACGCGATTACACTCTGACGTGCAGTCTTTCCACGTGTGCTCTGTCATCACGTGCTGTGTGGGAAACACCTGTGCGGGTCACGTCACAGATGCGCTTACGCGCTGAGGGCCTTTCCTCGGTTTTCACGCTGACGTGCAGGATTTTCACGTGCAAAATCACTCCGTACCAAGCTGGCCACGCGTACGCACACGGAATACCACGCTCCTGCCCGGAAGGCCGAACTACTGCCCCCCAGAGCCCCGAGCACGCTCCCACCTGCTGCTGCCTGACTGCCTGCTGCCCCTGCACTGCTGGGGGGGGTGGGGGTGGTGGAAGACATGGGTGGGGGCCTGGTGGAGGGTGCCCCTGCACTGCTGGGGTGTGGGGGTGGTGGGAGACATGAGTGGGGGCCTGGTGGAAGGTGCCCCTGCACTGCTGGGGGGTGGGGGTGGTGGGAGACATGGGTGGGGGCCTGGTGGAGGGTGCCCCTGCACTGCTGGGGGGTGGGGGTGCAGGGGGACATGAGCAGGTGTGCAGGGTAGTCCCCTGTTTTGTGGGCTGCCTGCAGGGGCCATCGAGGGTGTACAGGGAACACCTGTGAGGACCCACCCAGCCTAATCGCGTGTAAAACTTCCCGCGCACCCCTGAAATACACGCGCCCAGGCTATTCGCGTGTGGAACTTCCCGCGCACCCCTGAAATACACATACCCTGCTGTAATCGCGTGTAAAACTTCCCGCGCACCCCTGGAATACACGCGCCCAGGCTATTCGCGTGTGGAACTTCCCGCGCACCTCTGAAATACACGTACCCTGCTGAAATCGCGTGTAAAACTTCCCGCGCACCCCTGAAATACACGCGCCCAGGCTATTCGCGTGTGGAACTTCCCGCGCACCCCTGAAATACACGCGCCCAGGCTATTCGCGTGTGGAACTTCCCGCGCACCCCTGAAATACACGTAGCACGCTGGGAGACATGAGTGGGGGCCTGGTGGAGGGTGCCCCTGGATGGTGGGGGTTGGGGGTGGTGGGAGACATGAGTGGGGGCCTGGTGGAGGGTGCCCCTGGATGGTGGGGGGTTGGGGTGGTGGGAGACATGAGTGGGGGCCTGGTGGAGGGTGCCCCTGGATGGTGGGGGGTGGGAGTGGTGGGGGACATGAGTTGGACATGGGCGGGGGCCTGCTGGCAGGTGCCCCACAGTGCTGGGGGGTGGGGGTGGTGGGGGACATGAGTTGGACATGGGCGGGGGCCTGCTGGCAGGTTCCCCACAGTGCTGGGGGGGTGGGGGTGGTGGGGGACATGAGTTGGACATGGGCGGGGGCCTGCTGGCAGGTGCCCCACAGTGCTGGGGGGGTGGGGGTGGTGGGGGACATGAGTTGGACATGGGTGGGGGCCTGCTGGCAGGTGCCCCACAGTGCTGGGGGGTGGGGGTAGTGGGGGACATGAGTTGGACATGGGCGGGGGCCTGCTGGCAGGTGCCCCACAGTGCTGGGGGGTGGGGGTGGTGGGGGACATGAGTTGGACATGGGCGGGGGCCTGCTGGCAGGTGCCCCACAGTGCTGGGGGGTGGGGGTGGTGGGGGACATGAGTTGGACATGGGTGGGGGCCTGCTGGCAGGTGCCCCACAGTGCTGGGGGGTGGGGGTGGTGGGAGACATGAGTGGGGGCCTGGTGGAGGGTGCCCCTGCACTGCTGGGGGGTGGGGGTGGTGGGAGACATGAGTGGGGGCCTGGTGGAGGGTGCCCCTGCACTGCTGGGGGGTGGGGGTGGTGGGAGACATGGGTGGGGGCCTGGTGGAGGCTGCCCCTGGTGGCTGGGGGGTGGGGGTGGTGGGAGACATGGGTGGGGGCCTGGTGGAGGGTGCCCCTGCACTGCTGGGGGGTGGGGGTGGTGGGAGACATGAGTGGGGGCCTGGTGGAGAGTGCCCCTGGATGCTGGGGGGTGGGGGTGGTGGGAGACATGAGTGGGGGCCTGGTGGAGGGTGCCCCTGCACTGCTGGGGGGTGGGGGTGGTGGGAGACATGAGTGGGGGCCTGGTGGAGGGTGCCCCTGGATGGTGGGGGGTGGGGGTGGTGGGGGACATGATTTGGACATGGGCGGGGGCCTGCTGGCAGGTGCCCCACAGTGCTGGGGGGTGGGGGTGGTGGGGGACATGAGTTGGACATGGGCGGGGCCTGCTGGCAGGTGCCCCACAGTGCTGGGGGGGTGGGGGTGGTGGGACATGAGTTGGACATGGGCGGGGGCCTGCTGGCAGGTGCCCCACAGTGCTGGGGGGGTGGGGGTGGTGGGAGACATGAGTTGGACATGGGTGGGGGCCTGCTGGCAGGTGCCCCACAGTGCTGGGGGGTGGGGGTGGTGGGGGACATGAGTTGGACATGGGCGGGGGCCTGCTGGCAGGTGCCCCACAGTGCTGGGGGGTGGGGGTGGTGGGGGACATGAGTTGGACATGGGCGGGTGCCTGCTGGCAGGTGCCCCACAGTGCTGGGGGGTGGGGGTGGTGGGTGACATGAGTTGGACATGGGTGGGGGCCTGCTGGCAGGTGCCCCACAGTGCTGGGGGGTGGGGGTGGTGGGAGACATGAGTGGGGGCCTGGTGAAGGGTGCCCCTGCACTGCTGGGGGGTGGGGGTGGTGGGAGACATGAGTGGGGGCCTGGTGGAGGGTGCCCCTGCACTGCTGGGGGGTGGGGGTGGTGGGAGACATGGGTGGGGGCCTGGTGGAGGCTGCCCCTGGTGGCTGGGGGGTGGGGGTGGTGGGAGACATGGGTGGGGGCCTGGTGGAAGGTGCCCCTGCACTGCTGGGGGGTGGGGGTGGTGGGAGACATGAGTGGGGGCCTGGTGGAGAGTGCCCCTGGATGCTGGGGGGTGGGGGTGGTGGGAGACATGAGTGGGGGCCTGGTGGAGGGTGCCCCTGCACTGCTGGGGGGTGGGGGTGGTGGGAGACATGAGTGGGGGCCTGGTGGAGGGTTCCCCTGCACTGCTGGGGCGTGGGGGTGGTGGGAGACATGAGTGGGGGCCTGGTGGAGGGTGCCCCTGCACTGCTGGGGGGTGGGGTGGTGGGAGACATGGGTGGGGGCCTGGTGGAGGCTGCCCCTGCACTGCTGGGGGATGGGGGTGCAGAGGGACATGAGCAGGTGTGCAGGGTAGTCCCCTGTTTTGTCGGCTGCCTGCAGGGGCCGTCGAGGGTGTACAGGGAACACCTGTGAGGACCCACCCAGCCTAATCGCGTGTGGAACTTCCCGCGCACCCCTGAAATACACGTACCCTGCTGAAATCGCGTGTAAAACTTCCCGCGCACCCCTGAAATACACGTGCCCAGGCTATTCGCGTGTGGAACTTCCCGCGCACCCCTGAAATACACATACCCTGCTGAAATCGCGTGTAAAACTTCCCGCGCACCCCTGGAATACACGCGCCCAGGCTATTCGCGTGTGGAACTTCCCGCGCACCCCTGAAATACACGTACCCTGCTGAAATCGTGTGTAAAACTTCCCGCGCACCCCTGAAATACAAGTACCCTGCTGAAATCGCGTGTAAAACTTCCCGCGCACCCCTGAAATACACGCGCCCAGGCTATTCGCGTGTGGAACTTCCCGCGCACCCCTGAAATACACGTACCCTGCTGAAATCGCGTGTAAAACTTCCCGCGCACCCCTGAAATACACGCGCCCAGGCTATTCGCGTGTGGAACTTCCCGCGCACCCCTGAAATACACATACCCTGCTAAATTCGCGTGTAAATCTTCCCGCGCACCCCTGGAATACACGCGCCCAGGCTATTCGCGTGTGGAACTTCCCGCGCACCCCTGAAATACACGTACCCTGCTGAAATCGCGTGTAAAACTTCCCGCGCACCCCTGAAATACACGTACCCTGCTGAAATCGCGTGTAAAACTTCCCGCGCACCCCTGAAATACACGCGCCCAGGCTATTCGCGTGTGGAACTTCCCGCGCACCTTTGAAATACACGTACCCTGCTGAAATCGTGTGTAAAACTTCCCGCGCACCCCTGAAATACACGCGCCCAGGCTATTCGCGTGTGGAACTTCCCGCGCACCCCTGAAATACACATACCCTGCTGAAATCGCGTGTAAAACTTCCCGCGCACCCCTGGAATACACGCGCCCAGGCTATTCGCGTGTGGAACTTCCCGCGCACCCCTGAAATACACGTACCCTGCTGAAATCGCGTGTAAAACTTCCCGCGCACCCCTGAAATATACGTACCCTGCTGAAATCACGTGTCAAACTTCCCGCGCACCCCTGAAATTCACGCGCCCAGGCTATTCGCGTGTGGAACTTCCCGCGCACCCCTGAAATACACGTACCCTGGCTAATCGCGTGTATAACTTCACGCGTACCCCTGATATGCACGTTACCCGCTTTGCGTTCCTTGTTTGGCAGCCCTGTAAACTGGTCCAGGGTTAGCGCAGCCCTTTGCGATGATTTAGCGATTTTGATGGCTTTTCCTTGCGCGAGGGCGTTCTTGGGGGCATTACTGGCGCTGCTGCAGGGTCGCTGCGATACTCTGCGCCACGGCTGGTTTGGGAGCCTAAAATCCATGAATACGCTGTGCGCGGAAATCGGTTTTAGCGCACGTGCCTAGCGCAGACAATCGCACGCGGACACTCTGCGCCAGCCGCTTGCGACACTTTTCTGCAAAATTCTATGAATTACCCTGTTAGTGTTGTAGCACCTTCTGTGGTTTCTTTTCTGTGGAAAAAAACCTAGTACAATTGGTTAAGCATGATAGTTCAAAAGCTGTAGTGGTATACCATTTTTAATATACATTTTCTTTTTAGACCCTGATAAACAGTACATTTTAAGTACTGTGTTTGCTACAACATTAGTATATGACACAACGCTGTTGTTTTCACATTACATAATCATTGGGTCATTGGGAAAAGAATTCTGTATGGGATAAAAAAAATGATTACAGTTACGTGAGTGTAAGGGTGATAGTATGTTGTTTGAAGTATGTTGTAATTAAGGGAATGCTTGAAATAGCTAGATATTTGTGGGCGTATTCTAACTATTTTAGAGGTTAGAAGATGTTTTGTCATATAACAATTCACATAGCGTACTTGAAGAGCTTTGCAATGAAGGGTGTTTTTGAAGTAGTTAGATACCTGTTGGCGTATTCTAACTAGACTGACTTTGCAAAGCGTTCTTGCTTTATTATGGATGTAGTTAGATACCTGCTGGTGTATTCTAACTGTTAATTGTGCTATAGTTTAGTGACTAAATTTGGGTTGATGGAATGTTAAGTAGGCATTTGTTAAATTTGTTTGTAACCTTTGTTTTGGGGGTAACAGAGGTAATGTTACATTCAAACCAACATTTTGTTTCTCACATATGCAGTGTAGTGCCTGAAGTAGTTGCAGCACCAGCGTGATATATTATACCTACTGTTGTGAAGGTTTTCTTTCCAAGACATACTTGGCCAAGTGTGAAGCCTGTAAGCTTACAGTCATTTTTGGTACCATCTGCATTGTACCTTAGACGCATTAGTATGATATACGGCTATGTAGGTATATCGGTATGGTGGAACAATTGTCTGAATTGCAAAACGGGCATAATATGTAATGATTTGCATTCTGAAGAAGCTGGTTAAATGGAAGGATTCACAATTTGGCATGGATACATATAGACATCGTTCATTAGGGATGTGGTCTTGTGAAACATGGTTGCAGAGTGTGCATGTATATTTCCACGTGATTGGAATCTGATTTCATTTATAGGGATTTTTTGGTTTCCAGTACTTGTAGTAAGTACACTAGGAATTCTTGTGGATCTTCTTGTGTGTTTATGGTAAATTCTACAATTCCTGCACAGTGGTCCAATTCTTGCCTTATATCTGAGACACTGTAAGTGTTGTTGGGATTATTTTTGGCATTTCTGTGAAGGATGGGCATTTCAAACACAACTGGTCTGAGCCGTTTAAGTAAATGTTGTGAACAATTGGTGGCAATTGGAAGAGAACATTGATTTCAACATTTGCATAGCAATTCACACCAGTTGTGTTTGTGAATGTAAATGGACCAGAGGGTTCTGCTTGTGGGTGGTTTGATGGCCTTGCAGATGTTTGTGGTGAAGAGACATTTGTGTCTTTCTTTTCTGATGGATGTGAACGTGACTTTGTACTAAATTGTTTTGTGGTTGTATTGTTTGATGCAGGAGTTAGTAGTTGTTTTTTTATTGTTTTTGTTGTGAAATTTGCTATAGGTTCTATTTCTAAGATTTGTCTTTTAAAAGGTTTGAGGATATGTTTGGAAGGCAACAACTGTACCAATTGCTCCATTGACTAAGCCTGTTCTACATCAAGGTTATGTTTTAGAATGACTCTACAGTTTAGACACAAAGTTAATATTTTCTCCAATCCGGCTGGGGTTGCAGATACATTTTTCTAAGCTATTTAGTCATGCTGTTGCTTGTTGACACAGAGAAAGTGTCATGACATGCACTTTTATTTTTTCTGAGGAGCTGATATGCAGTATAGGTTGAATTTCTTTTTTCAACATTGCCTTGTTGAATTAACTACAGCTTGCAAGGGTTGACATTGAGGACATACATTTTATATTTTGATGAGTTAATTGTTCCATGACATCAGGATCAGATGTGTTTCACCGACATAGCTCATGGATTATTCTATTTAAGATGGATTTTGCATCTTTAGTAAGCAGCCCAGTTTTAATATTTTTTAAAATGTTAGCATAATGAGGTCTGCAGAATGGTGCATGTTTTGAGTTAGTTCGCTGTAGTGAAAATGTTGACAGTGATTTACATTTCCAATGCTGGCAAGAGCATTATGGCATTCGTTGTGTCCTCATGTTTTGAAAATTGGTTGCCCTTCCACTGGCATTAACTGTAGGAGGTCTGCGAAAACAATAACATGTTTTCCTCCAAACAGTTCCTCGTAGTTGGGTTTTAGAACTTCTTGCATTCTGGGATGGATTAAAGCCAACGTGAGGTTGGACACATTGCTTACTTCATCTATCAGGAGCACTTTCATTTGTTTCAGAACTCTGCGTACCTCAGTTGCAGCTTCTGCTGTCAATTTGTAGTATTCTAATTTGTTTTGTAGTTGGTGTAAAGTGACACTGCCTTTGTTGGAAGCAGCTAAATCTGTGGGGGCTATTACTGCAGCTGAAAGGTTGTTGTTTGTTAAGTTTTGTAGAAATGTACTAATAGGTTTAATTAAAAATGGTTTGCCAGAACTAGCTTCACTACTTACATACAGGAGCAGAGGTTTATCATTTTTACAGCTACAGGTTCTTAGTTTCATGTTCAAAACCATGCTCAATTTCTTGAGTGACTTCTAGATAAATAGTAAATTGTTCATCATTTAGTTCTGATTCGAGCACTGACAAGTCTTTCTCGGATTGTTTATATTGATACATGTTATTTTCTGCCTCAGCCATGGCTATTTCTGCTTCATTTAGAATGAGTGGTTCTCCGAGTGGGTCTTGACTTCCTTTAAGGGAAGGTTGACTGCCCTCACACGTGTCTTGTGTAGCTGAGCTTCAATTTCTTCCTCTTGTTGACATTCATTGTCCAGCTTTTCTTTGTATTATTTGAAATTGTTATTTTTTATACTGCTTTCATTTCCTTTACATGCAGCTTCAAATAAATCATGGTCACCTAATAATTATTTTTCTTTTCCCCAAGGTTTAAAAAGTTGGAATAGGGCCATGTAATAGAGTTGTCTATGTTGTGGAGTTTTAAATGATAACTTGACATGATTAATTAAACTGGGTTTAGTTCCTTTTACCAGGCTTCCTTCACAAGTTGAAACTGAATATTTGCCAGTTGTCTCATTTGGTATGACATTGTTTTTGTAGGTGTAGTTTTGGGCAATGTTGTAGAGAAGCATTTTCTAAAGTAGTACTTCTGTTTGGGTAGTATGTGTCAAGTAAATTGTTTTTTTAAAAATGTCCTGGCTGTTGGTATCATGTGTGGCTATCTTTTATCTCTCTTGGTAGGATTCTAGTACTCTTTTACGGGATAAGGCAGGTCCAAGGTTCAGCCAGACAATATGCTCAGATTTGCCATATAAGGCTGTACCTGTTAAACAGTCTGCAGCTTCGTAGAATCCCCAGTCTCTATGGGAGAGCATTTTTATATTGAAGCTGCACAATTTCTGTGATAGTGTTTTGGCAATTGATATGAAAGATATAAAGAGGTCCTTTAGCTCTGTTTTCTCAGCTTTGGTGTGAGGCTGTGACATATCTTGCAACTGCAGTGGATTATCTGCAATGTATTGTATGTCTATGTTTGCATTCCACAAGAGGGCAATGATTGCATTGTAATCATGGATGTACTTGGATGCTTCGTCCCTTTTAACGTTGTATGTATTTTTCAGGGATTTGCCTTTTTGCGCTGTGTCTAACAGAAGACATCAAGCTATTTACTTGTTCTTTTTTTAACACTGGTCTAGAGAAGCTGAAGCGACATTTGGTATGGTATTTCCCTTTGTTTTTATATCTACGTCAGCAGTATTTGCCAAATTTATGTTTTTGGAAGCATAAAACTTGTGTATGTAGGTTGCTTTCTGTGGAAAACAGTGGCGTCAAAATCATGGACAAATTTTGGAGCATATTTTATCCACAAAAGCATGTGGATATGTGGTGTTCCTCTGGATTGATATTCTTTTCTCCAAAAGAAGGTTGCACTTCTCTGAGCGGAGGGGTAGTTATATTGCAGATAAAATGCAGCATGGATATGAAGGGATGATGAAAGTACCTTGATACATTTACAGGGTCAAAAGAACAGATTTCTCCTGGTGTTATTATGTATATTCCGTCTTTATTTTGGTTTGCAGTTTGTAAAAAGTCGTGCAAGTCATCCCATGCGTACTCTGCACAAATGAAAGTAACACACCATGTGGGTGGGCCTAGGTTCCTTAGCATACAACGTACAGCAGCGTGACATTGGAACCAGTATTATTTTGTACCACGCTTGTTTACCAAGAGATTTGTGATACTTGGATGCAAAGCTTCATCAATTGTTTTTTGTTGTTCTTGTTTATCAGGTTCTTCATTGAAGTATGGTTCTGTGTTGCTTGTGTGAATCCATTCACTATTACAGAAGTTTGAAAAGGTCTCTATATTAACACTGCACATGTTTAGAAGTATTTGTTGTAATTTATTGTTTAATTTATTTAATGGTTTTAGTCTGTTTAAAATAAATATAAACTATTTTCTCTTTAGTAGAAAAGCGCTTGCAGGATTTCTCTCCTCTGGTAGTTTTTAAGGGAAGATCGTGACTTTTCAGATTTTTCAATAAGATTGTGAAGAATTCTACAGTGGAAAATTTGTTGTAACATATTTTTTTTTGGATTGCTTTACTATCACAACGTTAACACTGGTAGATAGAGGTTTGGGTTTGTTAGTAGGTCTGCTTTTCTTTGTACATAATGTTTTACTTTTTGTTTTTGCAAGAGGGGCCTTGCCTTCATTAGTCGTGGTTGGTTTAGTTTTGTTGAGTGTGGTTACTAGCTTTTTTGTTTTAAGGTGTTCTATACATTGTTTTAGAGGTGGATGACTATGTGGTGTACTTTTAGTCTTATCTGCTCTAGTTTTTCTTTCTTTTCTACAGAGTTGCTGTTTAGTAGACATTTTGTTGTGTCTGTTGGGAAAAGAGAAAGGTTGTATTGAGAAGTTGTACAATGTATATGCATATATGGTGCATGGGTGTGTGGGTGTGACTGTAGAGATTAATAGAGTGCTGTTTGATCGTGAGGTGGTATATTAGATGTGGTTGGAAAGGTTGTGAGGATACGAGTGTAAAGAGGTGTGATGGTGTTGAGTTAGTGAGGAAGGCAGTGGTAGTGTGATGGAATCTGTGTGGTGATTGCGCTGTTTTGAAGAACAGTGTGTGTGTTGCAGTGTTTGTGTGTAGATGGGAATAGTAGGAGTGTGAATGGTGGAATAAAAAGGGCTAGAGTGAATGAAATGTTGGTTTGAAAAATGTTGTCTGGGGTAATATATATAGTGGCACCGTGCTGCTATAATGACATACATATACCTGGTACATTCATGTACTTACTTTGTCGGATGTGAAGGGTTTTCATTTTTCATTTCTTCATTTTGCTTCTTTCCTGTAATTGTTAAAAGACAGTTAGTGGGGATATGTGGTAAGGGTGAAGTACTGTTAAAAAAGAAGGATTATATTTGTAATGGAAGGAGGAGCGGCGAGGAAAAAGTTAATGAAATTGGTGGACAGTTAAAAATGGTTGCTTTTAGGAGCATTTTCTTGAAATTTAAGAAATGTGCATGTGCGTTTGCAGAAGCTCTGTAACAATTTGTAAAAGCGAAGAGAAGTTGATGGAAAAGATTTGTAGTACACTTTTACATGGCAGATGGTGTGTATAAGTTCAATCTTTTAGGAGTATATGCATACTTCCCAACATGATGCATTATAATCTGTAGGGGTTTATGTAGTCATTGAGATTTTGTTTGCATTATGGGACTTCCAGTTCCAC
The DNA here is from genome assembly GCF_040938575.1 of Ambystoma mexicanum. NCBI lineage: Eukaryota > Metazoa > Chordata > Amphibia > Caudata > Ambystomatidae > Ambystoma > Ambystoma mexicanum. The sequence continues at coordinate 30,041,337 of NC_090931.1, forward strand.
TTTTACCATTATAAGAGTTGGAGTACAAGTCAAAGTATTTAGAGAAAAGGGTAGGGCTGCGTAAGAAGCTGAAGACAGGAATGGATTATGTTAGGAATTATACATGTACTGTTAATATATTAAACTGGCACACACTGAGCGTCAATTACAAATGGTGTACAAATCTATTTTTTTCTGCTTTTACATTGTTTTATGAAAAAGGGACACACTGCTGCTGGAAATGCAGATATAATTTTTTTTAACTTTCTTAGAAAAGCTTCCCAAAAAAAATATTTAGAAAAGCACAGCATTACATATGTTTATTTGAAATACATGTCACAGTATGGAATTGTGAAGTTTAGTCGTGTTTTTTCCTTTGTATTCTGGGACTTGTAGTTTCAATTTTATAATGGGCGCGAAGTCAATTGGAAGTGACTGAATGCAAAGGAAAAAAGAAAGACTTAAGAAGCAGGAACCCTGTATATATACATGTGCTATGTTTTGTTAGATGCAGATCTTGCTGAATCTGGAAATAGAAATCTTGGGCAGTTGCACAGTAGTTTTTGATGCAGATGTCTTTCATTAACTGGAGATATTTACTCTGAGAGTTCAAGTGCACATTTGAAGTGTTGAAGAAATGAGAGAGTTAGGTGTAGAAGATTTGGATGTGATTGGAGGATGGATGTGTGACTCGTTGAAAGCAGCCAATGAGGGAATGTTAAGAACATGGAAGTGGAAAGGGTAGAAGGGCTGCCCGCTGTAAGCGGGTCAAATGACACTGCGGTAGTCCGTGGATGGCACGTGCCACATACGGGTCCTTTGTGGATGTCTGGCATGGAAAGTGCACTGTGGGGAGTAGCCAATCAGGTTTGCTGGGTGTGGTGTTCAGGAAGAGAGGGTAGTAGAGGTTTTGTTTGCAGGAGTTGTGAGAGCAGTGATAATGGCTATGGCTATGTGTTTGAGAAGGCAAACCGTGTAGTTTGTGGGGGACTCTTCGATTCAGTAATTGAAGGTATATGCTGATAATCAGGGCATCATTGGAAATATTTGATTGGTAGGAGTGGGAGTTCCCTGGCATGCAGTTTGTGGCTCAAATTGGGCAAGCTTGCTTTCATTTTGTGAGAGTATGGCTCACTTTAAAAGTCCAGATATTGTGATTGTCCATTGTGGAGGGGACAGTTTGGGGTTTGTGACTCCAGTGACTTTTAGAGTTGCGCTGAAGGATTTTTTTAAAAGCCTAATACAACTGTTTCCTGCTGCTCAGATTATTTTTTTGGAACTAAATCTGAGACGGACATGGAGATATCCAACAAACCTTTTCAGTTTTCAAATTGAACAATGAAGGCAGACTGTCAATAAAAGTGTATCTAATTTTTTGTACGCTTAAGGAATGTCATCTTTTGAGAATAATATCAATTCTCAGGGTGTGAACTTTTTTTGTCCAAATGGAGTTCACTTCACAGATGTCGGAAATGCAATTTTCCTTTATAATGTAAGGAATGCATTGAAGAGATTCCAGCAAGGAAAGAAAACATACAATCAAAAAAAGGAGTTTGTTTACAAACCCCCATCCAAAAAATGGGTTATTTTCAGAGCCTCCAGTAAAGATGAAATAACTTCCATTGTGTTTAACTTCCCACCCCCTTTAATTGGATGATCTGTCCACGAACACAACAGAAGTCTGAAGACGGCACATGCCACATCCGGGTCTTTTGAGGATGCCTTGCATGAAAAGGGGACTGTGGAGGTACAGACAGTTGAGGTATCCATGGAAATTGGGGATCAGCGAATCAGGTTTCATAGGTGTGGTGTACAGGAAGAGAGAGTAGCAGGAGTTCTGTTAGTAGGAATTGTGAGAGGATTGAAAATGGCCATGGCAATGTATTTTGGCAGGCAGAGTGTTTGGATTTTCGGGGACTCTTGGGTCCACTGAGTGAAGGTGTATGCTTAGCATTGTGGAATAGCTAAATAGCTTGGGTTTCCTGATTTGGAAGTGTTCTGGTATGGAGTGTGTGACATGAAGTGGGTGGACTTGCTCCCATTTTGTGCAAATATGGTTCAATTGAAGCATTCACACATTATTATCATTGATTGTGGAGGGAACAGTTTGGGGAACGTGACTGGAATATCACTGCAGTTTTCAATGAAGGAGACATTGGGAAAGTTGAAGGAAATGTTTCCTAATTTCAAAATAATTTGTTCAGAAATTGCCCAGAGACAGATGTGGATGTGTTCCAGTTCATTTGGTCCGCAAATGGAAATAGTGAGACACAATGTCAATAAAGCTGTGTGTGCTTTTGTTCGCAATGTTGGTATGGCGTCCTTCCATAATGAGAACATTTTTTGTGGAAAACATTCAAAATGCTTTCAAGCAGTTTCTGTGAAAGTGAGAAGAAATAATGAAAATCAGTGAAATCTTTTCTTACTTCAGTTTGTAAAAGCAAACATTTTTTAAATATAACCCAAATAAACTGTTCTTTTAAGAGCCACCCTTTTTGAGTGCAAATCCACTGCAATGATCGCAATCGTCCCATGCCCGGAATTGTGTACATGTCCATAGTCTACCCTGCTGTCCGTGGACAATGCAGAATGCATGTGAGCCTGTGATTTTTTTTCCTCACTTCCTCACTTCTATGTTTTAACTGTGTAAGGTGGCTCCTAAAGGAACCTTTTTAAAATGTGTTTATTTATTTATTGTTGCAATTTTTTCCCCAGGAAAAGCAAAGTTGGGGAGGGAAGGGGGGAAGGGGCACCAACCACAGGGACGAATGGGCAGTTGGAGAGAGGAAGATGTTGGGCCGGCTTTAATCAGGTAGGTGGCAGTGTTTCTCATGCTCTTTGACCGCAGTCTCGAAAGCACTCTGAAACTGCACCCCTAAAGATCTGTGCTTCACAGTACATGCATAGCACTGTAAACCCCGGAAAGGTAAGAGCTAACAGGGTTTTTTATTCCCTGGGAAGTCGCTGCTGGGATCCTCTGCCCTGGTGACAGGAGCAGATGAAGATGAAGGGGTGGAGGAAGTCAACATGCTCTTACCTGAAAAAGGTATTGCCTTTTTCAGAGCACTATGGTGGGCCGATTTGGTGTGATGCCTCATGAAAGTAGTCCTGTGGGGATACAAGTCAGGCTTCCCACGACTAAGTACAACTTTGCATCAGTGCATTGAACCTTGCTTGCGTGCGCCTTTGGGACATTTCCAACGGTGGTGAAAAATTGCCACACCCAGGACTCACTCTGAGTACTTGTGACAGGGACTTCCTCCACTTCGTCCTCTTCTTCTTCTTGAGCCTCATCTGTATCACTGCACCTGCTCCCCTCGTGAGGCCCTCCAGGTTGTTGAGGTGGTGGTGATGGTGGTTGGGAAGCAAAAATGGCCATAACAGATGCCATTGCAGCAGGTTTTCAGAGATTTGTAAAGCAGGTGTTTTCCAGATGCTCTCTGCTGGACAGCCAGATTGAGAATGAGGAAAAGTAATGGGAAGCCCCTTTAGAGGAACCATCCGCGGACAGACATGCTGTCCACAGACTACTGAGTCAAAAATAGGCATTGGAAAGTTGTAAAAAGCTGACAGATCAAAGCTTCTGCTTGAAACAGCATACTTTGGCCCAAAAAATGCTTTTAAACTGTCTGCGGCCTCGGACAGTGTTTGTGGACTCTGCCATCATGCCGCGTGGGTGCGGTCACTTGATGACATCCGCGGTCATCCGGGGACTCAAAATCCATCCCCAGACACCCTGTAGGTGGGAAATTTCAGCATGCATGCAATGGGGTGCCAGGAGAACAGGCGCAGGGTCTGCAGACTAATTAAATGTGTGTCACACATAAACTGACATGTCTGGACATTCTGCCTGTCCGGGGGCACCTCCATTTTGAGTGCAGACACCCCGGACAGTTGCATGGTCCGTGGACTCATAATGGGAGTTTTTAAAAAAACAAGGGAATAACACACAACAATAAAGAAAACATTTGTAGTACAAACAATATATTTATTTAAGAAAGGGAAGGTGTATTGGAATGAGAAACATAAATGGGAGAATTAGGCACGTGTGTAGAATAATCATGAGGGGCGGAAAGGACTGCGGTGTCATCAAATCATCTTTGATTAAAATGTTCAGAATTTGATGGGGATGATTGTTGGGGTCAAGGGTTACAGGTGCAATTATGACAGTGATAAAGCACATGTTTAATCAGATATTGATTTATTGTACAAGTTCATTGACATCATTACTTAGTTTATCCAATTTGTTTGACACGTTCTTGATTTCAGTATTTACATTTGGGGGTACAACTTCTCTTTCTGATTCTAGGGACTGTAAATTGTGAAACTGAGGTGTGCTTTGATCATGAAAACTATTTACTATAAGAGAAATAATTATTTTAGTAAGGTGTGTACAAAGTACATTATTTGTTGACAATAAAATATGTATTGTATACCATCGGAGATGTTACTGTTGCTCATTTATTCTTTTGGGAAGTTCTCATCTAACCATTGGTTGCCATTCCTGTGGAAAAAGGGCTTCTGTGTTATAACACATGTTCATGTAATGAAAGCTAATAAAAGGAAAATAAATGCCATGCACTTACTATTTAGTGAGAATGTCTTGTGCAGTAGCACCTGCTGTTTCTTAATCTGTATCCAGAGTTGGACTGGGGAGATTCTATGAAGTGTACAGTTATGGTTTGTGATTGGTGCATTCCATTGCAATGTGTTTTACCTAAAAAAAAATATTTTTTAAAAGTATTTGTGTAAAAAGGTATACTTGCATGTTGTAAACATTTGTTGTGATTTTAGGTACATCTGTTTGCTGGTTGATGGGTACATGTTTTTTGGGTCCCCCCTATTATTTTGAGGCTTGTAAATGCCACCTGATGTCTGCAGACATCACAGCTGCCACATCGATTAATAAATATGAAACATGCATAATAACTAGTCCAGTTAGGAAGCTTGAATCATTTCTTTTCGAATGCACCAAGCACTATGCATAAATGTTGTCACGTTATGTAGAAAGGACACATGCTCTGCTTGCCGGACCAGGATCAAGGCCTGTTCTATGCAACGTGCATTAGTCGCATTAAGTAGAGATCTCAGCTATGTAGCCGAGGTATCCTGTGGCTGGTGCATAAAGACATGAAGTGAGCCGGCGTTTCATTTCCCAGGCCACAAGCTGGACAGTCATCAGTACCTTCAGTGTTCCATTTGCAAGTGCAAGGAGGCTGAATCGCAGCTTAACAAAGAGTGCGCGTGCAAAAAGCGGATCCATTTTGTCCAAATATGACTCAAACCCCAAAGATGGCTTCCCTGAGATAAAGGTTGGACCTGTGGACGATCTGCAACATGCATTCAACAAATTCCTTCCAGAGGTCTCGGCAGCCGAATTCCTCACCGCCATTCGACTTGTCTTTGTAATGGATGCAGGGTCATGCCACAAAGTGTCAAGGTTCAAAGGTTGCAGGTCTCCTTTTCCAGGGATGAACCAGGGCAGTTACGTCCCTCCATCTAGATTTAATACATGGGAAATTGATTCCCAATAAACAATTAGACTCGGACATGCCCAGACCCTGAGCCACCAAAGGACTGGTCTCAGATTTAAGTTGTCAACAATTGGTTTCAAGTCGAGTTCTAGAAAGAGGGTAGAATTGGGGCAGCTGGTAGGTAGACTGAGTACACTTTCAGGATGGCCTTTTCAGCCCTTGCAAGTTTCTTCAGATGTCTGATCCGTATATGGCAGCGGCTTTGACATGGGCTCTATAGACCACAAGGGTCGGGGCGAGGCTCCCCTACTGTGGATATCATGGCATCTCTTAACGCCCCCACAATGTTTTCCTTGAGTGATGTTTGATTTCTCTATTTGGAAGGTCCATTGGCACTACTAAGAAACCTAACCCTCAAATCATAAAATGTAACTTGCTCAAGGATATTACCATTAACTTCCACAGATATTCTTTGGGACTTTCCTTCGTTTTCTCAATATTAACCTCAAATTGCAGCGCTATGCATTTAACCAAAAACACGTTCAATGTCGCTCTCAGCCCTTCAGGTGACGTGGCTAAAATGACTGCGTCATTGGCAAAGAACAGAGCCGGCACAGATTCCCTTCCCATCTTCGGGTGGTCAGAGCATTGATACGCAATTATCATATTAATTCATCGACCTAAATAAAAATAACGGGGGGGGCGAGGATACAGCCATGGGAAAGACTCTGTGTTCTCACCTCCCAGGCCCCAGCGAACGGCTGCTGTATTGTACGCATAATGTTATTGTATAATGCCAAGCAAGTTGCTCAGCATCGCTCTCTTGGCCAGGGTCAGCCACAAGAGCTTCCTGGAACACCATTGAAGGCCATCCTGTGATAAACCAAAACAGCGGACAGGTTCATTTTTCTCAGGACGGTATATTTCTGGATCAACATAACGAGCCGAAAATCCTGGCCCACTGTGATTTTCCCATCGTGCAGGGGGTCAATGATGTCATTATCTGTGGCCCAGGATTCTAAATGTGCATGGATGGTGTTCACTGTCTACCGAAATGGGTCTGTAATTACCTGGGGCTCCCTAGCCCGCTTTTTGCTTTTTATAGATCAGGGCAATAGTAGCACTTTGCCAGGAGGGCGGTATATTGTTAGAGCAGTACAGCATTAAAAGAGTTCAACAATAAAGAGGCCCACATTGAGAGTTCATCTCAGTAAAGGTCTACGGGGATAATATCTGGGCCCGGGTCTTTCCCCGCCCCCAGCTGTACACACACAGGTCTTTCAACCTCCATGTGGCTCAGCTGTAAAGAACACATTGTAATGCACCCAGGTACTTGGTCCTCATTATAGATAATAAAGTCATGGGGCAAGAAGCAAAGCCCCGACAGGCAATTCATGTATTGTACATGATGATGAACTCTAATCTTAGTGTCATGTTCTTGTCATGGTGTTTCTTTCTAGAGTGTCCCTGTATGTGCCCCAGATCTGTCTACATTAATGCTCTCCATATGTATATTGTTTGCACTAACACATGTGTGTAGTCAGTCTTGTATAGTTAACTGTTGGTTCCAAGTTTGACATTAGTCAAGATTCTGATAGGCTTGGATTGATGGTTCTGCGGCCACTATCACCAGATTACACATCCTCTACTTCTTTGGTGCATGCTGCAGCCATCGCCTACGTGTACGTATGATTGCATGGAAATGTACCACAATGCCGCCCCCAGAATTCCGGCTGCAGCCATTGCCTACGTGTACGTATGATTGCATGGAAATGTACCACAATGTCGCCCCCAGAATTCCGGCTGCAGCCATCGCCTACGTGTACGTATTATTGCATGGAAATGTACCACAATGCCGCCCCCAGAATTCCGGCTGCAGCCATCGCCTACGTGTACGTATGATTGCATGGAAATGTACCACAATGTCGCCCCCAGAATTCCGGCTGCAGCCATTGCCTACGTGTACGTATGATTGCATGGAAATGTACCACAATGTCGCCCCCAGAATTCCGGCTGCAGCCATCGCCTACGTGTACGTATTATTGCATGGAAATGTACCACAATGCCGCCCCCAGAATTCCGGCTGCAGCCATCGCCTACGTGTACGTATTATTGCATGGAAATGTACCACAATGTCGCCCCCAGAATTCCGGCTGCAGCCATCGCCTACGTGTACGTATTATTGCATGGAAATGTACCACAATGTCGCCCCCAGAATTCCGGCTGCAGCCATTGCCTACGTGTACGTATTATTGCATGGAAATGTACCACAATGTCGCCCCCAGAATTCCGGCTGCAGCCATTGCCTACGTGTATGTATGATTGCATGGAAATGTACCACAATGTCGCCCCCAGAATTCCGGCTCCTGAAAATTCCAACTTTTATTTTCTGATCCTCCTTACACCACATATATATGTGTGGGGGGTATGGTATTTAATAGTAGTATGGGGAGAGGGATGCGAGGGGACTCCCCACGCATATGTATGTGGTGTAAGGGGGGTTGAAAATAAAACAAAAATATGCATTTTCGGCCGTCGGACTTCTGGGGGTCGCAGTGATCATATAGATCCTTATTACATCGCTATAGTAACAACAATTTTCTCAAACGTTTCTGTTTCAATCAGTACATTTTGTGATACATGGATGAGTTCATAAGACGTCTCCTGATCACTCATCGTATGGTGCTAGCAACATTCTAAACAGAACCCCTTGTAGGGACTTTTCATCAAAATCAATCTCATATGTGATGTCATCAGTGATGTCATCAATGATGCCATTTGTGATGTCATATTTGATATCCTGGGTGTTAGTCTTAGCAGTGCGTGACTTATGATTGCTTAGCTTACCATAACTGGCACATTCTCTGGTTTTTCGGTTTACCTGTAACCATAATGTCTCTTTAACAACGTTTTTCATTGAATATATGTTATATATATTATGCCTTCATGGTAGCGCAATAGTTAAGGTTAAGATTAATTCTTTATGCAGTTGTAATAAAATTAATTTTTACAATATATATGATATGACATTTATAACGCGCATGTACACAAGTGTTTCTAGGCGCGACAAGACAAGGAGGGGAAACAAAGGGAGGACAAAACAATGATCTTACTATGCCTTGTGTCATTCAGATCATGCAAGTGCAGGGAAGAGTCAGGAGGAGGGGAAGGGGGAAGTGCAGTTAACTCACAAGGGCAGCCAGCGGATGGCTCATAAGTGCAGAGAGAAAGGACTGTAGGGTTGTAGATACAGAGCCTTAAGAGCTGGGGGGACCCGGATGCACTACGAGGGCAACTGGACATGCAGGAGCCTGGGCCCGAGTTCAGAGGGTGATCAGATGACCAGCGCGTGGAGCAGTCAGGAACATCAGCAGGGGAGAGGGAGAGAGAAAGTGGAAGCGAAAAAGAAGTTCTCGAGTTGATTCCGGAACCAGAGGTGGCTCTGCTCAAGTTTGAGAGAGGCAGGGAGGCTGTTCCAGAGGGAGGCCACAGCCGAGGAGAGAGATCTGCCCCCAAATCTCTGCAAGGAGAAGCGTCTGACCCTCAGAGAGTTGGAGGTGGATGAGTGAAGAGGTCAAGAAGGAAGAGGTTTAGCAAGAGAACTTTGGAGGTACACAAGGCCCCAAAAAACATTGTGTATGATGGAGAGGGTCTTGAACTTGATCCTTGCAGCCATGGGAACCAGTGAAGAGATTTCAGAGCTGGAGAAATATGATCCCTGGGCTTTAGGCCAACGACAAGTCGCACCGTCCTGTTCTGGATAAGTTGTAAAGGTCGAAGAGTAGAGGCAGTCAGATTTAGAAAGAGGCTGTTGCAGTGGTCCAGCCTAGAGAGAACCAGCGCTCTAGAGATAGTGAGCTTCTGGGGAAAAGTGAGGAAAGGAGGAATACCTCTGAGGAGGTGCAGCTGGTAGTTCCACTTCTTAGAGACATCGGACATGTGATTAGAGAAGCAGAGGGTGGAGTCAAAAATGACACCAAGGTTCTTAGCCTCCAAGGAAGGAGCAGGCAGAGGGCCCAGAGTGGGTGGTCAGAGCGAGAGAGAGGAAAGGAGGGAGCAGGTGTACCGATGAGGAGGATCTCAGTCTTACTGGCATTAAGGAAGAGATCATTGGTGGCACACCATTCCTGGATAGCAGACAGACAGTCTGTCATGAGAGAAGGAGCAGAGGTGGCTGAGGGGAGCCTGAGAGAGAGCTGGGTGTCATCCGCATAACAGTGAAAATTGGAGCAGGCAGTCGTGATGTGGTAGGCAAGAGGTGCCAGGTAGTGATTGAAAAGCCAGCCAGGGAGAAAGTTTAGAGCCCTGTGGAACACCACAGGTAGAGAAGATAGATGCAAGAGAGGAAATACCCCACTTGGACCTGAGAGGGTTGGTCGGTGAGAAAGGAGATCAACCAGGCTACAGACTGATCAGTGATGCCCAGGTTATCACAGAGGTGATTGAGCAGGCTGGCCTGTTGACAGTATCAAAAGCAGAGGATAGATCAAGGAGAATGAGTACAGATGGAAGATCAGGGTCAAGATTAGACAGCAGGACTTCACGGGTGTTCAGGAGAGCAGTTTCTGTGCCTCTGGCAGCTCAGAAGCCAGACTGGTGGTCATGGAGACAACCAACAGATTCAGTATGCAGATTAAGCTGGGAGATGGCCAGCGTCTCCAGGAGTTTGCCAAGGAAAGGAGTGATGGAGATTGGGCGATAGTTACTTGGAGAGGGAGGGTCAGCAGAGGGCTTCTTAAGAAGGGGGTGCACAAGGGAGTGCTTGAGGGGAGAGGGGAAGGTTCCAGTGGCAAAGGAATGATTGCAGAAATTGGCCAAGGCTGGAGCAAGGGTGTCAATGTGGTCATTGATGGTTCTGGGTGAGCAGGGGAGAACCTGCTTTGATGAGATGTTCATAGATCGAACTTGGCTAGAAACATTGTTAGGGGTGAACAAGGGAAAGGAGGATAAAGGAGGAGGAGAGATGGCCACAGACGGGCAAGGAGTGGTAGAGGAGAAGGAAGAGGAGCTAGAGGAAGAGAGGGTGGACAGGATGTCCTGAGATGTAGTGGTGAAATGAGAGGCCAAGGCCATGCACAGGGTTTGGGAGGGAACATGAGAAGTAGAGACTGCAGCAGGATTGGCCAGCTCCTTGCAGATTTTGAAAGGTTCGACTGAGTTGGTAGATGCCGCAGGGACGCAGACTTGAATGTAGGCTCTCAGAGAGGATCGAGAGTCTGTACTACCTTTGGAGCAGGCGGCAGGCCAGTTTGTCAGGGGATGCGCCTGATGCCCTCCACTTCCTCTCAGCCACCGTGCACTTGCATTTAAGGGAGGCGAGGTCGGAGTCGTACCAAGATCTGTACTTGAATTTGGGCTTCAAGCGGATCCTCATGATAGAGCAAGGACATCCAGAGTGTTAGAGATAGAGAGATGAAGGTTAGAGAGGGCTGTGTCAGGGTGTGTGTCAGCCAAAGGTGCAGGAGAAGGAGAGAAAGTGGTGGAGAAAGCCTCAACTGACACACGCTTCATGGGTCGGATGACCGAGAAGGTAGATGGCAATGCTGGAGTCAGCTTAACCTGAGGGGTAGAGAAAGAGAGGTGGGAGGAAAGGAGAAAGTGGTCACTCGAAGAGAGAGGAGTGGTGGAAGGGTTAGGGAAGGGGAGGTCTGAGGAGATCAAAACATCCAGGGTGTGCCCTGCAGATTGAGTAGGGCCAGGAGGAAGAATAGGGAGAGAGAGAGAGTCACAGATGTTGCAAAAGACTCCGGAAGAAGGGCTAGTAGCATCCAGGTGGATGTTCAGGTCACTGAGGAAGAGTAGCTGAGAGGTAGAGGCAATGAGGGAGGAGGTGATGTCAACCCACTCAGAGAGGAAGAGGGCGACCATGCACTGATACTCTAGTGCTTGCATGAGTGAGTCTCTGTTGTGCATACGAGGCAATGATACTGAAGTGCTTCCTGGTGTGAGTCTCTTTTGTGCTCAGGCGGCACTGATACTCTAGTGCTTCCAGGTGTGAGTCTGTGATGTGATCAGGAGGCATTGATACTATAGTGCTTGCGGGTGTCAGTCTCTGTTGTGTGTAGGAGGCACTGATACTCAAGTGTTTCTTGGTGTGAGTCTCTGTTGTGCTCAGGAGGCACTGATACTCCAGTGCTTCCTGGTGTGAGTCTCTGTTGTACTCAGAAGGCACTGATATTCTAGTCCTTCCAGGTGTGAGTCTCTGCTGTGCTCAGGAGGCATTGATACTCCAGTGCTTCCAGGTGTGAATTTCTGCTACATGCACACGACATTGCTACTCAAGTGCTTCTTGATCTGGGTCTCCGTTACTTGTAGGAGGCACTGATACTCAAGTGCATCCAGGTGTGAGTCTCCGTTATGCGTAGGAGGAACTGATACTCAAGTACTTCCAGGTGTGAGTCTCTGTTACATGTAAGAGGCACTGATACTCCAAGTGCTTCCTGTTGTGAGTCCCTTTTGTGCTCTGGAGGCAATAATACTCCAGTGGTTTCAGGTGTGAGTCTCTGTTGTCCGTAGGAGGCATTGATACTGCAGTGCTTTCTTGTGTGAGTCTCTAATGTACTCTGGAGGCATTGATACTGTAGTGCTCTCAGGTATGAGTCTCTGTTACATGTAGGAGGCACTGATACTCCAGGTCTTCTTGTGTGAGGCTCTGCTATGTTCAGGAGGCATTGATATTCTAGTGTCTCCAGCTGTGAGTGTCTGTTATGCATAGGAGGCACAGATACTCAAGTGCTTCCTAGTGTGCATTTCTGTTGTGCGTAGGAGGCACTGACACTGCAGTACTTCCTGGACTGAGTCTCTGTTGTGCTCAGGAAGCATTGATACTCTAGTGCCACCAGGTGTGAGTCTCCTATGAGGAGGAAGCACTGATGTGTCAGTGCTCCCTGTTGTGAGCGAGTCTCTGTTGTATGTGGAAGACACTGATATTCTAGTGCTTCGAGGTGTGAGTCTCCGTTACATGTAGGAGGCCCTCATAGTCCAGTGTTTCCTGGGGTAAGTCTCTGTTGTGCTCATGAGACATTGATACCCTAGTGCTTCCAGGTGTGAGTCTCTGATACATGTAGGAGGCGCTGATACTCCAGTGCTTCCTGGTGTGGGTCTCTGTTGTTTGTAGGAGGCACTGATACTGCAGAGATTGCTGGTGTGAGTCTCTGTTCTGCTCAGGAGGTATTGATACTCTAGTGCATCCAGGTGTGAGTCTCTGTTACATGTAGGAGGCACTGATACTCCAGTGTTTACAGGTGTAAGTCACTGTTGTGCTCAGGAGACATTGATACACTAGTGCTTCCAGGTGTGAGTCTCTGTTATGTGTAGGAGGCACTGATACTCGAGGGCTTGCTGGTGTGAGTCTCAGTTGTGCTCAGGAGGCATTGATACTCCAGTGCTTCCAGGTGTGAGTCTAAGTCGTGCTCAGGAGGCATGAATACTCCAGGGCTTCCAGGTGTGAGTCACTGATACACACACAAGGCAAGGATGTTCAAGTGCTTCCAGGTGTGAGTCTCTGTTGTGTGTAGGAGGCACTGATACACCAGTGCTTCCTGGCGTGAGTCTCTATTGTGCGTAGGAGGCACTAACACTGCAGTGCTTACTGGTTTCAGTCTGTTTTGTGCTCAAGAGGCATTGATACTCTAGTGCTTCCAGGTGTGAGTCTCTGTTATGAGAAGGAGGAACTGATACTCAAGTGCTTCCAGGTGTGGGTCTCTGTTACACGTAGGTGGCACTGATGTGCAGTGCTTCCTGTTATGAGTTTCTGTTGTGCTCTGAAGGCATTGATACTCGGGTGCTTCCAGGTGTGAGTCTCTGTTGTGTGTAGGAGGCATTGATACACTAGTGTTTCCAGGTGTGTGTCTCTGTTACACATAGGAAACACTGATACTCCAGTGCTTTCTGGTGCGAGTCACTATTGTGTGGAGGAAACACTTATACTCCAGTGCTTTCAGGTATGATTATCTGTTACACGTAGGAGGCAGTGATACTCAAGTTCTTCCTGCTGTGAGGCTCTGTTGTGTTTAGGAGGCACTGACACTCTAGTGTCTCCAGCTGTCTCTGTTATGCATAGGAGCCACTCATACTGCACTGCTTCCCCATGTGAGTCTCTGTTGTGCGTAGGAGGGACTAATACTGAAATGCTTCCTGGTGTGAATTTCTGTTGTATGTACGAGGCGTTGACGCTGCAGTGCTTCCTGGTGTGAGTCTCTGTTGTGCTCAAGAAGCATTGCTACACTAGTGCTTCCTGGTGTGAGTCTCTGTTATGCGTAGGAAGAAGTGATGCTCCAGTGCTTCCTGTTGTGAGTCTCTGTTGTGTGTGGGAGACACTGACACTCTAGTTTTGAGGTGTGATTATCTGTTACACGTAGGAGGCACTGATACTCTAGTGCTTCCTGGGGTGAGTCTCTGTTGTACTTAGGAGGCAATGATACCATACTTGCCAACATTCTGTGACCAAAAATGATGTAGGATTTTTCAAGTTTCAAAAATAATACTTAGCATAACAATGACATCACAGGAAATTATAAAACATACATTGTTGGGACCACTGGAGCATTCTAAAATGCACAACCCATCAAGCAGCACAACATGGAAAGATGCTCACATTTTTAAAATGTATAATTGTGAATGGTAAATTAACACCCAATTCAATTACCAAACTTTACAGAAAATAATCACACAGAGCTGGTAGGCCACGTTTGCCACTGCTCTGTAGCAGCAGCCCGGGCAGTACATATGTATTCCTGCAGTGCAGGTTCAACACTGAACAATATGGAGACTGATACCCACCTCAGTCTGATAGGCAGATGCTGTGTGAGGGTGGTACGCTCTGCCACTTGCCTTCACTGGTGGTTCATCTAAGGTCTGTCCCGGCAAGAGTGCAGGGCAGAGTCATGTAGCTGTTAGGTCAGTGGAGTGATCTGAGCCATCACTCAAATGTATCACCCGCCCACCGCACAGACAGATTCATTGCCTTAAAGTCACATAAATTACCTGCCACTGTAAAAAGCAGTAGTATCTGACACCCAAATCTGTAGGCGGTAGCACTGTTTAAAAAGCAGTAGCCTACTGCCTAAATCAGTAGGGTTGGCAAGTATGTGATACTCTTGTGCCTTGAGGTGTGAGTCTCTCTTACGCATAGGAGGTACTGATACTCCAGTGCTTCCTGATGTGAGTGTCTGTTGTGTCTAGGAGGCAATGATAATCCAGTGATTCCTGGTGTGAGTCTCGGTTGTGCTCAGGAGGCATTGATACTCTAGTGCTTCCAGTTGTGAGTCTCTCTTACATGTAGGAGGCACTGATACTGCAGTGTTTCCAGGTGTGAGTTTCTTTTGTGTGTAGGAGGCACTGATAATCCAATGCTTCCTGGTGTGAGTCTCTGTTGTGTGTAGGAGGCAGTGATACTCTAGCGCTTCCTGGTGTGAGTCTCTGCTGTGCTCAGGAGGCATTAGTACCCCAGTGCTTCCAGGTATGAGTCTCTGTTGTGCTCAGGAGGCACTGGTGCTCTAGTGCATAGAGACAGTAATGCTGCAGTGCTTCCTATTTGAATCTCTTGTGTGCTCAAGAGGCATTGATACTCTTATGCTTCCAGGTGTGAGTCTCAGGTACATTTAGGAGGCACTGATTCTCAAGTGCTTCCAGGCATGAGTCTCTGTTATGCGTAAGAGGAACTGATACTCAAGTGCTTTGAGGTGTGATTCTCTGTTACACGTAGGAGGCACTGATACTCCAGTGCTTCCTGGTGTGAGTCTCTGTTGTGTGTAGGATGCACTAATACTGCAGTGCTTCCTGGTGTAGGTCACTGTTGTGCTCAGGAGACATTGATACTCAAGTGCTTCCAGGTGTGAGTCTCTTTTGTGTGAAGGAGGCACGATACTCCAGTGTTTCCAGGTGTGAGTCTCTTTTGTATGTAGGAGGAACTGATAATTCAGTGCTTCCTGGTGTGAGTCTCTGTTGTGTGTAGGAGGCATTAATACTCTATTGCTTCCAGGTGCGAGTGTCTGTTACGAGTAGGAGGCACTGATTCTCAAGTGCTTCCAGGTGTGAGTCTCTGTTACGCGTAGGAGGAACTGATACTGGAGTTCTTCCTATCGTGAGTCTCTGTTGTGCTCTGGAGGCATTGATACTCTAGTGCTTCCAGGTGTGAGTCTCTGTTACATGTAGGGGGCACTGATACTCCAGTGCTTACAGGTGTGAATTTCTATTTTGCATAGGAGGTTATGACACTGCAGTGCTTCCTGGTGTGAGTCTCTGTTGTTCTCAGGAGGCATTGATACTCTAGTGCCTCCAGGTGTGAGTCTCTGTTGTGCTCAGGAGGCATTGATACTCTAGTGCCTCCAGGTGGGAGTCTCTGTTATACGTAGGAAGCACTGATACTCCAGTGCTTCCTAGTGTGAGTCTTTGTTGTGTATGGGTGACACTGATACTCCAATGCATCCTGATGTGAGTCTCTGTTGTGTGTAGGAGGCACTAATTCTGCAGTGCTTCCTGGTGTAATTTGTTGTTGTTCTCAGGAGACATTGATACTCTAGTGCTTCCATCTGTGAGTCTCCTATACACGTTGGAGTCACTGATTCTCCAGTGCTTCCAGGTGTGAGTCTCTGTTGTGCCTAAGAGGCACTGGCACTCTAGTGCATCCATGTGTGAGTCTCTGTTACGTGTAGGAGGCACTGATGCTCCAGTGTTTCCAGGTTTCAGTCTCTGTTGTGTCTAGGAGGCACTGATACTCCAGTGCTTCCTTGTGTTAGTCCCTGTTCTGCATAGGAGGCACTAATACTTCCTGGTATGAGTCACTGTTATGCTCAGAAGGCATTGATACTCTAGTGCTTCATGGTGTGAGTCCCTTATACATGTAGGGGCACTGATACTCCAGTGCTTACAGGTGTGAATTTCTGTTTTGCGTAGGAGGTTCTGACACTGCAGTGCTTCCTGGTGTGAGTCTCTGTTGTGCTCAGGAGGCATTGATACTCTAGTGCCTCCAGGTGTGAGTCTCTGTTATGCGTAGGAAGCATACTCCAGTGCTTCCTAGTGTGAGTCTTTGTTGTGTATGGGTGACACTGATACTCTAGTGCTTCAAGATGTGAGTCTCTGTTACACGTAGGAGGCACTGATACTCCAGTGCTTCCTGGGGTGAGTCTCTGTTGTGCTCTCGAGGCAATGATACTCTAGTGCCTCCAGGTGTGAGTCTCTCTTACGCATAGGAGGCACTGATACTCCAGTGCTTCCTGATGTGAGTCTCTGTTGTGTGAAGGAGGCACTAATTCTTCAGTGCTTCCTGGTGTAAATCACTGTTATGCTCAGGAGACATTGATACTCCAGTGTTTACAGGTGTGAGTCTCTGTTGTGTGTAGGAGGAACTGAGACTCCAGTGCTTCCTGGTGTGGTTCTCTGTTGTGTGTAGGAGGCACTAATACTGCAGTGCTTCCTGGTGTAATTTGTTGTTGTTCTCAGGAGACATTGATACTCTAGTGCTTCCATCTGTGAGTCTCCTATACACGTTGGAGTCACTGATACTCCAGTGTTTCCAGGTGTGAGTCTCTGTTGCACCTAAGAGGCACTGGCACTCTAGTGCATCCATGTGTGAGTCTCTGTTACGTGTAGGAGCCACTGATGCTCCAGTGTTTCCAGGTTTCAGTCTCTGTTGTGTCTAGGAGGCACTGATAATCCAGTGCTTCCTAGTGTGAGTCTCTGCTGTGCTCATGAGTTATTGATATTCCAATGCTTCCAGGTGTGAGTCTCTGTTGTGCCTAGGAGGCACTGATACTCAAGTGCTTCCTGTTGTGAGAGCAGGTTCGACGGCTGAGTGTGCAGATACCTGGCTAGTTGTCGCAGTGAGTGCTAGCTGAGCGTTCTTCATTTTAAGTGACCATAGCTGTGGTGTTGTTGCGTATTTCTCAGATTGGCTTCTAGAGAGTTCGGGAGCATCTGGGACGTGCACGCACCATCCCCCGCGTATTTTCCTGGGGTAATGAGCACTTTTTTAGCAGTGCTTTGCAGGCCTGCACTCCCATTGGGAGTAATTACATCCTTGCTGTGTCCGCAGCGCGGAGGTAGCGCTCCTTGTTAGAGTTGGGAAGCGCTGTGTCTCATTAGCGTTGGGATCCAGTTGCCCCCGGTGGGATGCAGCCTTCAGCGCAGGGGCTGCTTGGTAACTTGTGATAATGTTTCCTTGTCTGCCGCCATCACTTTGAGCCGCTTCCAGGATTATGCAGCCAATTCAACGACTCCCAGAAGGCCCTGCTCCGGAAAGGAGGCAGACGAACGACCCGTCTCTGCAGGGAATTCATGCCTTTTGCTCTCTGCTGAAAAGCCTAGTGACAAGCCAAGGGCATAACTCAGTCGGAGGCAAATGGCCGCTGCCTGACAGAGGCCCCAGGCGCCATGAGGCCTAGTTCAGAGCGGCTGCATGGCTGGGTATGACTTCCGTTTCACCTTAGTGCCTTTACCCTACACACGTCCTCCTCACGCCAACAAAGGCAAGCCGTCGCATTTATACATACACTGCCTGCAAATAGCCCTGGAAACTGCATAAAGACACATCAGAGGGGAGGCAGGCTGAGGGGAGAGGCCAAGATGGAGCAAGAGAGGGGGGAGACCCGCAAAGGGAAACGCGTGCAGCCTGAGAATAAGGAGACGGAAGATATGGGTTTTCCTGGGATTTAAACCGTGCTCCCCTTTCACTCTGCACTCTGCTTTTGGTGAAAGGGAGGGGGCCGGGTTGGTTATTGAGGAGAGACTGAAATTCAAGAGAGCTGTGTTGCTGCGTTCATGCATGCAGACCGGAAGTACCCTGAGCGTTCCTAGAGCATGATTTAAACACTGCAAGAGAATGAAAACTTGTAAAGATAATGCAAAAAGGAGAACTTAATGGGACATCATACTTTAAAAGTATGGGGAAAAGAGCCTAGTTGAATATAAATCAGACCTTATGGTGGGTTGGTAACTTGCTTTAGTAGTAACATGAGCAAAGCATCTTGAATATATATGTAAGTGACAGTTGTCTTCACTGTCTTGGGCACACACTAGTCTCTGGCAAGCTTATGAGTCTGGTAAATTGGGGAGCTGCTTTTCTCCTGTTTAAGGCGGAGTGCCGGGAGCTGCTTGATGCTCCGCTGCTCTCTATCTGTCTCAGTCCCGCAGGCTTCCGTCAGGCTCCGCGCTTCACGTAGAGCAAGTCTTGCGAGAATTCAGCAGTGCCCAGTGTCGTCAGTGCGTTCTACAGGTGGTTACATGAATGGGCAGAAGCTTGGGGGCAACCTCATATAAATCACCCCCTGGAGAGCAGTAGGATGCCCCTGCCCTTGAAATGAGACAGGGTACTTAAAATGCATCAAATGTAGAGGCACCACAGGAGGTGGAAATGGTGGACCCGCCTGGCCGCCCGATCTCTGCTCTTTTGAAAACAATGAAACGATCTAAGAGGGATAAACCAATGGGGGCCAGCAGGTGAATTCAGGGAAACCAATCAACTAATTTAATACATAACCCAAGAATTCAATGCCAGAAGTGCTGCGGGTGAGTCTTTCACAGTCTTCTACATAGAAGGTCATGGCTAAGCTTTGGTCAATTTGGAGTCTGTGGCAAGTGGAGAGTAGCAGGTTGAGAAGGAGCCGAAGAACGGGCAAAGTAAAGATGACTCCATAGCGAGCGGATGGCCTATGAGGGACTGATATTGATCGGAGGATTGATACCGATCACTACTTGAATGCATCGTGTCACTGAGCAATCATGTCGAAGAACTTGGAAAGAGAGTATGCCTTAGAGATGGCACAAAGATTGTTAACTGGCACTGACCAGCAAAAATGTCCTTGAGGTGAACTCCGCCGCCAACTACCTTCAGATGACGGACATTGTCCAAGCTTGCCAAGATTTTATCAAAGCAGCGCTTGAAATTAGCAGGCCACTGCGCATCTGTCCCTAACACCACACTAGGCTTATAGAACGCCCACAACATGCCCACAACACATATAACATGTGTAACAACAGCCGCCGTCAACGACAACAATACCATGGCTACCATGGCTCCACCTTGCTCTTGCCATTCAGCGTCCTCAATATTAAGCTATCACACGCCCACAGCTCAGAGTCATACAAGCCAAACTTACCCCGTGCCTATATTGCCTCCCTCTACCTACTTCCTACCTGTGCTAGTCCTAGCAGGCATCCCCGCCTGCTCCCCAGCCTCATCTGCACCATGCCTTGCCTGCTCTCCAGCACCCAAACCCATCTCTCCGGCTATAAAGCGGCCGCCGCACAGTTCACCACACCAGTCAATCCTGGCCCCACACTACACCAACCCAGACCTCGCTCTTCTCCCATGCCACCAGCAGACTCCTCTGTCAGCCTCTGTCAGCCTCTGTTGGCCTCCGAGCCATCATCATGCCAAACAGTATGCTCTGCCAAGCAATGGCCACTTTGATACATACTGGTTCAGACCGACACTAACATCTTGTAATCCATACCCATTCACCAGCCATCCCCACAGAGACCTTGCCTTGTGACACTCGAATTCACAACTCCTTTCTAAGCTATCGCAGTTCAGCCCCTTGCCCTCCTCAACTCCACACGTCATCATGCATCATTCAAAGAACTAACTCAAACCCTGACCCAATTCCCTTAGCCTGCTATCCACCTCCTCATTCTCGTGCATCATGATCAATGCCAGATATTTTGTTGCCCACGCCACTGAAATCCATGGTCTGGCTGTGAGGATTTCGACCATACGTGAGCGTGCGATCGCCTGGTCTTTTTTGAAATTTTAAATGAAATTGAATGATGGTAGATCAACCTCTGGAAAATATGTGGGGCTAATCCGCACACATTTGCCTATGCTCGCTGCATGACATATGCATAGACACGTGTACTCTAGGTGGACACAGCCTACAGGCGCAGCCCCCCCTGTCATATTTAGTTGGGATCTGACAGGTGAAGTACATGATGCATCTCCAGAAGGGAGAGGGTCACCTTGCCCCTGCCATGGCCAGCCTAATTAACTAAAAACGGCTCCATGGATCTGCCCTGTCCTTTATTTAGCCATGTAGCTGGTGGCATAATTTGCATACTAATCAGGGTTTAATTCAAACAGGCCCACATGGGGCCTGGCTGCAGAGGCTAACAAAGGAGACAGGAAACCATAACACCTTTCATAAACACTGTGTCAACCTGAAGCCAGCTCCCACACTCAGTATCGATTGACAGTGAAATGTCATGTCTGAGAATGTGTGTTTACAGTAGTCATCCCTGTAAGGGGACCTCATTCAGAAGGTAATGTAAGAAGCCTGAAGGTGTCCCTCTAGCTAGTTTCCGGGGATCAGTCATCCAGGTGGCTAGGACATGGCCATCACTATTGGTTCCAGTTCCTGTGGGTGGACCAGTGAGGGAGGATCACATGTATGGGGGTCCTTGGGAAGTGGGAGAGGGACACTGATGGGTGAAAAGTGGAATTCCCCTTCTTGCAACACATTTTCACAACACAAAAGACAATGGACTAACACCAGAGCCATTTACCTGACATGTCCCAATACAAGGGTCAGGCAAAGTCAGGCAACCAACCAGAATCACACACACCTGATGGCCCTTCCCCACAGGCATAAAAGGTGGAGCACGAGAGCACAGGATGAGCAAGGCAGACCGTACCATGTGAGAGCTAACTCAGAACGGCAGTTCAAGAGGAGGAGAATGACAGCGCATACCAAGGGCGTTACAAGGAGAGGAGCGACCTTGCCTTTTACGACCAAGGCCCGTGAAACCTCAGCAGAAAGAATCATAAGACCGCAAACAATAACCAGCATGTGTTGCAGCAGATGTCTACAGTACACAAGACCCTCCTCCACTGATAACCAATCCAGGGAAGGACGCTGGTCTTGGTGCTACCAACCTTGACTCAGAGGATAAAGAAAGCCAAGCGGTTCATCGCAGCTGGTGAGTCGAGGGGAGAATCGATAAGAAACCAAACTGTGCTGAATGAAAAGTAGCAAGTGGCTAATTTGAACTTTGGAAGATTTGAAAGACACTATTGAGAAAAGAGGGGGAAAACCCGCAACAGAGGCGTCCGGCACCACGTGGGTGCTCACGCAAGAAACTCTGTAGAGACTACTGCAACCAGAAGTCCTTGGGAAGAGGGGAAGAGAGGTCAAACTGGTCATACATGGGTCTTGTAAAATCCTCTGTACCGTTGAAAGTCTTTGACCGACAGATTATTGAGAAAGCTAAGGGAAATGAATCCTGCAAGGTGAACATTAGTACATGAACAGTGTGTTGACAGGAGTGAACCTGAAGGAGGGAAGCCAGAATTTGAAAAGGAGTCCAAACCCCGAAGAGGGAGATCCAGGGGTGGAAAGTCACCACCCAAAGTTCATTGAGAAAAGAACTGTTTGATTGATTTGTTGAATACAACTTGTGAGGGGTCTGCGTCCAGAAGAGGGGGACCCAGGGATGAAGCCCTCACTAAAGTATATGTGGAACAGAACTTTGTATTTGTTTGTTGAATGAATCAGACCCTCGAAGGCAAGAGACTTTTTATTGGAAAGAGACTTAACCATCGAAGAACCTGATAGCTGGTACAGAACTGTCGACTCCTGCTGGGAAGGCTCGAGCGTGTGCTGTACTCAGGAGATCCCACCTTGTCCTGTGCTAAAAACATGGGGAAGGAAGACCCCTGGCAATCACATTATTTGGAACACTTCTTTCTTTATTGAAACCTTATCCCACATTCTTTCTGTAATTAGTTGTAAGGAATTGGCAATATGTTTTTCTCTAGCATAGGCCCCTTTAATCTGACAAAACGCCACAAGGACTGCACTGCCTTATTTTTCATTTAATGGTCGAAGCTTGCTCCCATCTTAAATTTAGGTTTAGATTAGGTGTTTTTCCACCCTGCTTTTTCAGTTTAATAAACACCCTTGAACTGTGATCGCTTGTGTCTGTCTTTACTGTTGCCACTAGGAGTTCCTTACATATGGAGTCAGTGGTGGGATGTGACTCAATTGAAACTAATTGGGGAAACCTACCATTTCAAAAGCTTAAGTCAGAGAGCCGCTAGCCCTTACTTTGCCACCAAGGAATCAATTGTGTTTGATATCTGTAGCAGTGGAGAAGCTATTATTCCTTTTGGGAAAAGAGGAATGATTCCTACAGACTTGGTTATGATACCCCCTCCAGGGGTTACATTCGACTGGCACCAAAATCTGCCTTTTCGTGGAAGTTCGTTATAGATGTCTTAGCAGGCGTTATTGATCCCGACTTTTGGGGAGATGTGAAGGTTCTCTTACGTCATGGTGAGATCCCATTTGAGGAACGTCGGGGAGATCAAATTGCCCACGGAATTTTGGAAAGAACTCTATTTCCTCAGTTTAAAGAAAGAGAACCAGATCAAATGGAAAGAGGTAACTTGGGCGTTGGGGAAGCTGAAAAATTGATCAACATTGATGAAAAGAAGGGAGAGGAGCCCACCATCTATCCCGACCTAGCCTTCACCCAGCGAAACGATCCAGCCCTTGCTGAAGCATTTTTACATGCACTTCTGGAAGAAGAAGGCTTAGAGAAGTGGAGTCCCTTTTTCTTTCTAAGACAAGGATTATTTTACAGAAGAGAAACCTCCACAGAAGGCATGGTAAAAACACAATTAGTGATACCCAAAAGCCACCTAAAGGTTGTACTGGCAATTGCGCATTCCCATCTTGCTGCAGGGCATTTAGGACTATCTAAGACACAGGTGCATATTAGTGGTAAGTTTTACTAGTCAGATATCCACACCAATGTAAAGAATGTCATCCAGACGTGTGAAATATGTAGACCAGCACGCATATCCCAACACCTGCCCCTCTGAACGCATTGCTGATCATAGAAATCCCCTTTTGGAGAATTGGTATGGACATAATTCGACTGCTTGAAACATCCAGATTAGGTAATAAATATGTTCTGGTGATCGTGGATTATGCAACCCGATATCCTGAGGCATTCCCAATGCAAAATAATACGGCCCAGGACATCCTTAAACATCTTCGACCGTATTTCTCCAGGGTAGGTTTTTCCAAGGAAATACTAAGGGATCAGCATTCGAAATGTTATGAGTAAGCTGATGGCCGTAGTCAAAGAGCTACTCCGCATTACCACATTGCAAACTTCTGTGTACCATTCCCAGACCAATGACTTGGTCAAAAAATTCAATAATACCCTAAAACTAATTCTACAAAAACTGGTAGACAAGGACAGGAAATACTGGGACCGAACGATCCCATGGGAACTATTTGCAGTGAGGAAAATCCCCCAAGCTTCCACAGGCTTCTCTCCCTTTGAGTTGCTCTACGGAAGAGAGCTGAGAGATGTCCTGGACACGCTCCGGGAAATCTGGAAGAACACGAGGAGGCCCCTATTCCCATCTCGCAAACTGCCACCCGAATGCGAGAACATATGAAATTGGTCCCAGACTTAGTTTGTACTCATATGGAAAAAACCCAGAGCCAACAAAAGACCACTTATGACAAAAACGTGAATTTAAGATCATTCTCCATAGGACAGAAAGTACTGGCCTCTTACCAACCTCAGAGAATAAGCTTGTCTCCAAATGGCATAGACCTTATGAAATAGTAGAAAGAACGCAAACCTGTACTTATAGAGTAGCCCAACCGGTTAGAAAATAGAAAATCCGAATTTCCATTAGAGGACTTGTTTCATCGTTTACCTAATGCCTATGTCCTCCTAGAGGTGACTTTAACTCGTCCTGCCTTAATATTTCCAATGCCACAAGGGCACCACCTCTATCTAAATATCAAAACCTGTTAAAGCAGAGAGGACACTTGTGGTGTGAATATCTTGATAATTGGGAAATGCAAGTGGTTGACATGCGTTCAGGCACCCATGGTGGTACTTGGCAACACAGCAGGTCACACTCCTATATTGATTACTTCTTTGTGTCTGACTAAATGCTTGGACTTTGTAAATTGGTCACAGTTGAAAATTTGAATATAGGGTATCACAAGGCTATTACATTAAACATAAATAGATCTCTTAACATGCATCAAATAGAACCTGCACTTGTGATGACAGAAGTTGATCGGCACAATATTTCTGTCAAATAGAACCCCAGGCTCTATTGAGTTTTAACCTACAGAGTAAGCAGGGAGATTATGTGTCCTGATGATCTAAATTCTAGCAAGGCAGATGGGCAATATATAGAAGCATGGGATGCTTCAGTAATAAAATTTCATGTGAATCAACTTGCAAACATAGAAAAAGATAAACTTAAAGTCCATACTCACTTGCATAATAAGGAAGTGGCAAGTCTCAAGTGTGGTAAAAATAAACTGATCAGGTATCTGAAACATCAAAGTCTCTCAAATTGGCAATACAAAAACTTCAAAAAGCGCATATGTCAATCCCATAGAACATCAAAGTCTCTCAAATTGGCAATACAAAAACTTCAAAAAGCGCATATGTCAATCCCATATAACATCAAAGTCTCTCAAATTGGCAATACAAAAACTTCAAAAAGCGCATATGTCAATCCCATAGAAATAAACTAAAAATCCTCAAACAACACCTACATAATATAGATAACCAAATAATGATTGCCAATTTGTGCAAAAACAACTCCAAAAATGTATGGGCAGTCTTCGGAGAAGCCACTAGTACAACAAATGTTTTCAATACATCGATAACGGCCATAGAATGGCACCAATTTAACGACCAAAAATACCAGCTACCTCCAAATTTTAGAGATGTGGAATTTAATATTGCAAACTTAGCTCCCTTAACGAAGTGCCCTTGGAAGAATGAAGGGATACATAGGGCAATCAAAAAGCTCAAGTATTTAAAGCGGCTGGCCCGGATTGCATTCTTGCATGCATCCTAAAAGCAGACCCTACATTCTGGTCTCCCTACTTAAAATAAAATGTTAGCATATTTTTCAAACTAACAGTATTCCGGAATCCTGGCTTAGTGCTATTATAATTCCTATTTGTAAAAAAGGGGACCCCAACGTGCAGGACAACTACTGGCATATAGCACTAACGGATGCAGTCTCTAAGGTCTTCTCTATTCTAATTCTGATTGAACTTGAGCAATTTATTAGGAGTATCAACATACTATTGTGATTCCAAATTGGCTTTCGCAAGTTTATGCATCGATCTTAGCTCACATATTAGAGAACTCTAAGCAAGTAAATGCAGGTTCCATCTACATGGCATCGTTGGATGTGTCTTTTGCATTCGACAGTTATTAGAAACTGTTGGGCCGCCTAATAGTAATGTTACACCAAAGTACTAACTTTCAAGTCTGTATCACTCAAGAGGGTGCTCTTACTAACCCCATACCTACATCTACGGGGTGAAACAGGGGTGAAACCTAGCTGCAACATTATTCAATTTGTATCTCTGCGATCTGGATAGCATATGGCAGCAACACAACACATTTGCGCTTAGACTTCGCCCACTCCGAGTTCATTGGATGGGCTTCGCAGATGATCTCATTTTTTTTTACCAGACCCCATTTGGGCTACAGAATAAACTATACCAATTTGATGTCTATGCTTCCAAATACAACCTACTATTAAATACCATCAAATCAAACATAATAATTTTTGCTAATAGAAAAAGGACAAAAATTTGTAAATGGACTATTGCAGACACACACATTGAAAGAGCCATAACATTGAAATATCTTGGATACACAATCTCAAGCACCTCTGTGAGCACGTGGGAATCAAATATCAAACAGAAAATGGGGCCAGTTCTATCACAGCTCAAAATTATAAGAAGCAAATACTGTAAATATTCCCTGATGCCAGGGCTTGAATTTTATTTATTAAAAGTCGAACCCATTATATTGTATGGGCTAGACTTCTATTTGTTGAACATAGACAGATAATGGACAGAGTACAAGGGAAAGCATGGTGACAGGTATTGGGCCTATCATTGGCCATCCCTAATTCCAACATAAGGCATGAGCTAGGGACAAGCTCATTATCGTTTAAATTTCATTGGCGAAAGCTTAATAATTACGCCAAAATGCTGAATCCCCAGCGCAATTCAATGTATCAGGACCTGGCTTACATGCTTAAGGAGGGCCATCCCAAATCCATTGTGAGGTTTGAAATGTGGATGACAAACCTACTAACAAAAATACATGTAACCCCAGGAGATCTAGTCTCCGGCTTGACATACATTAAAAACAAAAACATTTTGAACTACATTGGTTAGTCATGGGTGAGGCCAACAACACCTACAAAACGTATAGCGAACATGCGAAATTCGCTAAAAAAAAGAAACCACGCGCAAAATATCTTATATGCTTGCAATGCGATAAAGCTTGTGACTTATACCTCCGATTTCGCTTGAACCAATTTCATACCCAGGAGCATTCCCACAACTGGCAAAAACACCCAGAGAAAGGGAACATGGGTGGATGACGATTCTGTATAGAAAACGACAATCAGGAAACTCTGAAACACTTAGGTCTTTTCTGTCCAAAATGCGAACTGAACAGAATGAATTCAATTGGCAAACCGAGCATTGGTGAAACGACCCAATCAAGAGAATGGTTATGGTTAAGGTTAATGTGCGGTGAGAACATCTCCCTGATACTAGCACTGACCATGTTACTCAGACAAATACATGAAGCACTTGCAGCATTTACAGATGGCTAATGAAACAAAACAATAATCCCAATTACTAAATAATGGCTGGCCTCTGGTAAATACATTGAATGTGATGAATGTTTACTAAAACAACTTGGTCAGTAACCAAGAAGGAAGTATAAATCAATAATTTTGAAGAAAGGTAACGATAAATTGACTCCATTTTGTGCTTGCCCAACGTGCGGAGAACACGCTTCTGCTTTACATATTGTTAATTGCATTACGAATAACGAAAATATAAAGAACTAAGGTAGAATCAATATACTCGTTTGATTAATTTAAAATGTAATATACACAACTGCACACTGTCAGGCTTCGGGTCGATGGCCCCTCTAGTATTCGTCTCTTCCTCCCCCTCCTCCTCACCTATGTGGTCGCTCCAGTCTGGACTGATGGATCTCCGGGTCCAGTAGTCTTTTCCTCTCTTTGTAGGTCGACCGCGTCTCCCACGAGACGAAGCCACAGCGGAGGCCAGGTAAAGACACCGCGCTGGGACTCCGGTCCCGGGAGGGACAACTAGGGGAAAAAGCCGCAAGCGGCAGAAAAAACCCCTGCTGCAGGCACCGAAGCCCTGATGGAAGCTGATCTCCGTGGGAAGTTGCTCGAGAGGAAATACCGGCTACAGGATGCAAAGCCGACCGGGAGAGGAGAGAGGTAAGCAATGCTGGCAAGGCGCCGAGGGGCACGGCAGGAGGAAGGGAAGCAGAGTACAAGAGAGAAAACCAGAAAAGAGGAGGCTGAGCAGAACTAGAGAGAAGGAGAGTGTTCACAACAGCGGCAGCGAAGAGAACAGCTGACGGAAAGGGTTGCAACGCGAAGCGCTGAAAGAAGGCGGGGACTAAATAGGAAGCATGAGCCAAGGGAAAAGACTATGCGCTCGGCTATGGTAAACCCGGGTCCTTGGCCAGAGACGCCAGGAAGGAACGCGGCGCGTGACACATACTAGCACACTGAATAAGAGGGAGGTTCTGACATTTGTAAATTTTAGTTGACATTGGATAAATGTATGTAGTAGGTACCTCGTAAAATGTAATATACTCAAAATGAAACGAAGCAGTCACAATGTGGTAGCGAAATCTAGTGTTATCACTATACAGAAGACTCAATCTAACTATATTAGTGAATATGTTGTTTTGCACTGATATGCACTGAACACATGAATGTTATTGACTTGGCTTGGATACCATCATGTTGTACCTTTCCATTAAATTATATGTGTTAGACAATGTAATCATTTTAGATCTATACTTTTAAAATGTATATTTATAAGTTTTGTGAAGATTCTATCTAATTGTTTGGAAATGTTTTTGTATAAACCAAGAACAAATAAAATAAAAAAGAAAAAGAAAAAAGAAAATCCAATCATATCATGTAAACTTCTTGATAGAGTGGAAAGAGAACCTGTCGGCCACCCTTGCCAAAGTACTAGCCTGTCTGGTTCCCGAAGATATAGATAACTTCCGAGTTATCCACTCAACACCAACAAGATCTAAAAGATCTTTCCCAATGTATTCTCCGAAAAACCAGAAAGAGTAAAAGGTACATACCACCATATTAGAACACCGAAAGGTAAAGTGGTTCACTTAAAACCATATCGACTTCCGGAAGCCCATAAACAGATGGTGATCGAGGAAGTCAACAAAATGTTGAAAGCTGACATCATTGAGCCCTACTCAAGTCCATGGTCCTGTCCTATCGTATTGGTCACTAAACCTGACCGTTCCTGGAGTTCGGTATAGACTGCTGTGAAGTTAATGTCATATCCGATTTTGATGCCTATCCCATGCCATGCATTGACAATCTCATTGATAAACTCGGAGCAGCCACCTTTCTATCGACCCTAGACCTAACTAAGGGGTACTGGCAAGTTCCCGTATATGGACCAGGTAAGGAAAAGACAGTGTTTTCCACACAGCTAGGATTATTCCAATTTAAAGTTCTTCCTTTTCTGTCTACACAGTGCACCAGCCACCTTCCAATGCCTCATGGATCAAATCCTGCAACCCTATTCTGATTTCTGTGGGGCTTACATTGACGATATCGTCATTTATAGTAAAACTTGGGAGGACTATCTCTTCCATCTTTATACCATCATGAAAGTTCTCAGAAACGCTGGCCTAACTGCTAACCCAGCAAAGTGCAGATTGGCCCAATCAGCCATAAAATATCTTGGCTTCTTCGTAGGGAAAGGGAATGTACAACCCCAACATGAGAAGGTAAAAGCCGTCATAGATACACTAACTCCCAAGATCAAAAGAGACTTTAGAGCTTTCCTCGGGTTAATGGGATATTACTGAAAGGTTTATCTCTAACCGTTTGGACAAAGCAGCCGGCTGAAAGATAAACTTAAGAATGCCGAACCGCAGAAACTTCATTGGAATGACGAAGATGAGATATGTTATAACACCTTGAAGCAGACGCTGTGTCAGACCCCAATCCTAAAGGTAGTTAACATCTCTAAAGAGTTTGTCTTACAGACAGATGCCTGCCTTACAGGGTTAGGAGCCATCTTGTCCCAGGTTTGTGATGGATTGGAACATCCCATACTATTCTCCAGTCGCAAGCTTTTCTCAAGTAAACAAAATTACTCTGTGTTGGAATTGGAGATCCAGGCCATCATGTGGGTCATTATCCATTTAGGTACTACCTATTGAAATTAAAGTTCACACTTGTTACAGACTACTCACCCCTAGTTTGGATTAGCCAAAGCACAGACTCCATCCCTCAGGTTATGCAATGGTTTCTAGACCTACAACCCTATTGTTTCACTGTGGAACACCGGAAAGGAAAAGACCAGGGAAGTGTAGATTTTCTTTCCCTGTTCCTCTGTAAAACAAATGTGGCTACATCCCATGGAGGAAGGTTATGTGAGAAACCTAAAGGTGTCTCCCTGACTAGTCCCAGGGGATTTGTCATCTAGGTGGCCAGGACACGGCCATCGCTATTGGATCCAGTTCCTGGAGGTGGACCAGTGAGGGAGGATCACCTGGATGGAGGGTCCGTGGGGAGTGGGACACTGATGGGTAAGACGCGGTATCCCCCTTATTTCAACATCATGCCTCATCCTACCACTTAGGATATTCCAAAACACTGCTCCCCTTTTTGGGCACAAACACTTTCGTACAACATGAAAGTCAACAGACTAACACCAGTACTGTTTACCTGACATGTCCCAATACAAGGGTCATGCAAAGTCAGGCAATTGGCCAGAATCACACACACCTGATGGCCCTTTCCCTTCCCCACAGAGATAAAAGGTGGATCACGAGATCACAGGACGAGCAAGGCAGACCGCATGATGTGAGAGCTAACTCAGCACAGCAGTTCAAGAGGGGGAGAAAGATGGCGTATACCGAAGGGGTGACAAGGAGAGAAGCATCCTTGCCCTTTCAAACCAATGCCTGTGAAACTTCAGCAGAAAGAAACACAAGACTGCAAACAATAACCAGCGTGTTGCAGCAGATGTCTACGGTACACAAGACCCTCCTCCAGTGATAACCAAGTCGGGGAAGGATGCTGGTCTCGGTGGTACCAACTTTGACTCCAGGATAAAGAAAGCCAAGCGGTTCATCACATCTAGTGAGTCAATGGGAGAATCGATAAGAAACCGAACTGTGTTGAATGAAAAGTAGCAAGCAGCTAATTTGAATTTTGAAAGATTTAAAAGACACTATTGAGAGAAGAGAGGGAAATCCCGCAACAGAGGCATCCAGCAACACGTGGGTGCTCACGCAGGAAACTCTAGGCAATTACCCAATGGTAGAGACTAATGCAACCAGAAGACCTTTGGAATAGGCGAAGAGAGGTCGAACTGGTCATATAGGGGTCTTGTAAAATCTTCTGTAGCGTCGAAAGTCTTTGACCGACAGATGACTGAGAAAGCTAAGGGAAATGTATCCTGCAAGGTGAAAATTAGTACAAGAACAGTCTTTTGACAGGAGTGAACCCGAAAGAGGGAGAAGAGCTTTGAAAAAGGAGGTCAAACCCTGAAGAGGGAGATGAAGGGGTGGAAAGACACCACCCAAAGTTCATTGAGAAAAGAATTGTTCGATTGATTTGTTGTTGAATACAACTTGTGAGGGGTCTGCGCCCGGAAGAGGGGGACCCACAGGTGAAGCAATCACCCAAAGTATATGTAGAACAGAACTTTGTATTTGTTTGTTGAATGCATCAGGCCCTTGAAGGCAAGATACTTTTTAATGGAAAGAGACTTAACCATCGAAGAATCTGGCAGCTGCTATGGAACTGTTGACTTGTCCTCGGAAGGCTCGAGTGTGTGCTGTGCTCAGGAGATCCCACCATGTGCCGTGCTAAAAACGTGGGGAAGGGAGACCCCTAGCAATCATATCCTGACCTATTACTTGGAACACTTCTTTCTTTATTGAAACCCCATCCCATACTCTTTCTGTAATTAGTTGTAAGGAACTGGCAATAGGTTTTTCTTTAGTATAGACCCTTTTATTTTGACACAACGCCATAAGGATAACCTTATTTTTTATTTAATGGTTGAAGCTTGCCCCCATCTTAGATTTAGGTTTAGATTAGGCCGCTGCATTTTCAGTTTAATAAATACCCTTGAACTGTGGTCACTTGTCTCATGTTGATGCCATGCCTTCCTTACAGGTCCGATTGGCTTTAAAAGAGGGCTGAGCCCCTCTTTTGGGCAGATCATCGAAAAGACTTTGCAAGGAGTAACAAGAAGAACACATTTTGACCGTGGCTGAAGATATAGTCTGCATTACAGCTTCCACCAGTGAAGGAAGGCCAGCATTTCCAAAGAGGAAAGCAAGATCCCTCCCCTAAACATCACCGAGGGAACAGAGGGAGATACCGAATCCAGAGGACCCTTCAGCAGCTCGAGGTCTGGTACCCAGCCAGCACACAGCGTGCCCTGCTAGGCTCTGCAGCAAGCTTCCTAGCTGGTGCCAGAGAGTCTCTGAACCAAACCAAGGACAAGACAGCTGCCTGCAACACTCTCCTCAGCTTTGGCCCGTACGCCTTAAAGGATGACATGAGCCCAGAGAAGAAGCTAGAAGTGCATCGACTAGCATCTACGACGTCCGCCTTAAAGGACTTTTTTGAGCCAGTTGAGCCCCTCGAGCTGCAACTGACTGAACTGCTGACTGTTGTTATGCTGCAGTCTCTAAAGTCATCCGCGATGCCTTGATCATCACTTTAGAATGGCCGACCAGCACTGAGAAAATGATTCCTGACCCCGAGCCTCTGTGTAGGCCAGCCTGCAGTTGTCCGTCGAGCTTCGCTCCCTGGACTGCTTGCTTCCTTTTAACCACAGCTATCTCCCATTTTGAACTCTGTCTCAGAAGCTGCAAAGTGCCCTGAAACCGGCTCGACCCTGTTGAGCACCAAGAACTCCTGCAGAACAAGGTACATCACAGTTCTTTCCCCCTGGTCCTTCTCCGAATGCCCCTAAGGCAGTTTTACGACCCATTGCTCCCTTTGTGTTGAAACCAAGTATCCTAGAACTATTGTGATCAATTACTATACCGACTACCCTCCTGTCAGTATCCAGAGTGCATCCCTTTTCCTTCTTTGAAACTGACTGTCCTCTGCATTCCTTTACAAAATGGGCTGTATGTTGTAGTGTGCTAGAACTGTCTGTTGTGATCCTAATAAAGTCGATATTTTATACAATCTTGACTGGACAGTTCCTTTTATCATTGGGTAATGTGAGAAACCAGAGGGTGTCTCACCCGCTAGTCCCTGGGGATCTCTCTCTCAGGTGGCCGGGGCACGTCCATCGCCTTTGGATCCAGTCCATTGGGGTGGACCAGTGCAGGAGGATCACCTGGGATAGGGGTCTTCGGAGAGTGGGGGTGAGGCAGCCGATGGTGAGATGTGGTATTCCCCCCTTTTTTGTATGTTCAACCCCTCCTATTTTTAGGATCTGATGTCTTAGCCCCCCACCCTTTCTGCACAAACACTAGGCAGAGGAAGAGGGTGACTCGGAGTAATAAAACAAACTCTTCTACATCATACTGGACATTTCCTGCTAATCAGGTCAGGCAAAGTCATGCACTTGACTTCAAGTGCAGACACCCGATTCCAATTAGCTCTCCTCACATGGATAAAAGGCGGAACCTAGAGACACACTCTGAGCAAGGTGGAACACCACTGCAAGCAGAAGTTCCGGGATGAAAGCGAACCTACTGGAGCGAAGCAACGGACCGGGGGACAAGAGAAGCTGGTCGAGGACCCCAAGAGTTCCCTTTAGGAGGTTGTAGTCTCCACAAGGCCACAAAGGACACATGGAGAAGGCCAGATACAAATATCAAAGAATGCATTGTGTTTCAATGATGCCAGCAACCCTTCTGGGTGAACAAAAATGTTGGGGGGCGAAGCCAGGCCTGTGGTACTAACCTTGACTCGCGCATTGGAAAACAAAAAGCAAAGAAAGAACCGCACACAGCCGGTGAGTTGGCAAGCGACCTAATAGACCGGTGTGTGCTAAGAAAGATTGAAGTTTGCAACAATGTATCATAAGTGAAGGCTGCATTCGTGTGGATGAGACGAGAGGAAAGGCAGACCTGCAAATTAACTTTAAGATGAAGACAGCTGTGGAATCAGCGATACTGAGCAACGGAGTTGTCTGGCGAAGAGAAGTATCTCACTTGAAAGTCTCAATGAAAGGTACATTGTTTGAGGCGATAAAAGTGAATGAATTGTAAAAGTGAAAGTGAACAAAGTTAACCCTGAGAGAAGGGGAGAGGAAAAGCTGAACATTGAAGTTTGAGTCGAAGTGGTCCTGCCGTGGTATGAGAATGAAGCCCTGCCCATTCGAAAGTCTTCAACATCCGAAAAGCGGTCTGAGACTGACTGAGGGTGACCCAACGAGGTATAAAAGGCTTGGGCAAGGGAGCCCCAGCAAGTGCTGTTGAACTGTGAAAGGTCTGAGCCCAGCAGAGGGGGACCAAAGTTGAATTGTGAAAGGTCTGAGCCCAGCAGGGGGGGACCAAAGTTGAATTGTGCACGGTCTGAGCCCGGCAGAGGGGGACCAACATTGAATTTTTGTTTGTTTTGAAGAGGTCTGACCCCGACAGAGGGGGGCTGGTGTGAACTTTTTGTTATCGGTATTTGGGGAAGACTGGAACAAGATCCTTTAACGTGGAAGGCCAGCCGGGCCTTGATCCACGCTCCAAACTCTTTCAGCGTTAAAGGCTGAGCCAGAGTATGTCATTCTGCCTATAGAGACTGCCTTATTCTGTGCTTTCTAACCGTGGGGAGGAGCTGATTCTGCCATATTCATTCTTTGTCTAACACTGATTTTCCTTTTATATACATACCTCCTTTACACACTTTTTTGTACAAGAGATCGGGCAGGCACTAGGTTTTGTTAGCAAAGACCATTTTGATTTGACAGACATGACTAAGACTGTTTTCTTTATTATTTGATAGTCAAGAGCCCCCACCCCCATCCCAGTTATAGGGCAAAGTAGGAGTTTTTCCAAACCCCACAAAGTGAATAAAGGTTTTACAAATTGTATCTTTTGTGTCAGTGTCATACTTGTGATACCATGCCTCCCCTACCGTAATAATTGTATTTTTGCTGTGTTGCAACTACCAACGATCCACGACCTTTCGGAGATAAGCCTGACGTTCTGTCCATGTTAGCAAAATTGGACAAGGAGGTTTACAATTTGCTTGTGTTTCCAATCTGTTCAGATCCCTTCAGGTGTACGAGAGGTGTGGGGCTGATTAATGGTTTAGAAACTGATATTCATCCTGGACCACTGGTGCCCCGGAAGTTGATTCATCACTTTTGTGTCAAGCGGTTAGATCTAGTTGGAGCCTTGCGCACAGCTTAGTCACCCAATGATAAAAGTACTGTTGCAGGCAACATTTAGTAACTGCTAGATATTTTTAATAATCATGGATCTTGTCATAGAGACTGTGAAAGGCATGACCAAGGATGTCCTGCACGTCTGCTGTCAAGAGAGGGGACTTCCCCACAGCACTATGGTTAATAAACCTGAGTTGCTGACCAGCCTCCAAGCTTGGGTAGAAGCGAGGGCGGTTGGGGAGAATACCCCATGGGATGTGTTAGACCTTGTGAACCTGAATGAAGAAGACCTTCCAGGAGGGGAAGTGGAAGATGACAAGGAATACAGCATGAACAGTGTTTCACGCCAACCATCCCGCCAGGGGGCAAGCATGGTTTCTCAACACTCTAGAGTATGACAGAGGTCAGGGGCTAGTGCGGCATCCCGCAGGTCCCAGGCCTCGGCACAGACTCTAAGTGGCCCAGTAATTGTCCCTGCTGTTAACGATGTAGTAGCTAGAATTCTCCTTTTGGAGAAGAGGAGACTAGTGCTGGAGGAACAAAAACAACAGGACAAGGTCATGATGAAGAGAGACAGGGCCGCCATCGAGCTGCGCAGATTTACACTCAATGTGAAAAAGGAGGCCAACAGAACCGTACCTGTAGCATAATCAGCTGTAGTGCCTCAAACAAGGGTGCCCGGGATACATCCCGGGACCACATCCTCAAAGACTTAATGCAGGCTTATGAAGCGGGGAAGGATATTTATGACTGGTTTGAAGCACTCGAGCTGGCTTTTCAGCTACAGGAGGTGGACAAGGTACTGTGGAGTGCAACCCTGATGAGTAGCTTATCGACACCAAGGACTGATGCAATTCTTGAGTTAACTCCTGAGGAAAGGCCCATT
Organism: Ambystoma mexicanum; assembly: GCF_040938575.1. Lineage (NCBI taxonomy): Eukaryota > Metazoa > Chordata > Amphibia > Caudata > Ambystomatidae > Ambystoma > Ambystoma mexicanum. Next base: position 30,077,099 of record NC_090931.1, read on the forward strand.
CATGAAAGCGTTAAGAGAGCCCTCCTCTGGAAGTTCGGTAAAATCCCAGAACAGTACCTCAAGAGCTTCAGAGAGCTCATAAAGAAAAGTGTGCAGACATTTAAAGCGTTCACACACTTGCTGAAATACATGAGCGCGTGGGTGGCTGGAAACAAAGTTGATGCATTTAAAGGGATGTACAGTTTGATTGCATGTGAGTGTGTACTGAAGAATTGTAAGGTTGACCCAGACCAGCATCTTGTGGACAAGACAATCACAGACCCTAGGGAGCTTGCAAAGGCTGTTGACAGGTTTGCGAGTACTCAAGTCCAGAAAAAGGTTTGGGCGAGCACACACCAAACCGGAAGGGAAATCGGCGGACAAAAAAGTAAACAAGGATGGGAAGGACAAAGGTCAGACCCAATACTCTTTGAAGTCAGGTCTCCAAAAGAATGAAGGGAAACCCCCAAATTGTAGTTCAGCTGTGCACACTGAAAAGAAGCATGCAGGCACCCCTAATACTGGGACACCTGCGTTCTCACCACCCAAAGGGTGTTTCGCGTGGAAGGAGCTGGGCCATGGGAAAGGGGATCGCGCTTGCAAGGTTTTACCCATGCAAGCCATAGTGAAAGTTGGACTCGTGGAAGAGGCCATCATTAGTGTGGGCCTCTTAGAGGATGACTTCCCACTAGGCCAGAGAGTGGCCGAATGTGTATTGGTTACACTGAGTGGGAACGGTACCGGGTCTCCAGAAGAAATCCCAGTTTCCAATAGTACTCAACTCTATCTAGAGCACGTGTACATCAATGGACACAAAACTCCTGCAGTCTGAGACACCGTGGCTAGCATCACCTCTGCCATGCGGCAGTAAGTACAGCCAGGCCAGTATATTGATGGGCGTAAGTGGATTTGATGGAAAGAGTAAGTGCCCCTTGGTGATAGTAGAGTTCAGATGGCGAGGTGTAACGACTCAGCGCCATGTGGCGGTGAAAGACTCCATCCCTGTCCCATGTCTGTTGGGTAATGATCTTCCTGATCCTGCGATAGTCAGGGCAGTGAAAGGTTCGAGGGCCCAAGAGGTCACCAGATTTAATACTCTCAGAGCCTTAGGGCATGGAGTGCTGCCAGAGGACTTGGAGGGTCCAGTGTTGCTGGTAGCCCCTAGTCCAATTCCATAGACTGCTGATTTGCTTACTCCTGTGGGAGAGGGGCTAGTAGCCACGGAGGACCCTACTTTGGTAGCAGGGGATTCAGTGACTTCAGAGTTGCCTGGCGACGTGCAGGGCCCTGAGATGGTGGGCCAGGTGAGCGCAAATCTGAAGGGCCTGCCCAAGCTGGATGAGTTTGCATCAGATGGGGGCCAGATCAGACTGACATCTACACAGCCTAGAAAGAGTGTGCCACTCTGGCGGGTCTGCAGAAGCAGGCAGAGGAGCAGGCTAAGGGTGAGGCCCCTGGACTGTTCAAAGTGTACTGGGAGGATGGACTCCTGTACAGTGAGCCAAAGGATTCCGAGGGTGAGGACACCAGAAGGATGGTGGTTTCCCAATGCCACAGAATGTTCCTTTTGGATTTGGCTCACCAAATTCCTTTAGCAGGTCACGTGGGAGTGACTAAGACATGAGCAAGTATGACCACATCTCTGATGCCAGAAGGTCTGTACATTGGCTCCCGGTCAGAGAAAGAATGACATTCACAATCCTTTCAATCGCTCACTGATGCCTGGCCAACAATACCCCAAACTACCTAGCCCAGAAACTTGCCATTCACATGTCATGCCTTTCCTATCATCTATCGTCCTCTCCACTTGTGGGGTTCCCCAGAGGTCTAACCTCTCACCCTGGCTTTTCAACCAATACCTGGCAACTCTCGCTCACTGCATTGCCATTTTCTGCTCAAATTTCCAGTGCTACGCTGATGACACTCAACTTATTTTCTGGCTGTCCTCGGCCACCTCCTCTCCCTCTCTTATCTCTACATGCCTCACTGCCATTCAAAATTTGTGTTCCGCCAATGATCTTTGTCTGAATGCCAGCACGACGGAGATCCTCCTCATCGGCACACCATCTCCATAATTTTTCCTCACTCTCTGGCCGGCCTCCCTTGGCCCTCCTCCTACCCCTACCTGCGAGGCTAAGAACCTTGGCGTATCTTTGACTCCACACTTTCCTTCTCGGCCCATATCTCTGATGTCTCTAAAAAGTCAAACTTCCTACGGTACCTCCTCAGAGGTATTCTTCCTTTCCTCTCCTTCCCTCAGAAGCTCACTGTCTCCCAAGCTCTGGTTCTCTCTCGGTTGGACTTTTTTAACAGCCTCTTTCTAAATCTACCTGCCTCTACTCTCCGCCTCTACAACTTATCCAGAACAGCACTGCAAGACTTGTCCTTGGCCTCAAGCCCTGGGATCGTATCTCTCCAGCTTTGAAATCTCTCCATTGGCTCCCAGTGGATGCAAGGATTAAATTCAAAACCCTCTGCATTGTCCACAAGGCTTTCTGGGGCCTGGGTCCAAAATACCTTCAGCTATCCCTCTGCAAATACCTCCCCTCTCGAGCTCTTCGCTCCTCTACCTCTAACTCCCTCAGGGTCAGTCGTTTTTCAAAGAAACGAGCTCAGGGTAGATCTCTATCTTCGGCTGGGGCCTCCCTCTGGAACAGCCTCCCTGCCACTCTAAAACTTGAGGAGAACCATCTCTGGTTCCGGAAGCACCTCAAAACCTTCCTCTTTGCTTCTGCCTTTGCTCCCCTTCTCCCCTGCTGATCTGCTCTCTTGGCACTGTGCACCTGGCACCCTCTGCCCCCTGGGCTCAGGTACCTGCTCACCCTGCCAACTTCCTGCGCTGCCTCCTGGCCACCCCTTGCACTGGGGACTGTATCTGTACCCATACAGCCCCCTCCACCCCATTTTCTTCTTTTTCTGCACTTATTCAGACTTACCCAGTCTGCTGCCTTAAACACAGCACTTGCCACTTGCTGGCTGCACTACCACAGTTTGCCTCAATTTTCTATTTATTTTATTTATCTGCGCTCCTCGGCTTCTGCACTTTCCACTCTCCCCCTTCCATGCACTTTTTCCCTTTTCCCTTTCCCATGCACTTGCGCATTCTCAATGTCACTGGGCCAAGTAAGATCATTTTTGTGTTGTGCTGTGTTCTCCCTTGTTCCCCTCCCTTGCCTAGTCGCGCTCTGAAACACTTGTTTGTTTGTTTGTTTTTTATTATTTATAATGCGCGAGCGTACCGGGGGGTATCAAGGCGCAGCCTTTACAAGAATATTCGAAACGTAGTTACAGTACACAGAAAATACATATTACAAGAATAAAGTACACCAATGTTATATACAAATCAGTAGTAGGCCAGCAGGCCGTTATATACAGGTGATTATATACAGGTAAATAGGAGGCACACGGCCAGGTAAGCAAGAGGGCACAAGTGGTTTCCATATGCAGTGGCGCTAGGCGCTTCAAATTTAATGGGTCTCACGATTCAACCATGCGATTACCAGTGAGCGGAAATTCTGGTAGGGCATGTCAATTCTAAGGTTTGGAGGCAAGGAGTTCCACAACAAAGCAGCTTTTACTGGGAAGCTGTTGCCCCCTATGGTGGCCCGTTTGTAATAGGGAACAGATAGACAATTTCTGTATGCGGTTCTGGTGGGTCTTAAAGAAGACTGTCGGTTGAATCTGTTGATCAGCTAAGTTGGGGCAGCATTGTTCAAGGACTTATGAATGAGTGATGCTGTTTTTAAAAGGATTTTATCTTTAGTGGCTAGCCAATTGTTCTGTTGGCTGAGATTTGTAATGTGTTCCATTCTGGAAATGCCCATAGCTGCTCTTAAAGCATTGTTCTGAAGGGTTTGCAGTTTGCTGGTGGTAGCCTTGGTGGATCCCAGATAAAGGGCATTACAGTAGTCAACACGAGACAAAATAAGAGCTCTGGCGAGTGTCAGGCAACTAGAATCCGACAGGAAGGGTTTGGCTGTGCGGATTAATTTGCATGTGTAGGCCGTGGAGGATGCAAGGGAGCTCAGTTGTCTTTTGAAGGAAAAATTGGAATCTAGGTAGAATCCCAGTGTTTTGACCTCCTGTCCAACTTTGATGTTGTTTCCGTCAATCATGAAGGAATTGTAAGCTGGGCCAAGTTTCTTTATATTAAGTGTAGTACCTAGGATAATGAGTTCTGTTTTATCATCATTCAGGCATAGTCCATGAGTGGCCATCCATGCCTGGATGATGATGTACACCCTATTTAACAAGGCCGAATCCTTTCCATAATCTCCAGAAAGCGGAAGGAGGATCTGGGTATCATCTGCATAATTAGTGTAGGTGACACCGAGATGATCCAAATCATCGAAAAGGGGCTTGGTAAATATGTTGTACAGTGTGGGGGAGACACACGAGCCCTGGGGAACACCGCAGGTGATAGGAATGGGGTCTGCTGCGGCCATGGGAGAGAAGACCCTCATGGTCCTACCGTTGAGGAAGGATGTGATCCAAGTGATGGCCTCTGTTGAGAAGTGAGCTGCAGTATGGAGATGTGAACATAGGACAGAATGATCGACCAGGTCGAAAGCTGCAGATAGGTCAAGGAGAAGGAGTAAGGCAGCTTGCCCGTTGTCTCTGATCGAATCAATCTGGGCTTTTAGGTCAATGAGAGCGGTTTCCGTCCCGTGTTGGGGCCGGAACCCAGACTGTCTAGATCAGAGGTCGCCAAACAGTCGATCGCGGGCGACTAGTAGCTCGCCTGAGCCTTTTCAGTCGCCCGTGTTCAGGATCAGAACCCTAGTCGGCCCAACTGCAGGCAGAGAGCTTGGCTACTGTGCCACTTGGAACTGCTTGTAAATCCACTGACAAATGTCAGTATCACGTTATGCTTCTGCAGGCCGCCTGTAGTACCACAGTTGGCCTTGTGCGACCTCACGACAGTCTTTCTTAAGCAAGCTGCTCTTGTTTGCCAGAGATGTTGGAGGGGCTGGGGCAGGATCAGGATCATTGTGACCACGCAATGAAAATATCACAGTAGCACTGCTGCTCGCCTGGAAATGTTCAAAATAATATTTAAAAAAATGGTGCAATTTCTTTCCAAATTCCACACCATACATTTCCACTTTAAATCACTTCCATGACACAAGTACACCCACTTTTAGTACATTAAGCAATCCATAGACACGCTGTACAGTGAAGCCTACCAGGGTAGTTCAGCAGGTTGACAGACCGATGCTGAGATGTTATATATTCAAAACTACAGGTTGTTAATCGTATGACTTTTTGCAATGCATTATAAACAAAGTGCTATACAATGTGTTTGGCCAGGGTATGGGTGGGCTGGTTGCTTGCTTATATTCAGGGCTGAGGTGAGGATATTTCTGCCCCAGTGAAAATCAAAAGTTGGCACCCATGAACCCACAGTTTAATTTCCTAAAAACTGCTGTCAGCATAACAGAAGCATTTGTGATTAACCAGTTTGACAAGCATATAACATCTCTATAAATATAACTTGTGCTAAAACACAGAGGGGCTCACAAATAATGGTAATGATGTGTTATTTATATATTGCCTTAATCCAAAGCGCTTTACAAAGCACATATTTACATGCAATATCACCCAACTGAAATTGGTACTCATGTATCAACCTCAGAAGGATGAAAGGCTGAGTTGGCCTTGCCGGGATTTTAACCTGCGACCTGCAGATCACGCTCAGATAGCAGCAGCGAGCGCTCAACGCGCTGAGCTATCTTACCGGCAAATAACAGAGTATGTGTGGTGTCTGACAAAAAAAAACATTTCAAAGAAAACTTTTTAACGCAAGCAACATTTTTCAATTTGGAAATTACTTTTTTTTTATTTGGAAAATAACAGTGTGCCTAGCATGTAGAAAGCCTGCATAAAACGCAAAGGAAGGGGCACAAAAATTACAGGATATTTGTATGGTAGTCCAACAAATATCTGTCTTTTTGAGACAGCTACTGATAAATAATAATGCAACAAAGAGGTTTTTGAAGTTCTTAATATATTCGTGAAGGCATAGGTTATTCCATCTGTTTATAGAGGGGAAATAATCGAGCCAAAAAAATATTGGTAAAAATTCCGAGGCTTATAAATATCCCCACCCCGATATCGTCCGCTAGTAGTTCTCCACTGTTGGCATCCACTACAAGTAGCTCTAGCTAACGTAAAGGTTGGAGACCCCTGGTCTAGATCCTAGGAGGTTGTGTTCTTCCAGGTGCTTCTGTATTTGAACATAGGCACCTTGTCCAGAAGTTTTAGGAGAAAGGGAACGGTCGTTATGGGTCGGTAGTTGGTGGGTATGGCAGGGTCGAGAGTAGGTTTTTTCAGTAATGGGAGTACCCAAGATTGTTTTAAATTAGTGGGGATAGATCCAGTGGCGAAGGAGGCATTGATCAATTTTGTGATGAAAGGGGAGAGGTCCCGGGCAGCATCTTTGATGAGCTGAGCAGGGCACAGGTCTCCCTGGCAGTTGGACGGTTTCAAAGATAGGATGATTTTTTCCACTTCCAGAGTATTGACTTTGGTGAACTGGAAGCGGGCTAGGTCGGTAAGGATAGGTTTGTTGTGAGTTTTTAAGTTGAGTGTGTTATTCAGGGAGGCTCTTTTGCTGGAAATTTTACTTTGAAGAGTCACAATCTTATTAGCTAGGGCATTTTGAATATCTGAGCACCAGTTTTTATCTTTGGTACAGGTGTCAGGGGGTGCTATGGGGGTTTCTATTTCTTTAAGGATTGTAAAGAGTTCTTTCATGTTCGATTTGGCTTTGGATATACGGGAGTCAAATGAGGTTCGTTTGGCCAGGTAGATTTCTTTCTTGTACAGTGCTGCTAATTTGGAGAGTTTGAGTTTGTTTGAGTCTGAAGGTTTTTTTTTCCAAATGGCCTCAGAACTTCTTTTTTGCTGCCTTAAGTTTTTGAGGAATGGTGTATACCATTTGTTGAGGTGTGTTTTTGGTTTGCTTGATCAGAGTTTGAATGGGGCGATGTGGTCCATTGCGGTGGCCATAACCTTGTTATATTCTTCGACCAAGGACTCAGGGTTCAGGTCGTCTGGCAATGTTTTAAGAGTGGGAAGTAGATTAGGGATAAGTCTTTCTACTGTAATGTTTTTCTTGTTTCTGGTAAGGGTGGGTGGGGCCTTAATGATAGGCGTGGGTGTTGGTCTATCAGTGGAAAGCATGAATGAAATCAGATGGTGGTCAGTCCAGGCTAAAGGTGAGATGTTTGTAATATTCGCTAGGCAGTTATGGTCGGCCACCCAGTCGAGAGTTCTGCCTTTCGAGTGTGTTGGTGACGTGCATCTTTGCATGAAGCTTAATTCAGATAGAGTGTTGGCTATAGTGCTGGCGGGATGGTCTTCCGTGTCATTGTAACCCAAGTTGAAGTCTCCTAGGGTGAGTGCTTGAGTGGAACTTTTAAGGTTGCTGGACAGGATGGAATTAAGGTCTTCATTGAAGGTGCCAATGGGGCCTGGCAGGCGGTAGATCAAGTAGATGTTAAGGGTTTGGGTGTTAGTGAGAAGTATTTTTACTGCTAAGGTTTCACAGGAGGGGGCTAGTCTCATGGTAAGACTGCACTTATGGATAATGGCGACACCACCTCCTCTAGAGTTGGGTCGGTCTTGTCTCAGGGTGGTGTAATTATCTGGGATTGCCAATGTGAGCATAGGGCCTGCTGCTGGGTGTAACCATGTTTCGGTGATGGCGAGGAAGTCAAGGGCTGCTATCGATATTAAGTCAGCGATTTCAATGGCATGGGCTACCAACGATCTGGCGTTGATCAGAGCTCCCTTGATCTTGGGGCTGACTGTGTTTTTGGGAATGGAATCTGACTTTTCTGAGCTGGTAGTGTGGCGCTTATCCTGTAAGGGTTGAGGAGTGCCTAAAATGAAGGAGTTATGAGGGGTGAGCAGTGAAGTTTAGGTGATATGTCACTGAATTGTGTAACGGGATTGGGTCGGAATGGTTGCGTTCTGCGGTTTTGTCTATTAGGCAATGAGCGGGCCAAAGGCTCGTGGATTTTGGCTAGCCTGGCTCTAAGTCCAAGGTTCCTTTCTGTGGTAATACGAGGGTGTCTGGAGGGTGGCAGTACCTGAGGCTCAATTAAATCTAAATAAGGTACTTGGTTGTTAGATCTAGATAAAGCTGGCATGTTGGGTAATTGTGGAGTCATCTTAGTAGGTATTGCAGTGTTGAGGCTGATCAGGATATAGGCCAGCAGGTAGGAGGTAAGTAGATACATACTGGATAAAAGCATCAAGCAGTAGTGGCTGATCAGTATAGTGCCACAGGAGGGATTACAATTAAGGTAGCAATGTCTAGGTAGCTAAAATACAGTTAGCGCCGGAGGTAGCTTAAGACACAGTTAACACCGCAGACTACAGGATCAATTTGGGCTCAGTGCAAAGTGATATCTAGATTTGAGATTGTGCAATTAGTTGGCAGAGAGCAGTTCTATCAGGTCAATAGGGCACAATGCTGCAACAAACAAATATTTGGGCAAAATGGCTAAATGCAGGGATCAGGGAGTGGGCAGTATGCAAATAAGCAGCGTAGGCAAATGGAGGAGAGGTAAGTATTAGAGACCTGTTTGTGCCACTTGGTACAGGTTATAGTATGGAGCAGCGCACAGTTGGGTCACAGTACAAGGTTATCATATAGTTTATGTGGTACTTACATCAGGTATGCAGGTACCTGTGCGTAGAGAATAGTTCAAGCAACAAAGATCGAATCGGGGTGGCCAACTGCGCCGAACCGCGGCGAACAGGGGCAGAACAGGGCCTTTTTCTTCGGCCTTCGTTTGGAGGCCGCCGGCTTCCGCCCGCCAGCGAACCTAATTGGGCAGCTGGATATCCAGCCTGGTATCTTGGCAACGGGCCTCAGCCTCGTTGTCGGCCTGCATTGCGCCCGCCATTTCGGGGCCAGGCGCTCTAAAAAGACAGGGTCAGGCGGCAGTGGAGTGGAGCTTCAGTCGGGAAGCTACTCCAATGGAGCATGTAGTGTTGCACCTTGCAGATGGATTCTCGTAGGTAGGTCGGTGGGCTGATGGAGACCTGGAGGATCAGGCAGCATCGATGCGTGCCTCGGCAAATGGTGGTGTTCGCGAGCGCGGATGGCGCGGTGCTGGTGGAGTGGCTCCTGCTGGAAGGGAGGGAGGGGCTCCTGCCCACTTCACTAGCAGGGAGTAATGCTGCTCACTGGGGCAGAACAGGGCCTTTTTCTTCGGCCTTCGTCTGGAGGCCGCCGGCTTCTGCCCGCTGGCGAACCTAATTGGGCAGCTGGATATCCAGCCTGGTATCTTGGCAACGGGCCTCAGGCTCGTTGTCGGCCTGCATTGCGCCCGCCATTTTGGGGCCAGGTGCTCCAAAAAGACAGGGTCAGGCGGCAGTGGAGTGGAGCTTCAGTCGGGAAGCTACTCCAATGGTGCATGTAGTGTTGCACCTTGCAGATGGATTCTCGTAGGTAGGTCGTTGGGCTGATGGAGACCTGGAGGATCAGGCAGCATCGATGCGTGCCTCGGCAAATGGTGGTGTTCGCGAGCGCGGATGGCGCGGTGCTGGTGGAGTGGCTCCTGCTGGAAGGGAGGGAGGGGCTCCTGCCCACTCCACTGGCAGGGAGTAATGCTGCTCACTGGGGCAGAACAGGGCCTTTTTTCTTCGGCCTTCGTCTGGAGGCCGCCGGCTTCCGCCCGCCGGCGAACCTAATTGGGCAGCTGGATATCCAGCCTGGTATCTTGGCAACGGGCCTCAGGCTCGTTGTCGGCCTGCATTGCGCCCGCCATTTTGGGGCCAGGTGCTCCAAAAAGACAGGGTCAGGCGGCAGTGCAGTGGAGCTTCAGTCGGGAAGCTACTCCAATGGTGCATGTAGTGTTGCACCTTGCAGATGGATTCTCGTAGGTAGGTCGTTGGGCTGATGGAGACCTGGAGGATCAGGCAGCATGGATGCGTGCCTCGGCAAATGGTGGTGTTCGCGGGCGCGGATGGCGCGGTACTGGTGGAGTGGCTCCTGCTGGAAGGGAGGGAGAGGCTCCTGCCCACTCCACTGGCAGGGAGTAATGCTGCTCACTGGGGCAGAACAGGGCCTTTTTCTTCGGCCTTCGTCTGGAGGCCGCCGGCTTCCGCCCGCCGGTGAACCTAATTGTGCAGCTGGATATCCAGCCTGGTATCTTGGCAACGGGCCTCAGCCTCGTTGTCGGCCTGCATTGCGCCTGCCATTTTGGGGCCAGGTGCTCGAAAAAGACAGGGTCAGGCGGCAGTGGAGTGGAGCTTCAGTCGGGAAGCTACTCCAATGGTGCATGTAGTGTGGCACCTTGTAGATGGATTCTCGTAGGTAGGTCGTTGGGCTGATGTGATGTGTACGAGCACGATACAAATAAAATATCATATCATATCATGTTGTACAGACTAATGAGACCCACCCATTGCCACTGACTGCGCAGACCAAGATTCAGACTCAAAAGAGCCGGGGGATCAAGCTTTCCAGTCGTGGCAGCTAACTCTTAGACCAACCTACCTCTTGCCTTGCGATCTTAACCATCCTAGCGTCTGTTCAGAAACAATCTCAATACACACCTGTTCTACTAACTAAGACTATATGAGCCTATGTACTGAATGCACAATGTCTATCAGTAGAGCCTGGATGCAAAAGTGTGACTATGCATGTGGAGTAGGACAGTCGTAGCAGATAAGAGGTAGGGAAAAGGAAGCCATTCCGTGTGAGAAGGATCTTACGAGAACTCTCTTAGCTCGTGAACATCAGTGGTGAGCTGGGCATGTTGGCTGGCCCGTGATGGGTACATTCAGCAAAGAAACAAAGCTACGATAGGGTTCCTCTTTAAAAGTAATAGGTGAGGGAGCTCTGGGCAGTGCTGGCATGCGATCTCGCAAGGTGAGCAAGATACTGCAAGCTATGACCAGTCCAAATGACCATCTGGAAGGTACACAAGAATCCATCCACACTGCGACCCAGTGCCCACTTCCCACTCAGACGCCACTGGTTCAGTGCTGAGCCGAAGACGCATAAGGAGGCAGAGGTGGGCCCGTTCCTAGGCACAACTGCTGAAGTTCACATCTGGGTACTGGAGGCTACCAGCCCCACTACAGAAGTTATGATGGTGGGGTCGGCCGTAAGCCCGTTTCAGTTTCTCAGCAGTGCCTCTTCACTAGTCCTCCAAGACCAAACAAATGCAAGGAGGTTCTAGGCCGAGCAATGCAGCAGCAAAGAGGTGCCTCAGGGGGTTGGCGTCAGTTTCTAACTCTGAGGAATGAAGTGAGAGCAAAGGAGAATGGAATGCCTTGTGCCAAGAGTTTGCAAAGGATGAGATTAAGCCCAAGGACTGCATCTCTCTTGCACTAAAATGTCTACACTGGCTCCCGGCTGCTGCATGGATTAAATTCAAATCCCTCTGCATCATCCACAAGGCTGTCTGGCACCAGGGACCACACTATCTTCAATCTTGTCTTACTAAATACTCTCCGTCTTGACCACTATGCTCATCTGGCTTCAACTCTCTGTGTGTAAAGCGTTTTGCTAAACAGAGGGTAGGTGGTCGATCTCTCTCCTCTGCTGGCTCCCTCCTATGGAACAGCGTCTCCCTCCCTCTGTGCCTTGAGCAGGATCTTCTCAAATTCTGGAAGCTCCCTAAGACTCCCCTCTTTACCTCTTCCTTCCCTTCGTTTCTCCTCTGCTAATTCCACAGTTGCTGCGATTGGTGATCTGGACCCCTATGCACCTTGGGACTCTTGCCTCCCCACCCAATTGGCCGAGCTTCTGTCTATCCTCTGCATTTACACCCATTGCGGCTCCAGGCCGTGTTGCACTCAACACCCCAAGCACTTCATCTGTGTGGCTCACCCATGAGCTCAGACTCCCCAGCACTTACGCCCTGCCCTCTTCCTTGCTGCACTTGCATGTTCTGAATACTCAAAAGGCATAGCAGGTTTGTTCTCTTCCCCCCTCACCCACGCTGTGCTCTTAAATATTGTGTTTTTATGTATTGCAATGTACCTCCTACCCCAGCTCCCTCCCGTGCCCTGTGGGCGCTTTGAAACAGTATTGTCTTGTTGTGTAAGCGCCTGACAAGCAAACAATAAATAAATATAAAATAAATACCACATTTTAAAGTGTAAATGATTTTTTTTTTGAGAAATGCACAGCAAACGTTGGCCATGGGAGCCAGTGCTCTGCTGTTGTCTCGTAATGGCCCCATTCCTGCTTACGGCCATTTGTAGGTGTCTTCTTTTGGGCTCAGCGGTTACAAAGTTAGGGCGGTAGGGCCTCTGATCCTGCTTCTCCTCCTAGAACTTGCTCAATAGTGTCTCACATTCCCTTCCTAAGGCCCCGAGGAGGAATCAGAGATCACGTGAAAGGAGTCCTCAACGTTCCGAGGCTTTCCCAGAGGTGGCTCTTCCTTATGTGTGCCCCGAAGCCAGTCCCTTATAGAGCTGAATCCTTCCCCAATCTCCCACCAGGGTCTGTCGACTGCAGCTGGTTTCCTTTCAATGTCTGAAGGTAATCTCCCCTCTGAGATAGGAATTTGCCCTCTCCCCCGAGAGTGCCATGAACTAAATATTATCTCCCCCAGAGATCCAATGCAGAGAGAACCCTGTGCGGTGGATAGACAATAGTGTTGTAGCGTTGTGGTGAGCTTCTGAGCTATGAATACCATTCTAGTATAGCGCCTGTATTGGTGTTTGTTGTTCTTCCGGTAACTTGTGTGTTTATATTGACGTTCAAGCAGTCCTAGCTTCTTTTCTGTTAATTGCAAGATGTCAACACAAAGGGTATCTCCTTATGGGTTCCTGTCCGCTAACCAGGGCAAATAAGGACGACACATGGAACAGGACAAGGGTAAATAAGGACCATACATGGCAAAGGGCCAGGTAAATGAGGACCACACGTGAAACAGGACCAGGGTAAATAAGGACCATAGGTAAAGGGCCAGGTAAATAATGACTACACATGGAACAGGACCAGGGTAAATAACGACCACACATGGAAAAGGACCTGGGTAAATAAGGACCACACATGGAAAAGGACCAGGGTAAATAAGGACCATACATGGAAAAGACCAGGGTAAATAAGGACCATACATGGAAAAAGACCAGGGTAAATAAGGACCGTACATGGCAAAGGGCCAGGTAAATAAGGACTACACATGGAACAGGACCAGGGTAAATAAGGACCATAGATGGAAAAGGACCTGGGTAAATAAGGACCACACATGAAAAAAGGCCAAGGTAAATAAGGACCATACATGGAAAAAATCCAGGGTACATATGTACCATACATGGCAAAGGGCCAGGTAAATAAGGACTACACTTGGAACAGGACCAGGGTAAATAATGACTACACATAGAAAAGGACTATACATGGCAAGGGGCCAGGTAAATAAGGACTGCACATGGAAAAGGACCTGGGTAAATAAGGACCATACATGGCAAAGGGCCAGGTAAATAAGGACTACACATGGAACAGGACAAGGGTAAATAAGGACCATATATGGCAAAGTGCCAGGTAAATAAGGACTGCCCATGGAACAAGACCAGGGTAAATAAGGAGTACACATGGAAAAGGACCATACATGGCAAAGGGCCAGGTAAATAAGGACTACTCATGGAACAGGACCAGGGTAAATAAGGACTACACATGGAACAGGACCAGGGTAAATAAGGACTACACATGGAACACGACGAGGGTAAATAAGGACCATACATGGCAAAGGGCCAGGTAAATAAGGACTACTCATGGAACAGGACCAGAGTAAATAAGGACTACACATGGAAGAGGACCAGGGTAAATAAGGACCATACATGGCAAAGGGCCAGGTATATAAGGACTGTACATGGAAAAGGACCAGGGTAAAAATGGACCATACATGGCAAAGGGCCAGGTAAATATGGACTACACATGGAACAGGACCAGGGTAAATAAGGACTACACATGGAAAAGGGCCATACATGGCAAAGGGCCAGGTATATAAGGACTACACATGGCAAAGGGCCAGGTAAATAAGGACTACACATGGAACAGGGCCAGGGTATATAAGGACTACACATGGAAAGGGAACATACATGGCAAAGGGCCAGGTAAATAAGGACTACACATGGAACAGGACCAGAGTAAATAAGGACTACACATGGAACAGGGCCAGGTAAATAAGGACTACACATGGAAAAGGACCGGGGTTAATAAGGACTACACATGGAACAGGACCTGGGCAAATAAGGACTACACATGGAACAGGACCAGAGTAAATAAGGACTACACATGGCAAAGGACCATACTGTCATGCGCGAGCGCACTTGGCGGGTGCTTCCGCGTTGGAGGTTGAGAGGCTGGGTATGACATTGGGTATAGCCTTTACGTCTCTCTCTCGCTTTCTACTCCTCGCGGTCTAGTCTTTTGCACTGCGGCGGCTGCTGGGAGGTACTTCACCCTTCTGCTCCCAGCAGTCCGGGCGTTGCAAGCATCTGACTCGATGCTCTATTAGGCTGTCACGCTAGTGCTCTCTTTATTTCGCTTCGCACAAAGCCTTTCTTTCTTACGTTTCCCGGCCCAAGCATCCCTTTTCTCTGGTGGCCAGGCCGGTCTTTGTTGCCTTCTCTTTCTCTTACCTTTGCTCTGGGTTTCCTCGCTCCCTCTACTGTTTTCTGCCTCTTGCCTGGTTACTTTTGGTTTCACGTCCCCACAGAACCGGCTGCTCTTCTGCCTTGGTTTCTTACCCTGCCAGTGCCTCCTCAGTTGGATCAAGTCATTTCCGGAAGACAGCCCGACGTTCTACTACTTCCCGCACCTCCATTGGACAACGCAGACATATACTTACCAGAAGGTTTGTTTTTAAGCAAAAGCTTTTTGTCCCCTTGTTTATGTGCCTGTCCTTGGGATAGGAGCCACTGTCCTGCAGCTTACAGACAGTCACTGTGGCTTCTACCCAAGGCAGAAACCTACCGCTGAAAAAACAGAAGGGCTACCTTTCACACAGTCACCTGGATGTGGAGTCAGTCTTAACTAACAGCTCAGGTGAGGAGGAAGTCGAAGGGAGTGGGTTGGTGGTTCCCTGGAAATCTGAAGCCCAAGTATCCCAGCAGAATATTGACATAGTTGACAGTTTGCAACGCCAGCAAGAAACCATGGCTTCATCGGAGCAGATCCAGGAACTCTGGATGGCTATACAGGGTTTATCTCAAGAACTACAGACGGTCAAGACAGAGAATTCGGTGTTAAAACAGCTGGTAACAGCTCGTGAGTCATTAACCCAGGAGTTACCTCTGATGACACTATCTTCAGGGAAGTTCGTCGGAACCCCTAAGAGGGTTAAGAAATTTGTGGAAGCTTGTACTATATATTTCACGTTCCACCCCCGGGCATTTGCATCCAACCAAGTTAAGGTGGGCTTTGTTATTTCAAATATGTTAGGAAATGCCCTGGCCTGGGCAACCCTGTTAGTCACGGGTGCTAACACTATTTTGCAAGACTACGGAGGGTTTCTGACCCTCCTCAAGCAAACATTTGAGTGACCAGAACTCACTTATACCGCTAGTGAAGATCTGTTTGACGTCAAACAAGGGTCATCAGATGTTCTCTCTTACATCACCGCTTTCAAGACTCTGGCTCCCGGTTGTGGTTGGCCAGAGTAAGCACAATACGCAATTTTTCGAAGGGGTCTGAGAGACGAGATTAAGGATGAGTTGGCTCTTTCTTCACGACCCGCTAACTTCCCTGACTTGCTTTCGGCGGCTCTGCAGATAGAGTGTAGGCTTCAAGAAAGACGCTCGGAGAGAAGAAGACAAAGAGGCGGTTTATCGTTTGGCAAAACTTCATCTCCACCAGACCACTACCCAGTTCTGGCTAAGGAGGAGCCAATGCAGATCGGTACAACCAGAACCCCACTTTCTGCTGAAGAAAGAAGGCGAAGAAGAAAAAGAGGTCTCTGCGCTTATTGTGGATCAGTTCAGCATTTACTTAAGGATTGTCCAGAATTGCCAAAGAAGAGATCGGGAAACGAACACCCTCGGTCCAAGTAGGGATGGGTAACCAAGGGAAATCTCCAATCAGCCCTAGTCCCTAAGTTTCTTTGTCCGTCTCGGTGACAGATATCAAAGAAGACTCCATACTAATGGTCATCGCAGTGCTTATCGACTCATTCAAGGCACCACTGAGTCCTTGGCCTTACTTGATTGTGGGGCGGCGGGGAACTTTGTAGACACTGTATGGGCAGACCAGGTTGGACTGCACCGCATCACTCGCAAGGAAAGACAAAAAGTGGAAGGGGTGGATGGCTCTCCTTTATCTTCAGGGCCGA
The DNA here is from genome assembly GCF_040938575.1 of Ambystoma mexicanum. Taxonomy (NCBI): domain Eukaryota; kingdom Metazoa; phylum Chordata; class Amphibia; order Caudata; family Ambystomatidae; genus Ambystoma; species Ambystoma mexicanum. The sequence goes on from NC_090931.1 coordinate 30,093,385, forward strand.
TTATTCATACCACAGAGGAATTGCGAATGACCATATTCCAACATAAAGAGCAGATTCGGTTTGACATTATTCGGGCGGCCCATTTCCCAATCATATTGGGTATTCCCTGGCTTCGCAAGCACAACCCTCGCATGTATTGGGCGAACAATCAGCTGACTTTTGAGTCCAGTTACTGCAAACAAAACTGCCTCCATTCACTTCAATACACCAAGGTTCAGGCGGTGTTCACCACTCCAGAAGACAACATCAGCATCCATACCGTATGCAAATTTTGTGTTCCCTTTCAGGCAGTTTTCAACGATTGCAAACCTGCAATCTTGCCTCCTCATAGGCCGGAAGATTGCTCCATTGAATTAGAACCCAACGCTCTGGTTCCTTTTGGGAGAATGTTTTCTCTTTCTCAAGTAGAAAGACAGGTTCTACGGAGTTACTTGGGCACAAACTTAGAAAACGGTCTCATCCAGTCTTCCAAATAACCTGCGGGGGCGTCTCTTTTCTTTATCTCCAAAATGGATTCTTCAGACCTTCGCCCGTGCATAGTCTACCGAGGCCTCAATAGAGTTACCATCCGTGACCGCTATCCGATGCCATCAAAGCAGTCCAAGGCGCTCAGTGGTTTACTAAGCTGGATCTCCGCAATGCTTATCATCTATTGAGGATAGCCGAAGGGGATGAATGGAAGACAGCATTCCGTACCCCTTTTCGTTTATTCGAATATAAAGTGATGCCTTTCGGACTTGTCAATGCACCGGCTGTATTTCAGCGTTTCATGGATCGATTATTTTCAGATTTATTATTTGTCTCAGTGATCATATACTTGGATGACATTCTCATATTTTCTTCTACCCACGAGGAACATGTGGGCCATGTCAAGGAGGTATTGAAGAGACTACAAATCAATCAACTCCTCGCTAAACCCGAGAAATGTGTGTTCAAGGTAACCTCAATTCCCTATCTAGGGTTTGTGATTTCTCAGGATGGCATTCCCATGGATTCTCGCAAGGTATCCGCCATCCTGGATTGGCCCACTCCATCATCGGTAAAGAGATGCAAATATTCCTCGGACTGTCCAACTTCTGCAGACGCTTTATTCCAGGGTTTTCTGAAACGGTTCTCCCCATAACGTCCTTGCTAAAGTGGAGTTTGCGACCCTTTCTTTGGACAGAAGAGGCTAACAAGAGTTTTCTCCTGCTCAAGAGGCTGTTTTGATCTGCACCAATCCTACATCAACCAGACCAGGAGAGACCATTCATTGTAGAGACGGACGCATCTGATTCTGCCATTGGTGCCGCGCTCCTGCAGGAAGAGGATGGTAAGGAGTTTCCCGTGGCTTATCTTTCAAAAACCTTATCACCCAGTTAACGGAACTATTCCGTGCTCGAAAAGGAGCTTCTAGCCATGAAGCAAGCCTGTGAGGAATGGTGTCACTTACTTCTAGGGCTAGACATGCATTCATACTTCGCACAGATCATAAGAATCTGCAAGGCCCTCAAGCCATGGAGTGTTCCAATTCTCGCCAAGCTCGCTGGGCTCACTTCTTTGCGCAATATAACTTCACAATCACATATCTACCTGGCTCTAAGAATACACAGGCAGATGCCCTTTCTCGGAAAGACCACTTCCTCCTAGGGCAGAGCCAACCCAGAGAACGTATGTTTCCTGAGACTAAAATTGTGACCTTGGTTAATACATTTCTACAGCAAGTGAAGGGCGCTTTGGTAACTGAAGGTCCCAGGTCTGCAAAGACTTCTGAACAGTACTATGAGGTTGCGGACAGCTGGTGGTTCTATCAGAACAGACTATATATCCCTGAAGGTCCTTTCCGGAAACAGATCATAAGTTGGTGTCACAATCACCTCACAGCAGGACACAGGGGACGATTAGCCACTACGGAATTAATAGAAAGATCCATCTTTCGACCCACTCTTAGGAAGGAAGTAAAGTCGTATCTGGAGGCATGTCCAGTATGTGCCATGGCTAAATATCAAACCGGAAGACCATTGGGTCTTCTCACACAAGCCCTTGTTCCTTCTCGACTGTGGGAGGATATCTCAACGGATTTCGTAGTGGAGCTTCCTGTGTCTGAATCATGTACTTGCATCATGGTCACAGTGGATACCCTCACTAAAATGGCCCATTTTTCTCCTCTGGCGGGTTTACCCACTGCGTCAACCATGGCTGACGTATTTATCAAAGATATATTTCGTCTGCATGGTCTTCCTAACAAGGTGATTTCCGATAAAGGAAGTCAATATATTTCCAATTTCTGGAAAGCACTGTGTAAACGCCTCGGCATTGAACGGGCGCTATCTTCCAGATTTCACCCCCAATCTAACGGGCAGATGGAATGCCTCAATGCCACCCTGGAGCAGTATCTGAGATGCTACATCAACCAGACTCAAGACAATTGGGTGAGGTTACTTCCTACCGCCAAATTCACATATAACAACTCCAAACATTCCGCCATCAGAATGACTCCATTCTTTTGTAATTATGGTATACATCATCGCTCTATGCTTCCTCACCCCAGTGGCTCACCTGCCACGGAAGAGTTGTTGGCTACCCTTTCAGAGGCACACAAGGCAGCAGCCATTAATTTGAGAGCTAGCCAGAAGATTTCCAAGACTCAAGCAGACAAATATCGCAAGGACTGTCCCAAGTGGTCGACAGGCACCCAAGTCTGGCTTTCTACTAAGTTTCTTCCCAGATGGGTCCACCCTTCTAAACTCTCTCCTCGTTTCCTGGGGCCCTTTCTCATTCTCTCTTAGATTAATCCTGTTACTTTTAAACTGAAGCTCCCTGCTAGCCTCAGCCGCATTTATTCTGTCTTTCATGCTTCTCTTCTCAAGCCTTTTTTTTCTGATCCCACTCGTAATAGGACATTCCAGCCAGATCGTTCTACGGGTATAGACCCAACAGAATATGAAGTCTCTTCCATCCGTGACTCTCGTTATTACAAAGGTCGGTTGGAATATTTGGTGTCATGGAAGGGGTATCCAGAGTCGGAGGATTCCTGGGAACCAGCTTCCTTTGTTCATGCCACCAGGCTGTTGAAAAGGTTTCACCAATTGCACCCGTGCAGACCAGGGTACTACAGCCCTAGAGGGGGGCCTACTGTCATGCGCGGGTGCACTTGGCGAGTGCTTCCGCGTTGGAGGTTGGGAGGCGGGTTACGACGCAGGGTATAGCCGTTACGTCTCTCTCTCTTTCTACTCCTGGCAGTCTAGTCTTTCGCACGGCGGCGGCTGCTGGGAGGTACTTCACCCTTCGGCTCCCAGCAGTCCGGGCGTTGCAAGCATCTGACTCGATGCTCTATTAGGTTGTCACAATAGTGCTCTCTTTATTTCGCTTTGCACAAAGCCTTTCTTTCTTACTTTTCCCGGCCCTAACCTCCCTTTCCTCCGGTGTCCATGCCGGTCTTTCGTGCCTTCTCTTTCTCTTACCGTTGCTCTGGGTTTCCTCGCTCCCTCTACTATATTGTGCCTCTTGCCTGGTTACTTTTGGTTTCTAGTCCCCACGGAACCGGCTGCTCTTCTGCCTTGGTTTCTTCCCTGCCAGAGCCTCCTCAGTTGGATCAAGTCATTTCCATAAGACAGCCCAACGTTCTACTACTTCCCGCACCTCCATTGGACAACGCGGACGTATACTTACCAGAAGGTTTTTTTTTTTAAGCGAAAGCTTTTACCGTTGCTTATTAGCCTGTACTCAGGATAAGAGCCACAGTCCTGCAGTTTACAGGCGGTCACTGTGGCTTCTACCCGAGGCAGGAACTTACCGCTGAAAAAACAGAAGGACTACCTTTCACACAGACACCTGGATGTGGAGTCAGTCTTAACTGACAGCTCAGGTGAGGAGGAAGTCGAAGGGAGTGGGTTGGTGGTTCCCTGGAAATCTAAAGCCCAAGTATCCCAGCAGAATATTGACATAGTTGACACATACATGGCAAAGGGCCAGGTAAATAAGGACTATACATGGAACAGTACCAGGGTAAATGAGGACTACACATGGAACAGGACCAGGGTAAATAAGGACAATACATGGCAAAGGGACAGGTAAATAAGGACTACACATGGAACAGGACCAGGGTAATTAAGGACTACACATGAAAAAGGAACAGGGTAAATAAGGACCAATCATGGCAGAGGACCAGGTATATAAGGACTATACATGGAAAAGGACCAGGGTAAATAAGGACCTTACACGGCAAAGGGCCAGGTAAATACGGACTACACATGGAAAAGGACCATACATGGCAAAGGGCCAGGTAAATAAGGACTACACATGCAACAGGACCAGGGTAAATAAGGACTACACAAGGAAAAGGACCAGGGTAAATAAGGACTACACATGGAACAGGACCTGGGTAAATAAGGATTACACATGGAACAGGACCAGGGAAAATAAGGACCACACATGGAACAGGACCAGGGTAAATAAGGACTACACATGGAAAAGGACCAGGGTAAATAAGCACCATACATGAAAAAAAACAGGGTAAATAAGGATCATACATGGCAAAGGGCCAGGTAAATAAGGACTACACATGGAAAAGGACCATACATGGCAAAGGGCCAGGTAAATAAGGACTACACATGCAACAGGACCAGGGTAAATAAGGACTACACAAGGAAAAGGACCAGGGTAAATAAGGACTACACATGGAACAGGACCTGGGTGAATAAGGATTACACATGGAACAGGACCAGGGTAAATAAGGACTACACATGGAACAGGACCAGGGTAAATAAGGACTACACATGGAAAAGGACCAGGGTAAATAAGCACCATACATGAAAAAAAACAGGGTAAATAAGGATCATACATGGCAAAGGGCCAGGTAAATAAGGACTGCACATGGAACAGGACCAGGGTAAATAAGGACTACACATGTAAAAGGACCATACATGGCAAAGGGCCAGGTAAATAAGGACTACACATGGAACAGGACCAGGGTAAATAAAGATTACACATGGAACAGGACCAGGGTAAATAGGGACTACACATGGAACAGGACCAGGGTAAATATGGAGTACACATGGAAAAGGACCAGAGTAAGTAAGGACCATACATGGAAAAAGACATGGGTAAATAAGGACCATACATGGCAAAGGGCCAGGTAAATAAGGACTACACATGGAACAGGACCAGGGTAAATAAGGACTACACATGTAAAAGGACCATACATGGCAAAGGGCCAGGTAAATAAGGACTACACATGGAACAGGACCAGGGTAAATAAGGATTACACATGGAACAGGACCAGGGCAAATAAGGACTACACATGGAACAGGACCAGGGTAAATAAGGACTACACATGGAAAAGGACCAGAGTAGATAAGGACCATACATGGAAAAAGACCAGGGTAAATACGGACCCTACATGGCAAAGGGCCAGCTAAATAAGGACTACACATGGAACAGGACCAGGGTAAATAAGGACTACACATGTAAAAGGACCATACATGGCAAAGGGCCAGGTAAATAAGGACTGCACATGGAATAGGACCAGGGTAAATAATGATTACACATGGAAAAGGACCAAGGTAAATAAGGACCGTACTTGGCAAAGGGCCAGCTAAATTAGGACTACACATGGAACAGGACCAGGGTAAATAAGGACTACACATGGAAAAGGACCAGAGTAGATAAGGACCATACATGGAAAAAGACCAGGGTAAATACGGACCCTACATGGCAAAGGGCCAGCTAAATAAGGACTACACATGGAACAGGACCAGGGTAAATAAGGACTACACATGTAAAAGGACCATACATGGCAAAGGGCCAGGTAAATAAGGACTACACATGGAATAGGACCAGGGTAAATAATGATTACACATGGAAAAGGACCAAGGTAAATAAGGACCGTACTTGGCAAAGGGCCAGCTAAATTAGGACTACACATGGAACAGGACCAGGGTAAATAAGGACTACACATGGAACAGGACCAGGGTAAATAAGGACTACACATGGAAAAGGACAAGGGTAAATAAGGACCATACATGGCAAAGGGCCAGCTAAATAAGGACTACACATGGAACAGGACCAGGGTAAATAAGGACTACACATGGAACAGGACCAAGGTAATTAAGGACTACACATGGAAAAGGACCAGGGTAAATAAGGACCAATCATGGCAAAGGGCAAGGTATATAGGGACTATACATGGAAAAGGACCAGGTTAAATAAGGACCACACACAGCAAAGGGCCGGGTAAATAAGGACTAAACGTGGAAAAGGACCATACATGGCAAAGGGCCAGGTAAATAAGGATTACACATGGAACAGGACCAGGGTAAATAAGAACTACACATGGAACAGGACCGGGGTAAATAAGGACCACACATGGAAAAGGACCAGGGTAAATAAGGACCATGCATGGCAAAGGGCCAGGTAAATAAGGACTACACATGGAACAGGACCAGGGTAAATAAGGACTACAAATGGAATAGGTCCAGGGTAAATAAGGACTACACATGGAATAGGACCAGGGTAAATAAGGACTACACATGGAAAAGGACCAGGGTAAATAAGGACCATACATGGCAAAGCGCCAGGTAAATAAGGACTACACATGGAACAGGACAAGGGTAAATAAGGGCCATACATGGCAAAGGGCCAGCTAAATAAGGACCATACATGGCAAAGGGCCAGGTAAATAAGTACTACACATGGAACAGGACCAGGGTAAATAAGGACTACAAATGGAATAGATCCAGGGTAAATAAGGACTACACATGGAATAGGACCAGGGTAAATAAGGACTACACATGGAAAAGGACCAGGGTAAATAAGGACCATACATGGCAAAGAGCCAGGTAAATAAGGACTACACATGGAACAGGACAAGGGTAAATAAGGACCATACATGGCAAAGGGCCAGGTAAATAAGGACTGCACATGGAACAGGACCAAAGTAAATAAGGACCATACATGGCAAAGGGCCATATAAATGAGAACTATACAAGGAAAAGCAACAGGGTAAATGTATTTATTTATTTGACATTTAATGGCGCCCATACACAAGTGTTTCCAGGCGCCACAAGACAAGATGGGAGGGTAGGGAGAATATGGGAATAACAGAGTAGAGCAACAACAAAAAAAATATTGGCCTTGTGACAATCCTACTGGGCAAGTGCATGAACAAGGAGGTTGAGTATTGTGTTGCGTGAGAAACCTGAGGGTATTCTCATGCTTACTCCCCTGGGATACTCTATACAGGTGGCCAGGGAAAGGTCACTGCTCTTGGATCCTGACCCTGGGGCTGGACAAGGGAGGGAGGATCACCTGGGTGCAGGGTCCTTGGGGATTGAGAGTTGGATGCCTTCAGGCGAGACATGGTATCCCCCTTATCCTAATGTCAACCTACCTAGCCCTCCCCCGACCTTTACGGATTAATGTAGGTCAACTCCCCTTCTTTCCTCTCTTGGGACACCTGAAAATACTGAGATGAGGAAGAGACAGCTGAGAGTAATGAACATCACACACTCTCCCCACTCTAGTACTGAGATGAGGAAGAAGCAACTGAGAGTAGTGAACACCATTCACTTTCACCACTTAGGTAATGGGAAGAAGAAGATGCATGAAAGGTATGACAGTCAGGCATGTACTCTTAATCAAAGTCAGGCAGAATTGAATGATAGAATACACCTGCAGCCCATTGAAGGGCTACACGTGTATAAAAGGCGAAGTCACAAAGGAGTGAGAGAGAGAGACCTGGGGAACTTGGATAGAGATCACTGTAAAACCCAGGGAATCTGGAGACAGCAGTAATGGGACCTGAGGACTAGAAGGGGCGCCGGCCGCGATCCACAAACCAAGGGAAGTCTCCTGTGTGCAGAAGGAAGCCTCACATGTGAAGTGGGAGCAAAGGGAGCTACGGCGAGTCACGAACACCAAGAACGCTGTACCCGGCCTTGCATAGGCATTAAATGCGCCTACACGGAACGGAGCTCCTGTCCCCATGCAAGTAGGGCTTGCAGAATCCGAACCAGCAGCCAGAGGGAAGAAGGAAAGCAGCATGGACAGCCGGAGGAAGACACCTACAACCAGTGAGTGCTGGGGAAGTTACCCACAGACCGAGGCGCTCCGGGTGGGCTGCGAAGGTTGCAAACAGCGTTGAGGTAATAAATACCTCAGTTGCGAATGGAACAATGAAGTTAAATGGATGAATGGAAAACAAGTGGCGCGCATAGCAGTAAACCTGCTAATATTGAACTGAATGAAAACAGCAAAACTTCTAATATTTGAACAACAACCTGAATGCAAATAGCGAACTTGCTAATGTTTAATCCTGTACCAAAAGAAAATAGGAAACTAAAATTGAATGAAGGACTCTGACTGCAGAGTTGAAGTGAAGTCTGAGAAACGATTTGTTAGTTGAATATCAAACTGGTAAAAGGTACTAAAGGTTCCTGGCTGCATGACCTGTAATGAGTGGATCCCAAGACCAGAGAACCCCTCTATGGTGACAGGGAATCCTACTATTGATGCATATAAGGCTTGGGGAAGGGATCTCTGAGCTGTGAAGCATTGCTGGAACCTATAGCTCAAAGAACAAGCTTCAAGATACTTCCTTTTGTGACATATTTTGATATTGAACTTGGGGAAAGGTATCCTGGCATTTAAAAGGTGTGGAACTACATAACCTTAAATCCAAAAGAAGGCAACTTGAACATTGTGGTGAACCTGTTTGAGGAGAAGCTGAGGAATAAGCATGATCTGGAAATAGATCAGAACTTTACTTTTGGAAAACTGCTTAATTTATGGTTGACATCCCTACACATTGTGTTTGTGTTAGTTGGGAGGGAAAGCATAGGTTTTGGACACAAACTTTAAAGTTGGACTTACTAACAGAGACTATCCTGAGTTTGCTTAGGCAGGGAAATCCCACCTACGCATAGGGCAATTTAGGCCTTACACCATCTTGACGTTTAAGTTAATATAGATATTTTCATTACATTGACCAGGTTGTCTATGTCTCCTTCCATGATGCTGACCTCACAGTTGCAGTTGGTTTAAGAGTGCACTCATATGTTTTCAAGCATAGTGGTTGATGACAGCAGAAGGAGGTTGTGAATAGCACATAGCACATTGGCCAGATGCTGTCAGCCCCTGGTGGGGCACAGATGTTGGTAGAGAAAAGGGCAAAAAAAATCTGTAGCATTGTATAGTGATGGTTAATGAGTGAAGGCTCGAGAGGTTGAGGGTGAAAAGGTTTGTAGTGCCATTGGGTATGTCTCTGGGAGCACTTGAAGTTTTGGATTGGCCTTTAAAGGCAGAAGTTAGAGTGTGGGAGGCTTGTGGTTTGCATCCTTGTTGAAATCGGACACTGTTGTGTTTTGAAAGAGTTGATTTACTGTTGACAAGAACTGTAAAAATTAGATTGGGGACACTCCCCTCAGACATTTGTGCAAGTCCCTTCCATGGTATAATGACAAGATATGCAAATATAATGCAGAAAGTACTCGCGATACAGAGAGAAAAATAGCAAGGCCATGGCCCCAGGAAGGACGTCTTTCAAAATATGTGGTGCAACACATGACAACATATTTGCACGCTGCGTACAAAGGAAAGAAATTGAGCAACAGATTAGCTATATTGGAGCTATGGAAGATGTTTGAGGACAAGAAGGCAGACCCACCCAAGTGAGAGTGGATGCTCCGCCAGCATGGTTTGGGGGGCAAAGTGCCCACGGCACCTCCTCTTCCTCCTCAGACAGCTGGCCCTGTGACAGGAGGACAGGGATTTTACCCCTTAAAAGAATTGAAAGCAGTGGCAGGTTATACCAATCCAACAGACTTAGCGGAGCTAACCTAACAAATCAGAAAGTAGGCACCATTACTGATGAGCACAAAGAGCTCAGTGCCCTGCGGGTGAGGTTGATGGGGTGAGGAGGTGACCCAGAGAAGTAAATGGAACAACGGGACAACAGACCCACCGAATGACTGGGTGGGAGGACAAATATTGCTTAAATTGGATGGAAGGGGTACAGCGGATCCCGGAGACCCGAGGGGCGGAGCAAACGGAAAAGGAGGATGAGGATGAGGATGAACAAAAGAGAATAGAAGATGGGGAAAGAGAATTTTTGAAATAATGGAGGCAATAAGGAGAAGAGAAAGAGAGGAGAAGATGAGGAGTGGATTAGGGAGAGTAGAAAAGGAGAGGGAAGAAAAGGAAAGGACGAGAAAGCTGAATGAAGAAGAGGAGAGGGAAACAAGAAAGGCTGAAGAAGAAAAAGAGAGGCAGGCAAAATTAAGGAGGGAGAAGAGGGGATCAGAAATTGAGAGAATGATCACAGAATGACAGCGCAGAGAGAAGGAGGAAATGGAAAAACGCAACAGCTAGAAAGAGAGGAAAGTAGGGAGAGACACCATAAGGAAGTGAAAGAGATAATGCGGGTTCCCAGTCTTTCGTAGGAAGCGGGAATACGAAGGATGATTGGGACATTGTATGGAAGCAGGCGGGATAATGCGGTGGCCCTTAAGGCTAGCAAAATCACAGTGGGATCCTCGCAGAGAGAGAGGGAAGTGACTCACTGGGTAGAGTGATGAGGGGATGCCAGAGAGAAAATGTACTGAAACGACTGAGATTCGAGGACGAAGGAGAAGAAGAGAGTTATGAAAGTGTAGGAACAATATGGTCAGATGAGGAACAAGGGGACAGCGATGACGAAGAAGGGAGAAGGAGAAGGAGTTTGCGCTAGCCCTGCGAGGGGGGGAGCCCAGAACAGGAGACTCTAGGGGGCTAGGAGGAGGAAATGGAAAGAAGGAAGCTAGACCCTGAAGGGCATACCAAGCGCTGCAAAGGTCGATCGCATAGTGCAGCTGAGGGTACCCCATAGGCACAAAAGTTGAGGCGCTATTGGGGCTGAAGAGAGCTAGCATGATGGGAGCATTTACAGTAACGAAAGACATAAGGAAGCACGAAAAGAGTATGGGACTGACACAATTTCCGCTATTAGAAAAGAGTGGAGGACGACCACAATATATACCATGGCAACAAATGACCAAGGATAATTTGAGATGTAAATTGCCATAATTGACTGCATGGGCGGGGAAATTGATTTAAGAGTTAAAAAAATTGCCATAAGGAACAAAATGAGCAGCTTGAAGAGCTTGCTCTCTGCCATTCTTGGTGAGGTAGCTGATGACATTTGGAAGTAAGCAAGGTACCTTGGTGTGACGGCATAAAACACGGCACACAGTGAAGCGCCTTTCAATAGTTGTAGGGCATCTGTATGGCAGGCCCTGAGAGTACAATACTCACGCACATCTGACATGGGCACAATTATGGGACAAATCCCAATTCAATATATTCAAAATATCCAAGAACGCTGGCGTCTTGAGACTTGTAATCCATGGGATAAAACAATGAGTTTGTTGTACAACATGCTCAGTCAGGGACTACCAGGGCAAGTACAGCAGTTGAAGAAATGAGGATGAGGATGGAGGCAAAACCGTGGTCGGAAATTCTTTTGACCATAGTGCATTATTGTAGGTTAATGCAAGCAAACACGAGAACGAAACGTGAGGAAAGGAAGCAGGAAGAAGCAAAGTTAGTTCTAAAAAAATTATTGAAATATGCAATGCAAGGGGCAATATTGACAAGCAAAGATGGAGTGGTCAGACAGAATATGCAGTATCAGCAGTAAATGGCAGGGGGAGGTTTCACAGGAAGAGGGGACGATAACCATTGGGCATGGGGAAGAGGATGCATGCGCAGAGAGAGAGAGGAGGGGGGCACTAAACGCAGCAGGTAGGGAAAGATTCAGAGGGGGACATCCCCAGCACTCAGGGACACTGTTTCAATGTTGGTGATGCGGGAAGATGGGACACATAGCCCGAGTATGTAGAGGAGGGATGCAGCAAAATTGGCAAACCCCAATAGGGGCGCAACACATTCATTAGCATACACCACAGAGCAACACAACTATTATGCCCAATATCAAATTCAGCCACTGCCTTTCACGGCACAAATGGCCCCAGCACAAAATGTACTGGCACAGTCACAACAACCCATGATACAGACACCACAAGCACCTGTGTACACACATCAACTGCAGGCAACACTGCAAGCACCGACACAACAGAACATTGTTGCCACGAGACATCACAATGCCACAGTACAGACTCCTGCACCAATGCTAGGAAATGTAGCTGTTGTGAGAGTGAGTCCCTTTCAAGGGACAGGGATGAGCTTATACCCACAATAGGACTTTCCACAGACTGACTTGATGTGTTCAATCCTATCTGTTACACCCAACTAGAATGAGGAACCACGAGTGGGGGTAATCATAGGTGACCAGACATTCTCCTTTCTTGTAGATAAGGGGGCGACCAGGTCCTGTTTAGGGATGGGAGATGCCCATGTCAGGCATTGCCATGAATGCTCAAGGTTTTTCTGGGGGCCACAGATTTGGTTCTGTTCACCGACGAATTGCCAATCTCGGCGGGAGAGCATGATCTTACTATGCCACTGTTATATTCCTACCAGACACCAGTTAACATAATGGGAAGAGGCATGATGAGTAAGCTCAACATGACCATCTGGTTCACTGACCAGGGTATAGTGTGCTCTACTCCAGGGATTCACTATATGAATGCACAAGAATTCATTCAAGCATTCTGCGTCCAGACCATACAGAGGGGGGTGCCCCTAGATCCTGAGGTATTATAGTATGGGGTGGTTATATTGCTAGCATGGCTTCCAGTGATACAGGGTAAACTACCCCAGGTATGAAATAAGGTTTTATTCAGGCTAGACATTCTCCTGGATGAAGAGGAAGGACATGTGTTGCCATCAGAATTGGAAACAGTTATTGTGAGGGAAGAGAGAGTAGTCATTTCTGGGACTGATGATACGGGGAGAGCCTGGAGAGCAGTAATTGCAGTAGGAAAAGGACACAGACTGACCGACTTGCCAGACAAATAATTTATTAGGGACGATTTTTCAGATATTGAGACAGTGTTTTCATGATTATTACTTATTGGATGAGAATAATGTACAAGGACGCCCCACAGAGAATGGCTCTGATGAAAAAGACACCACCATTCTTTGATGACGAGCTGGCACAGGTACCAAGCATATTATGGACCAACAGTCCGTAATACGTTGGCTTGTTAAAAGGGATAGCAGCAGTCAAAATAAAGCTCAAGGCAGGGGCATTTCCTCCAAGGGCAAAATAATACCCCTTATCTAAGGAGGCAGACAAAGATATTTTTGAGACAGTCTGTGCACTAGTGCAACAGGGAATCTTATTACCATCAGAGACTCAATGTAACATGGCTATGTACCCAGTGAAGAAGGCGACAGGAGGGTTGTGGGGTTTTATACAGGATTTGCGTCCTCTGAAGAACGTTGTCAAAGCAGAGTTTACCTTAGTTCCTAATCCAGCCACAATATTATGTAGTCCTATTCAATATTTATTATTTATTATTATTTATTTCTACTGCGCCATAGCCCACAGGCATCAGGGCGCAAAACAAACAACATAAAAAGTTTACAGTCTGGGGAATTGGTTTATTCAAACAGAGAGTTTTTCAGATTTTGGGCCTCATTACGACCTTGGCGTTAAGGGTTTAACGGCGCCGTAAAAGTTGTCGGCGCCGTTAAACCCTTAACGCCTCATTACGAGTTCCCTTTGCGGGACCCGACCTTAACGCCTGCTTTTAGCAGGCGTTAAAGTAGGGTGCCGCAAAGGGACCTTGGTGCTAAGTACGTTGCCGCAATTTGCGGCACCGTACTTAGCGCATTCCCCATTCCCATTGAGCCCTATGGGGCAAAAATGGGAATGGGGAAGGGCCCAGGGTGAATGGGGAATTACCGCCCCGCCAACCTTGGAATGGGGCGGTAATTCCGCCATTCACCATGGCGGACCCCGGCATGGACCATGGTGGTAATAGCACCATGGTTTAGCGCCGGGGTCGTAATGAGGCCCGTCTCAAAGCAACATAATTTACCTCTAATGGCATAAATACTGGGAGTTTGTTCCAAGTACTAGCAGCATTACTGGGGAAAGCTCTTCCTGATCCTCTGGCTCTTTTGACATGAGCTATAGTCAGAAGGTGTGTGTTGCTTGAATGCAAAGTCCTGCAAGGAGAACATGTCCTCAATATTTGTTCCAGATATTGTGGAGCGTCTCCATACAGACACTTTTTAGTAAGAGCCAACGTCTTAAATAAGATTCTTTATCCTGCGGGTAGCCGATGAAGCTCCCTGCAGTGGTGTGCAACGTAATCCCTCTTAGTTGTGTTGTAGATTATTCTCACAACATTGTTTTGAACTGTCTGCAACTTTTGGATGTTCCCTTTACGTGCTCCGGCCATAAGGGCATTGCAGTAGTCCAGCTGGGGCATAATAATGGCTCTGACTAAGGTTTCACAATTGTTGCGAGATACCAGAGGGTTTATCTGCCTTAGAATTCTGAGATGATATTGTGCATTTTTTGTCACATAGTTGACATGTGCTTCCATATGTAGGAAGGCATCAAATATAGTGCCTAAGGTTTTTACCTTTTCACCTATCTTGATGGCACAGGTATCAATCATGAAGCTAACATAGGATTGATCCAATCTTTTTCTAGCCTGATAAGAACCAAAAACCATGATTTCTGTCTTAGAACTAATTAATCTCATCCAGTTTTCAATCATCCACTCCTGGATGATCGATGTAGATGTGGTTCAGAGTTGATGTGTCTTTTGTGTGGTCACCTGTAAGGTCCATGACAAGTTGGAAGTCATTGGCGTAGTTAGTGAAATGGAAACCCATCTTTTCCAATTTATCACACAGGAGTCTTATATAGATATTACACAAGATGGATGAGATACAGGCCCCCTGTGGTACCCTGTATTTGATAGCAATAGGGTCTGAGCACACTGTACCCCAGCATATCTTAGATGTTCTTTCACATAGGAAAGAGTGGATCCATTCCACGGCTTGGTTTGAGCATTTCCCAGTATGCCCTAGTGTTTCCAGGAGTCTGGCGTGATCAATAAGATTAAACGCCGCCGAGAGATCCAATAAAATAAGGAGGCCCGTTTTACCCTCGTCCACACATCTTAACATTTGAGTCTGCAGATCTAATAGCGCACTTTCAGTTCTGTGATTCGGACGGAAACCAGATAGTGAAACACAGCAGCGGATTCAAAATGAGCCTGAAGTTGGATGGTAAAGGCTTTATCCAGTATCTTTAATAAAAAACGGGGTGTTTGTTATTGAACATAAGTCGTAAGGGTCTGTAGCACTGAGCCCTGTTTTTTTAATAATAGGGGTAACAGCCACTTCCTTTATGGTGGTACGTACACTTTCATGGGAAAAGGAAGCGTTTATAAAACGTGTGAGGAATGGCACAAAGATGTTAGTATGCTTGAGTCTAATCTTAGATGGGAGGGGATCCCCAATTCAAGTAGTGGGTCAAATGTTTGCCAGCATTATCAAGGTGACAGCCGTAGTTATTGCTTGAAAGCTATAGATTTTTCTATACAGATTGCTCCTTCTTGTTTTATAGGTGTTGTTATGTTCTTTTCTGATTTTATTTTATTTTTCCTCCGGCCAGTAAGACTTTATTTTTAAAGGCCTCCTGTACCTTTTTGCAGTCTTCCTTTTTAAGGTTGATGCATTGAATACGGGTGCTGGGTTTTCCCGAGATCTTTAAAGTTAAAAGAGCTTTTTTGTATTTTGACCTGCCTGTTCTATTTGAGCATCACAGAATGTTTTTTTAGACTCAAGATTCCTTTTCTTGTAATCTCTTTCTATGATTTTCCATGTATTGCTATTGTCAATGGTAGGATCCTTTGTCCATACATGCATTGGGGAATGGGAAATGCCCAAATGAGCCAAATGGAGGGTGAGGAGGAGAAGGGGGAAAGGTGGGCCTGGTGGAAGGGTAAAAGGGTAGGAACAGAATTCCCGTTATGTGACAAAATGGTGTGGGTGCTGATGTTTCATTTGTATGCTTGGTTGAGGGCCGCCGCCTAGTAGTCACTTGACACACGCTTCAAGGAATGGCGGTTAACTCAGAAGCACAGAGGAGAGGTCTCCGCAGGGTGGGGACTCTAAACACAAAAGGCCTGAACTCCCCTACCAAAAGGTCCCTGGTATGTAGAGAATTTCGCAGAGCAGGACTTGATGTCCTGTTCCTGCAGGAAACCAAAGTTGCCCGTGCAGAAGAACGAAGGATTCTTAGCACAAGAATGGGGATGAAGTATTGGGGGTCAGGCCCTCCGAGGAAGGGGGGAATGGGGATACCCATTAGGAAAAGCTTAGGCTTCACACTTACGAAGATATGGCTGGATGTAGAAGGGAGAGCTCTACTTGTAGTAGGCTCCATAAGAAAAGCAACCATCACATTTGCCACAGTATACTCCCCGAACTCTGGTCAGTCCTGATTCCTTACCAAGACGATCCCCAAAATCATGTTAGAAGCAATGGAACATGTCCTCCTCGGAGGGGACTTCAACTTATGGGCTGACGCCAGATTGGATAGTAGGGCGGGTAACCCCAATGCAAAGGAACCAGTAGAAGGGGATCGCACAGGGGTGATGGACATGATGGAAACATACCGGTTACGAGACTCATGGAGGGTGCTCCACCCGGAGGAAACAGGGTACACTTTCTATTCTGCCTCTCACAATGCGTTCACCAGGATAGACTATATGTTTCTGTCCGAGGAAATAAATGATGCAGTCGGAAGTTCAAAGATTATCCCGGGTTACCGGTCCGATCACAATCTGTTTACGGTCAACATCCGCTGGGACGACCTATCTAAACAGGGGGGACGATGGAGGTGCAGTGAGTCTCTTTGGAAGGACCCTGTCTTCAAGACTGAGACGGAACATGAGATTAATGAATATTTTAAAACCAATAATACGGAAGAGGCCTCAAATTGATGGTGTGGGAAGCAGAGAAATCAATGTTGCGGGATATTCTAATCAGAGAAGGTGCGGATATAAAGAGAGAAAGAGCCCTTGCTGAAGGCACACTTAGGAAGGAGATATGTCACCTTGATGAGGAAACAAGGGGAATTGAAGAGGGTAGGTCGGACAAGATTCTGGAGGCCAAGCAGAAAAGGGATGAGCTCAGACTCCTTGAGGAGAGGCAAATAGTCCGGAAGTTACAACTTCTGAGACAGAAGTTTTACGAAAAGGGGGACAAAGCAGATGCATTATTAGCGGCCAAACTAAGAGAACAACATGCAGAACGAAGGGTTGTGGAAATAGAGCAGTGGGAGAGCCCACGAAGTGCAATGCGGGAAGGCATTCCAGAGGCATTCGCTACCTTTTATGATACGATATATTGATCAGAGGTACACCCCAGACAACCGGGAACGTAACACTATCTTACATCAGTTGAGATGCCGAATCTCTCGGGCAACGAATCTCTCACCTTGGATGCCCCGATCATGGAAGAGGAAATCAAAAATGCAAGAGGCCATCTCTTGGAAAAGCCCCGGGAGAAGATGGATACACTGCAGGGTTTTATAAATCCTTCCTATCCCCTCTTCTCTCTTTTATGGTCTAACTCTAATGAGATCCTTGACACTGGGAAGGCCCTCGACTCATTTGTTCCTGACCTCGTCTCGGTGATCCCCAAAGAAGGGCGGGATCCTAAACATTGTGGTTCATACCGCCCCATATCCTTGTTGAATATAGATGTGAAGATTAACACCAGAGTCCTTGCCACGAGACTAGAGACACTTATGCCCCGCCTAATAAATGCTGATCAGGTAGGATTCATATTGGGCAGGAAAGGTGCTGACACCATGCGAAAGACCCTACATTTGATTAATGAGTCCCGAAATATGGCCAATGACCCAGCCCTCTTGTCGGCCGACGCAGAGAAGGCCTTTGACAGGGTCGAATGGGGCTTTCTAATGGCGGTCCTCCAAAAGGTAGGAATAGAACTGGAATCTAGAAAGGGGATACAAGCAGTATACATGTCTCCCAAAGCCTCAGTATTCGTGAACGGGTAATACTCCCCTTGGTTTAGACTGGGCAGGGGAACATGACAGGGGTGTCCCCTTTTGGCGATACTCTTTGCACTCTCCTTAGAGCCCCTTGCCCAGAGATTGAGGACTGACCATCAGGTTGAAGGACTCCAAATGGGGGGAAAGAGTATAAGGTGGCCCTATTTGCCGATGATCTACTCTTGCACATATCAAACCCCACATCATCCATACCAAGAGCAGTCCAGTTAATTGAAGAATACGGTGCGCTCTCAGGATTCAAAATAAACAGAGCCAAATCCATCTTGTTCCCCCTGCACGATCTCTCACAAGACGAAATGGACATGTTTTCCCCATTGGGTCTTACAGTGGAAAAGTTCATGCTGAAATACCTAGGAATATATGTCACGAAGGACATTAACAAACTATATGAGGCCAATTGACCCCCCCACCCACCTTTTATTAAGATTCCAGGTGGATCTGGCTAGATGGGTGAAACATACAATATCGTGGCTGGGTAGGCTCAACACAATTAAAATGGTATGTCTCCCTCGATTCCTTTACCCGTTTCAGATGCTCCCTATACGGATAACGAAACACTTTTTTGAAGAGGTTAAAAAAGCAATGTTGAGGTTCCTCTGGCTGGGAAAGAAAGCAAGAGTGTCTTGTAACATTGCCCAAAGATAAAGGGGGAGTGGGTCGCCCAGACCTGAGGAAGTACTACGAGGCCACCCAATTAAGAATCCTGATTCCCCATCTAAGGAAATACAAGGAACCACAATGGATTGCCCTAGACAACCACTACTTAGCCCCAGCAACGGTCTCTGAATGGCTTTGGGTACCGAGGAACAAACTGATACGGAGACTAAGGGATCATCCAATACTGTGGACGATGTGGGAAATATGGAGGGAAAGGGACGGGTTGCAAAAGGTCACTTCATGGCCATCCCCTCTTAGCCACATATGGTCCCAGCATTAGAGAGGACATCCACAACTTAGAGAGATTTCAGTCCTGGTATGAGGCTGGGTTGGAGAGAGTGGGCTAGCTGTGGAGAGACAGCTCCTTTATTACAATTACGGAATTGAAAGAATCCCTGGGGCTAGCCCCCTACCCGTCTTTCACTTCCTGCAGCATAAAGGCATTATGTCTAGGGACAAGTGGAAGGAAAGAGTCAGTAGAGATCTCACTCCATTTGAGAAGTTGTTGAACTCCAGAACAGAAATATAAGGGCTGATATCTGCTATATATAGAGAATTGATAGACGCTGGGAAGGGATCTACCATGCATTTGAAGAATAGGTGGGAGGGTGACTTTGGCCACGAGATTGATATGGATATGCGGGGAAGGATGTGCAGGGCCGCCTCCTAGGTCTTGATTGCAAATCAATATAAGTTGCACACCATTACATTACTACATAAATGGCAATACAACCATCACAGACTCTCCCATATGTTCCAGTCATTATGTTGGCGTGAATGTGGAGAAAATGCCAATTACTGGCACATGTGGTGGAGCTGTCCCTGAATTAACATTTTCTTGGACGAGGTCCTGGGGTGGATCAAATACCTTGATAGAATTCAACGGGTAGCATAACCCCTATTGACTCTATTTGGGTTTGAAAGGTACGAAGATGAATGGAGAAGGATCAAGGGTCTGGCCGCCCCCCTTCTGTTGGCTCCCCGCACTGCCTTGGTAATGAAGTGAAAATCTAAGTGTGTACTGAACAAGAGAGAGTGGGTCAATGTAGCCAGGAACATTTGTGTAATGGAAAAGATCACTGCTGCCCTACATGCAAAATCAATGCAATGTGATCCGATGTGGAGGGTCTTTGCAAATAAATACATGCCTGAGACAGTATGAGGTCTATGGAAAGAGAAACTGACATTCTCTACCACTCTATTATGGTTGCCATGTGATGTTCACCTCCAGAGGAGACCTTTATGTTTGTTCCAAAGAAGATACAAAGGGGCAACCACGCTTAATGTAATCTGTAAAGTACAATCTCTATGCACCAATCACAACCTTATGAAGTATTCTAACGTACACGACAAAAGGGTACACTGTTCCAGGGGGAGGGGGGGAGAGAGGGAAAAAACTCTTTTAAATGTTTAACATATAAGATGTTGGAGAGAATGGGAGAGACAAACGTACATTGCATTGATATGTCCCTAATATCCACATGTACTGTTTTTTTGTAATGTGAAAATTTCAATAAAACTTACATAAATTAAAAAAAGAAAAAGGCAATTTGCACAGCACCAGTTTTAGGGATTTCAAATTATTCTGAGGAATTCTTTTTATTCTTGCACACAAATGGAATAGTTATGACGGCAGTGCTCATGCAAAGAATTACATTGGGGTACAAGCCTTTGGCATATTACAATGGTATTTTGGACCTAGTAATGAGGGGTCACTTCTCCTGTGAACAATCTTTGGCAGCCGCCACATTCGCTATTGAGTAGTCTGCCAGTATAGTAATGGGGTGTTCCATGACAATGGGCCTCATTCTGAGATTGGTGGTAGCCATGGCGCTATTATCTGGCACCGGTCTTGTTCAATGGGGACTTACCTGTGCATTCCGACCCTGGAGGGACCAGTAAGTCCCCATTGAACAAACCATTCCCCATTCCCATTTGAGCCCCAATAGGGCTCAATGGGAATGGGGAGGGCGCTAATAACGGGCTCGCGACTAGCAAGCCCGTTATTGGTGCCCTGGTCCCTTAGAGGGACCCGTAAGGGACATGTGGTCAGACCACACATTCCTTACGGATCCCGCTAAGGGACCTCAGAATTGGGTGGTAAGGGATTACCAGCACCGGTCTCCTTGCCGTTGCCGGTAATCCCTTACCGCCCAACTCATAATGACCCCCAATGTTTGTTGAACATGCATTATTTGCCGTTTTGGAAAAATCTATGTGGTACGCTGATGTCCCAATGAGCTTCTGCTTACGAGGTGGTCATATCGAATCCAGGGATTAAAATAGTCAGATGTAAAACAGTGAATCCTGCCATGTTTCTAGCTGAACCACTGGCAGACGACGAGAAGGCACATGATTGCTCCAACTATGAGGAGTTCTATGACGAGATTCCAAGGTGAAAGAAAATGCTCTGGCAGCTGGGGAGATTCTCTTTATTGATGGTTCTTTGAAAATTGATCAAACTGATGGGTAAAGATATTCAGGTGCTGCTGTGGTAAGGCACATGCCTAATGGGAAATTTGAAGAATTGATAAGGGCACGACTACCGCCTCACTTTTCAGCACAGGCTGCAGAATTATTGGCACTGATTGTCGAGCTCCAGAAAAACGCAGACCAGGAAGTAACTGTGTACAGTGACTCTGCTTATGTTACATCAACAGTGCACGCAGGGATAGCACGTTGGAAAAGGAGGGCTACCTCCGAGCGGACAGAACTCCAGTGCAACATGCCACCTTATTGGACAGACGTATTAAAGCACTACAGCTCACAGTAACCATCGCAATTGTTAAGTGCGCAGTGCATACTAAGAGAGCAGACTTTATTTCTTGCGGAAACCAAGCCGCAGATGAAGAAGCAAAACGAGTTGCATATTCAGAGGATATTATGAGCTTTGATACGCCTGATGTGAATGAAAGAATGGTGGTGATGATGATTATAAATGAAAGTTTTAACAACTTGTCAAAGACTCAATTAATGGAAGTTCAAGGTGAAGCACCACAGGATGAGAAAGCTCTGTGGACATGCACGGGGTGTTCTTTATCCCCTTCCGAGGCATTGTGGTGACAGGAAAGCACTGGTAAAAAAACTGGTGATGCCTCTAGCCTTATTAAGGGTGGCGTTGGACAAGCTACACTACCCTGCACATGTCACTAGGGAAAGCCTCACAGCAACTATTGTGGAGGAATGGTTCGCACTGTAGAGGAGGAGCCAAGGACCCCTAGTCCAACCGCCCCACCCATATTACCTGTCTGTTGGAAACCAGAGTATGAGACATACACAGAGCAGTTGAACAGACAAAGAGAAGAGTATGGACTCTTTGCAGTGCCAGTAAGAGTACCAATACCTAATAAGATCTGGGAGGCAAGGTAGCCATTGAGAAAACCGTACCTGCATACAAGAAAATATGATGGACAGTCTGGAAAGCGCTTAGAGTACTGTATCTGGACACGTCTGATATGGGAACTATAATGACGAAAAAGATGCAGGACAAGGATGACCCGCTTGTTTACATTCAAAATGTTCAGAAGACATGGAGTTTGGAAATGTGCAAATCTTGGGGAAAATCTATACCCATATTGTATCATATATTATGCCAAGGGCTGCCAGAGTCAGTACAAAAGCAGCTAAAGAAATGATTGGGTATAGAAGCAAAACCGTGGTTGAAAATTCAGCTGATCATTGCACATTACTGCAGACTCCTGCAGGAAAAGAATCACAAAAAAGACGATATTAGGAAGGGTGAAGAGGCAAATCTAGCACAGAACAAAATGTCCATGTACGCCATTGAAGGGGCAATGTGGACGAGTGTAGATGGATTGAATTCACAGCAAACAGTGAACATGCCGCAGGTGAATAATGAAAGGGAGTTCGATCAAAACAATTGTGGATTTACTCCATGGGGAAGAGGATTTCTGAGGACAAGGTTGGCAAGGTAATCAAGGGAATTGGTAGAATAATCAGAGAAGCTTTCAGAATAACCAAGGTGGTTTTCAGAATATGCAGGATGGTAATCAGAATATGCAAAATGGGCAGGTTGGGAGACCACCGCCTATATGTTGGACTTGTGGAATGACAGGGCACTTTGCTCGCATGTGTAGAAGTCAAGGGTTAGTGCAAAAGGGCCAGTTTTTGAGAGGGGGATGTCAAAGCCATCTGTATATTCGCAGCAGAATGGAGATGGATCTGCTCAGAATCAAACGATGCAGCAGCAAGTGCCGAGAGTGCAGCAAGGCTTGCAACCACAGCAGGCAACAGTTAATCCACCACACGGACAGTCACAGCAGTCACCTATGCAGCTTCAGCAAAACACAAGCACAGGACAGTTAATGACTCCTAGGATAGGGGGTGTCACTGTCGATGGAGGGAATACTTTTACGAGTGATGGAATGAGACTGTACCCACAATAAGACAGCTCACTGGGAGACCTGATGAGTTCAATACTATCCGTGATGCCGAATCCTCACAAGGAACCAAGGGTAGACGTCCGTATAGGAGGCAAACGTTTTTTGTTTTTAGTAGACTCAGGTGCAAAACGCTCATGCATATGAGAGGGAACATTTTCAGTGTCTGGCAATGCCATGAATACTCAGGGATTCACAGGAGCTACAAGCAGAGTTCCTTTCACTTAAGAATTACCAGCCTCTATAGGAGAATATGACATGAAGGTGCCATTGCTATATTCGAGGCAAACACCTGTTAATATATTGGGACAAGGTTTAATGACAAAGCTGAATATGACGATTTACTTTACTGATGAAGGCATAGTGTGTTCAACACCAGCAATGCATTATTTAAACGTATGCAAAATTATTATGGCTTTTTCAGGACGGATAGCTGGGAGAGCAAAACTGTTTTTTTTCATGGAGTACGCATTCTGTTGTCATGGCATTCATGGCATTCTGTTGTCATGGCTACATGAGAACACCCGATCAATTTCTGTTCAGAGCAAGAATACCTATGCTTGAAGAGGAGGGACAAGTCTTTCCCTTAAAGCTACAAGCAGCCATAGTGCGAGGAGAAATGGTTTTGCTTTATGGAAATGCTGATGAAGGCAGACAGTGGTGCGCAGTAATCACCATCAGGGAGGGTTACAGATTGACTGACGTCACTGATGAAGATCTATTTGGATATCATCCATCTGATGATGAAGTAATATATAACATACACATCACTTACTGGGTGAGAGCAATTAAAAGAGAAGTTCCTCAGAAGATAATCATAGCACAAAGGCGTCCTGAGTATTTTGATGACGACATGGCACAAAAATGTACCTGTTTCATTATGCACCACTGGCCCCTATGACGTTGGCCTTATGAAGGGGGTTGGAGAAGTGAAGATTAAATTAAAACCAGGAGCAATTTTACCTCAAGCACGACAGTATCCTATGTCTCGAGAGGCATATGAATGTATTTTTAAGACAATTTCCGCCATGATGGATCAGGGTATTCTAGTGACGTCACAGTCACTCTTTAACACAGCAATCTCAAATGTCACCCCCCAAATCTACTTGGCACAATTTTCACTGTTTTGCAACATTGGATTATATCTTTGTTAATGCCAAATTTCTGAACAACATATCCAAATTTTCTATTAAGCAGACCACTTGAGTGATCATAGTTGGTTACAACTAACATATGAGTGGCCTAAAACAAAATCACTTCCTTTAAATATGAATGCGGCAAATTTACGGCTCAATAATGTAGGTAATCGTGTACATTGGTCCAAGTGGAAACTGCACCAGCTTAGAGACACCTTGTCGCCACAATATGCTGATGACGCTGACTGTCTTAGCGGTTGCTACGTTCATGCCATCCAACGTTTTGCAACTCAGAGGTCTCGATATAAAGGTTCTACTCAGTTACATCAACATGTCTTTAATTTAGAAGTAAAACGTAAGAAATGTGAACTAAGAAGGGATATCAAAGATCTGTTAAATAGGCACGCTGACGTCCCAGGAGCTAACCAAGATCAGATTAAACAATTAAAAAGGACGTATAAAAACTGGATTAGAAATCGGCGTGCGACCCAATATCAATATGATGGGGAGGTCATGTTAAAGCAAATTATCCTTAAGTCAACAGCAGGTATTTGGGCATTATTAAATAATACTGGGTTGAAAACTCAACATTCACTACAAGTTAACTCCATCTCACATGAATCTTGGAATTATTTTTATGGCACTATATACACTTCACCCTTTACTGATCTTGGTTTAACATGGGACGGCAGTGTGGCCAATCATATTGTCAACTTTGATCGTGAGGATATATTGTTTCTTATATCCAAATTGAGCGAGTCTAGAGCAGCTGGACCGGATGGATTACACAATGTAATGATCTAACAGCATAAACATCTTTGGGCAGATATTTTGTTTGACATGTTTAATCACATTATGCTTACTGGCCTGGTGCCGCCGAACTGGCAAACATCGATTGTTCTCCCAATTTTTAAGAAAGGTGATCGAAGGGATCCAGCCTCGTATAGACCAATTGCGCTGTTGGACTGCCCTGGAAAAATTTTTGCCCGATTAATCCTGGGTGAATTTAACCGCTGGTTAGATCAACTGTGCCTGCGAGATTCCTTTCAAACAGGATTTGTCCGTGGACTGGGTACTGCTGTTAATTTGATAACTTTGAAAGCCATTATCCATTTGAATATGCAACGCAACCAAGCAATTTTCATGGCCTTTGTTGATTTCAAGGCAGCTTTCGATTTAGTCCCGAGGGAACTATTATTCAAGAAACTAATGGATGGAATATACTTAAATGGATCATCCAGCTACATTCCAATACATCCATTTCAATTCGCCTGAATAACGAGGGCCTGTTGTCTGAGCCCATACAAACTACGAGGGGATTGAAACAAGGATGTTTATTGGCGTCAGCCTTGTTTAACTTTTTTCTATTAGATTTTGGTTTATGTATCGAAGGTTTGATTGTTGATTCTCCCAAACTACAAGGTGTAGCAATTCCTTGGCTCTTATACGCCGACGACATGGTATTAGTATCCAAGACACCCTCTGGCCTATGTAATATGCTAAGTACCTTGGATATATATGCGGAACGAAATTGCATTAGTATCAACACCAATAAAACTCAGGTAATGCAATTCGGCTGTAATAAGGGTCGGAGCCGGTGTTGCTGGCAACTACAGGGCACTAATCTGCAGCTTGTAAATTCCTATATCTACTTGGGAATTTGTGTCTTCAGTAGATTTTCGGATAAAACACAAGATCATCTTTTACAATCGAAGCTTCAGAATGCTTTATCTCAACTCCAACTAATTCGGGCTAAATATTGCAAATTTACTATTAAACCATTGGTTATATATTACAAGCAAAAATGTGTGCCCTCCATCTTATATGGATCTGAAGTGGAGATATGTCTAACATATAAATACTGGGCTAACTTCGAAAGCAAGTATTGGAAAAGAGCGCTTATGCTCCCTAAATCTGAGTCTATTACGATCATTATATATGAATTAGGTCTTATATCACTCTATGCTGCATTTAAATGGAAATTATGTCTTTTGTATAGAATGTGCATCATGAAAGAGAGCACTAATGGACTACTCGATATTATATCTAATTACCTATTAGCAGCAGAGGAGCACTTTCCAACGAAATGGCGGGCTAATGTCTCAAAAATATTGACAGGTGCTGACATCTCCAAAGCCCTACTCATTGAAAATCCCAATAAAGCGAAAAAGAAATTATGGGAATCTGATTGGATTAAAACCTGTGAAGCGTGCTTGAAAATAATTAAATTTGAGTCAAACCCTTTTGCTTTAAAACACCAGGGACATATTGAAAAATATCTTAACCAATCACCACACCCTCAACATCGCACTGACTTTTTGCGTTTTAGATTGAATATCTGGCCTACTAGAGAAATTTTGTTTAGATGGAAGAAGATATCAGTTCAATCTTGTCGATTTTGCCATCAAGGAGTGGAAACATTGAAACATCTAGTGATTGAATGCGTCACCCTTTTACCATCTAGAATAATGTACTTTAAGCATTTGATCAACAAGCCAATAGTGATGCAAGATGAATTGTGGTCAATATTATTTCAAGGCCATTCAAAACAACTGAGGTACGCCCTTGTAAATTTTCTAAATGCTTTAGAAATTAAGTTACCAGAAATAGATGCTATTAACACAGT
Source organism: Ambystoma mexicanum (assembly GCF_040938575.1). NCBI lineage: Eukaryota > Metazoa > Chordata > Amphibia > Caudata > Ambystomatidae > Ambystoma > Ambystoma mexicanum. The sequence goes on from NC_090931.1 coordinate 30,120,190, forward strand.
GTAGTTGTGATGATTACATGTATCTGAGCCTTGTTCTGAGTGAGTAATAATCAATATGTAACATGTTAATAATGAGTTTAACAATTGTATATTTGGAAATATGGATGTATAATTTTTATTTTAAAAGTTTGTAATGTCATGATTATCTTCTCTTGTTGAAAGGTCAGGTTTTACTGATCAAAACAACAATAAAAAAATAAAAAAAAAGTAACACAGCAATCTATCCTGTGAAAAAAGGGAAATGGGGTTTGGAGACTAATTCAAGATCTTAGGCCGATAAACCAGATTGTAGAAGCCGATTCCCCTCTAGTTCCTAACCCGTCTACAATCTTATGTGATATACCTGTTGAAGCACGATGTTTCACAGTGATTAATTTAAAAAATGCATTTTTCTCAATCCCATTACACAAAGACTTGAAGGATCTGACGTCATTCACCTTTAGAAAAACATGATTGAAAAGTACTTGTTTACCACAAAGGTATCGGGAGTCCCCACCGATTTTCAATAGAGTCCTTCAGATGGACCTAAGCAATATCACTTTATAAAGTGTTGCGTTGCAATACGTAGATGACATATTAGTTTGCAGCACCTCAGAGAAAGAGTGCAGACGTGATTCTGTTTAGCTGATGATTATACTCACTGACAAAGGATATAAAGTTAACAAAGAAAAATTTACAATATTGTCAACAAAAAGTGCTATACATAGGCCAATTGATTTTGCATGAAGGAAAGAAGGATACCCCAGAAAGAGCTGTGGCTATTTTGAAAACTGCAAAGCCACACACGATAAAACACATGCAGAGATTTTTGGGATTATGTAATTACATCAGGGCATGGGTCTTTGATTACAGTTCGTATATAAGACCTTTTTTGCAGGTCTTAAAGACAGCACAGATAACATAGGAAAAAATCGTGTGGACTGAGGAAATGGAAGAAGGGTTTGACGAATTGACAAAAGCAATTTGCACAGCTCCAGTTTTAGTGATTCCTAATTATACTGAGGAACTATTTTTGTTCTCACATATAGATGGAACTGTTATGACAGCAGTAGTCACCAGAGAACCATGTTATGGTACAAACACCTTTCATAATACAGTGGAATCTTAGACCCAGTAATGAGAGGTCATTTTCCGTGCGAACTAAGTTTAGCAGCCGCCGTGTTCGCCATAGAGAAGGATGCAAGCATAGTCATGAGATACTCATGACGTTATTCGTTGAGCACGCATTATTTTCTATTTTAGAGAAACCAAAAGGGCACATTGACATCTCAAAGGGCTTCTGCCTATGAGATAGTCATATTGAATCCAGCGATTAAAATAGTCTGATGTAAAATAGTGAATCCTGCCATGTTTATAGTTGAGACAATAACAAAAGTAGAGCCTGAACACGATTGCGCAAATTATGAAGAGTTCTATGATGAAATCCCTAGAATAAAAGTGAACGCATTAGCAGGTGGAGAGATTGTTCTTCAAGGATCAATCAAAATAATGGACAGAGATATACAAGTGCTGCTGTGATAAAGCACACGGCTAATGGGGCATTTTGGGTGCTTAAAGGTATTTGATTGCCGTTTCATTATTCAGCACAGGCTGCAGAATTATTGCCGTTGATACTCATGCTCGAGGATCACGCAGACCAGGAAGTAACAGTGTACAGTGACTCCGCCTATGTGATGTCGACGGTGCACGCAGGGTTAGCACGTTGGAAAAGGAGGGGCTACCTCCGAGCGGACGGCATGCCAGTACAGCACGCCACCTTGTTGGACAGGCTTATTAAAGCACTACAACTCCCAGTACGCATCGCAGTCGTCAAATGCGCAGCTCACACTAAAAGGACAGATTTGATCTCACGGGGAAATCAAGCAGCAGATGTTGAGGCCAGGCGCACAGCAAATACAAAAAAAAAGAAATGATGAATGTTGAAACTCCTAATGTAAATGAAAAATGGTTGTTATGATGACTGTATCTGAAAGTTATAATAACCTGTCAAAAATGCAGTTGGTGGAGGTCCAAGGGGAAGCACCTCAAGAGGAAAAGAATTTGTGGACACAAAGAGAGTGTTCTTTAAACCCCTCCGAAGCACTGTGGTGACAAGACAGCACTGGTTAACCGTTGATGCCTGTAGCCTTATTAAGGGTGGCACTGGAACAGCTACACCACCCCACGCACACAAGGAGGGAGAATTGCGCTGCAACTATTGCTGAGGATTGGATTGTACAAAATCTATTAGAGCATGTTGCATTTTATGTAGTGAATTGTCTTGTGTGCCAAAAATTCATGGCTGGGCATACACTGCGCACAGTTAGGGGAGTTATTCCTAGACCCAATGGCCCTTTTCAGCATTTGCATATCGACTATGTCGACATGATACAAGTATGTAATGGATATAGATACCTGATCATAGTAGTGTGTCCCTTTTCAAGGTGGATTGAAGCAGGTCCCTGTACACACCCACATTCCACCTCTGCAGCAAAATTCTTAGTGCAGGAAGTTTTTCCTAGATGGGGAGTATATGAGGTAATGAGGTCAGACAATGGCCCACATTTTGTGAATCAAGCATTTGAACAGATCAGCTTGTTGCTTGGTATAAAGCACATGTTTTCTTCGGCTTATCATCCACCAGGAAATGGGATCTGTGAGAGGCTCAAAGCCCTGCTCAAGGAAAGAATAGCCAAATTTAAGCTTACCTTGAAGAAAGGGTGGTTGCATTGCCTACCACTGGCATTTTATGCTTTAAGGAACCAACCGGGTTCTGACCACCATCTCATGCCCCACGAGATAGTGATGGGGAGACGAATGAGGACACCCCTAATGCCTCCATCCAGAGTTAGAAGTGGTGCTCAGCCAACTGCAGACTTGCTAGGAATGGAATTGCGTGACTATTTGAACTGTATGACTTCAAGTATCTCTGTCATTTCAGGACAGCTTCAGCGAGAACAGTGTAGGGCAGTACAGAACACAGAAGGAGATGCTTCAACCAGTGAATCTCAAGAATTGCGTGTTCCCCAATTTTTCCCCAGAGATGCGGTCCTAATCCTCAATCATACAGGAAGAAGTGGGGCAATCCCCGCTTTAACGGTCTGTTTATCGTGGAAGACTTCACGCCGTCTGCTGTCAAAGTGCATGGCAGGCATGCTTGGACTTTCTTAGGCGATGTAAAGATCTTTGCTGGAGAAACCCCTCTACCCACACCCCTACAGGAAGCAAGTACAAGCATCAGGGAAGAACCACAGCACATGCAGACAAGATATATGACGAGGAAGAAGGACACAGAAGCTGTCAACTAAAGAAAAATAGTTAATTGGTCTGTGGCTTGTTTTGAATACTCTGTGCAGTCCTTACATGGTTGAGGGAATAAAATTGTTCTTAAAGCCACAGAGAAGCTTGTTAAAAAAACATTGGACTGAGGCATGCTTAAGCCTTGATAAAAAGAGGAATATGTCAGATTATGCCAGATTCTGATCGTGGTTACAACAATTGGAAGAGGGTGCAGTACCCTTATTCATTTCACACAGAGTTTCTGTTTGGATTTACCTATGGTCTTACCCAGTGATGACCTTTCTTGGCTCGTTCTTACTTATTTTGAGTTGGTGTTGTGCTCTTTCCCTTCGCTGGTGGGGAGAACTAATCGCATTCCTGCTTTCTTACAAGATCCTAAGAATGCCCAGTTATAAGAAGATTGCTTATAGTTATCACTGAACACATTTTGCAATTGCCTGAGTACAGTGAGGAGAGCACAAATGACACTATTAACTGATGCAGCTCATAGACTAGTCAGTCTGGTGTTCTTTTGTCTGATTGAGGAACACCCACATCTTGCTGGAAGGCACACTGATGTACTCACCTTTCTAAGGGATCCTAGAAACACTGCACACTTGAATGTGATCTTGGAAGGCAGCATAATCCAAGTGAGCATATATTCCGAGTGAACTCACAGATCGGTGGGAAACTTTCCTTCGAGGGACAGATCGAGAGGTTGCTGATAAAGAAAGACTCTTGTTTCATGCTGAAAGAAATTTGACATGTCGTCTGGGCTGAAGCAGATTTGAGGCATAGACTGGGAGCTGATATATGTCACTGAGCTTATTTAGACTTACTGAGGTCAGTTTTTCATACTAGGGAGGCATCTACATTTCGACTGGTGAAAGACTGGTTCCAGAAATACAGTAAAAGAATGTGTTCTTATCATCCAGTAAGCAGATAGCTGATTGAGGACGAATGGCTGAATGAAGACAGCATCTTCCAGAGGCAGTTCACAAACAAACAAAATGGAAGAAGGTACAAAATGCTGATGTATTAAAGTTTGAGTTTTCCTTCCTTAGGCAATAAAGATGGGCAGCATCAATAGTGGCATCATCATGCCTAACGCAGAGAGACCTCCACAGTCTCCACGAAGTAGATGTTGTAAAGTAACTTACCTCTGTGTTATTTACACTTGCATTGTGTTTCTAATCGCACTGCTTTCATTGACTGTAAACACAGCGTTCTACATTGGTGCAAATTGAGCTAAGACTCCTGTGCATGCTCCTGAGCAGAAGGAAAATATAAAAGTGACAACTACTAGGCAACCCAGACCCTATGTAGTCATTCCTGTCCCAAATAAAGATGACAAATTGCCTGAGCCTGAGATAAGTGCCATTACTAATCATTCACATACAAAATTTGTCTTAGAAACTCTTTTTGGACTGGCCACCAGGGGGCGCACGGAGGACTTCTCCCTCCGTGTGAGCTCCATCCTCGTAGGTCCCTTAGGTGATCTGAGCCCCCACCTCGGGACCCCCCCCCACACTCAAAATAACAGAGCAGCTGTCGGAAGTGTACCCCCCACAACCGTGGAAAATCCGACGCAAAACGGAACGTTGAAGGCTGAGAAAACAGCCTTTCCAGCGGAGCCCATACGTGACTGCCCCGTGGCGCTCCGTAATCTGATGAAACTTCAGAGACGGCCGGCAATAAACAGCGGTCCTGCGGAGTTTGTGAGGCCTGCCCTGCCTCTCGCCCCAAGACATCCTCCTCCTGCTGTGGAGGGACCGGTGGAATTGTCGTTGTTGTATCCGACGCCGCATCCACCTTGCTCTCGCTGACGGAGGAGCTGACTGGAGCACAGGGAGCGCCAGACCACAGGGAGAAGGTACATGCCGGCCCCACCCCCATCACCACTAGAAGCGCTGCGGGATCACCCCGCGCCACCACCCGAACTCCTGGCTACCCCAGCGCCTGCTGAACAGGGCACCACACGCCGGTCCCTCCCCCCTCTCCACCGGAGGATCGTGTTATACGCAGGTGGCCCTGCGGGGTGTGGCGCCGGGGGCCTGCGCTTGAGGGAGAGAGCGAGGAGCAGGAGGAGACCTGCATGTGGGCAGAGGACCCATCCTCCCTCCAAAACTCCCCAAACTGTGCGATTGCCCTCAATACTGCCTCAGTAGGCAGAAGTCAAGGAATGAAAGAGGAGGGAGGTGGAGAACGGAGAGAAGGGAAAGGGCAAAGAAAGAAACAGAGGCAACGGAGAACATAGACCCCAATCTCTGGGGCCCTGAACACTATCATTTGGGCACTTACCTTGCTTATAAGACACTGCGCGTCAGGGCAAACAGTGACTAAATGCGCCCTAGTATTGCACTACCATAATTCCTGACACCCTCCCCAGTGCATCTTTACTTCTAGAAGGCAGCATCTGCACGTAACCCCACAATAACATCTACACCAGACGGGGCACTCTGATCCCCCCACCCAGGATCCCCCCACCCAGGATTCTCTCAGAGGCACTGCACCTAGCCCATGCCCTGCAGAACAAAATTAACGCGAGCTACCTTACTCTAATGAGCTGTCCCACGACCCTTGCATTATCAAGAGTGACCTGCTAGAAGGACGTGGATACTACTTACCCCGAATCAGAAGCACTGAGGAGTGTTCCCAGCCCCAGCAACCAAATAGCCCCCATCGGTGGTGCTACCTCAGACTACCTGCTGTCCACACAACCCACGAGCACTAACAACCAGTGAAAACTGAACCACGAATAGACTCTATAAAGAATGGTGAATTGGTACACCCGCCCTCCCTGAGAGAGACAACCTCGGATGAACTCCCCTGGAGACATATCCTCCTCCACGCCAGATCACCTATTGAACCCCGCAGGCACCTCTCCGGCCCGTCACGAACCACGCAAAGGCCTGAACGCAGGGACCAGCACTGCTCCCACCAACCTAGGCTCTTACGAAGAGGGTAAGGCCCCCGACTACGGGGCGTGTGCCTCCTCTGACCAAGGAGACACCCTATGAACACAAAAAGTAAGCTTGCCAAATATACCTACGCCCCGTCCTCCCCGGCCCCTGAACAGAAAACGACAATGTCAACAGACGCTACAGAAGCAGGAGCCGCCGCTACCAAGGGGGACATTGCTGCATTACTATGTGAAATAACGACAATGGGGGCCAGCCTGGGTGGTAAAATCGACAGGATCACTCAGAGAATGGACAATTTTGAAGAGAGATTAGAAGGTGTAGAGAACAACCAGGCCTTGATTGACACTCTCGAAGCCCAGTTGGACACGAGGATTTGTAACATTGAAAAGAGGGAGGAGGAGAAATGCCTAGAAATTGACGATTTGGAAAACAGGGAAAGAAGGAATAACCTCTGATTCTTCGGAATTCCGGAGACTGAGGGAGAAACCGAAGACTCTCTCAAAACCACCATTCATAATATCATAAAAATCCTAATGGCGGATGAGGAGATAGATGAAGCGAAAACAGAGAGAATCCACAGGGCGGCGGGGCCCCCCGGCGGACCACGCTCTGTCCTAGCAAGGTTCCATCGATACCAGGACAGGAACAGGATCCTGACGAAGGCCAGATCCGGGGACGCGCTCACACTGGGGGGTGCACAAATTACTATCTTCCAGGACCTATCTTCGCTCACACTGGCGCTGAGGCGCCTCTGTAGCCTCCTGACAAAGTGGCTCAAGGAACAGGGCATGAGAAATAGGTGGGGATACCCCTTCTCCCTCACATTTGAACACGTCAGTACAAGGATCGTCCTCCGGTCTGAGAAAGAGATCAAAGACTGCATTGCGGACACACTTGGAACGGCCCCAAGAGGGAGCGAAAGCGACGTGCCGGAACGGGCTGGAATGCAATGGGAGCACCAGGGTCCCAGAAGAGGAAATGTGAAAGGGTCAAGGAAATACAGGCGACCAAATAATACACCTGGAAATGGAAAATAAACAAGAACTCTAAGAACCTTCCACACCGGCTGACTGAAATCTACGTCTGCAATCTCCGGAAATAATCACTCATCGTCCCAGGGTGACAAGATCACCAACAGGGAGAAGGCACCCGGCTACAAAACCTCCCCCTGAAAGTAGGGGGGATATGGACATCCGAAGGACAGGCCGGAGAACGCACGTATCATTACACTTTTGTTTTCCTTTTTAGTGTTATAGTTGAAATAAATCATTTTGGGGGAAGGGGGGATGGGAAAGGGGGCTCAATGGTATGTTACGGTAGTATACTTGGACAGGACCGTGAGGTAACGGTGTCCACTGGTGGTCCGATACTGGACTGAACATTTCCACCAAGTCCGAATCGGACGCCGTCAAGGTGTCGAAAATGACACATCTTCAGTTTGTGGGTTCACTTGAACACCATCAACTCAGGGAAGGGGGGAAAGGGGGGTAGAGGGGAAAAGGGGGGAAAAGGAGAAGAAGAACTTGGAAACAGTAGCAGCAATGTCTAAACGAATCTGATACTCTAATAACACCACAGGAAGGAAGAATCGAACATTGGTCTGGCCGCCTGAATTGAGCGATTCTCCATGTGAACCCAGCAACGGCTATACCCAATGAACACATGAAGAGGGACTCGCTCAGGGTCGGAACTATTAATGTGAAAGGCTTGAACTCGCCAACTAAAAGGTCAATGGTTTTCAGGGAATTCCGCAGATCCAATATTGATATACTCCTCCTACAGGAAACCAAGTATGCTAAGGGTGAAGAGCGGAGCATCCTGGGGAGGCTTGGAGTTCTGGGCTCGGGCCCACTCAGGAAAGGCGGTGTTGGAATTCTACTCAAGAAAGGCATCAAATTTGAGGTGGACAAAATGTGGTCTGAAGTTGGGGGGCGTGCTCTGCTCGTAACGGGGAAAATAGCATATGTTCAGGTAACTATTGCCACTGTATACGCTCCTAACACTGGACAGGTCGCATTTTTGGAGAAAACAATCCCCAAAATAATGCTAGAAGCCACTCGTCATATCATCCTGGGAGGGGACTTCAACCAACGGGCTGACCCGCACAATGATTGGAAACCGGGCAGACCTGAACTGAGACAACAATATAAACGAGAGCATACCAAACTGGCAGCAATGATGGAACTGTTTAACATGAAGGACGTGTGGAGATTCATACACCCCACCGACAGTGGATACGCTTTCTACTCCAACCCCCATCACACATTTAGGCGTATTGACTACATATATCTCACACATGATCTCACAACCACAACACACCATTCGTACATTGTCCAGATATGCTGGTCCGGCCACAACATGGTAATGGCCGATCTCAACTGGGCGGACCTACTTGTCAAAGGAGGGAAGTGGCGGTGTAACGAGACCTTCTGGAAGGATCAGGTTTTCAAAACTACCATGGAGACCGAAATCGATGGATATTTTACAATAAATAATGATGGGGAGGTCTCCAAACAAATGATCTGGGAAGCTGGGAAGGCCACGTGGAGAGGTATTCTGATACAAGAGGGGTCCTCCAAGAAAAGAGAGCGGAAGATCGTAGAACAAAGGCTCCGAACTGAATTATGTCAACTGGAAGGAGAGATAAGGAAGGATCCCGTGGTGGACCCAGACAAAGTGAAAATAGCCCAACAAAAAAGGGAAGAACTACGACTGTTGGAGCGTGACCAAGTAGTACGCAAACTGCAGTTTTTAAAACAGAAATTCTATGAAAAAGGAGACAAGGCCGACACTCTACTCGCTGCCAGGCTTAGAGAACAAAGAGCAGAGCGCAAGGTAAATGAAATAATTGAGGACTCCGTCCCCCCTGCCCTGACTCCCTGCTCTATCCCGGAATCCTTTGCCAAATTCTATGAGAAACTATACACTTCTGAAACAACTCTTGCCCAGTCAGATATAGCCTCATACTTATCCCCGATCACTGTGCCTACAATAATGCATTTAGAAACTGAGCTCCTCGATTGCCCAATTACCGAACAAGAAATCCATGATGCAATTAAAAGGCTAACACTAGGCAAATCCCCAGGGGAAGACTGCTACACTGCTGGGTTCTATAAAACGTTTAGTAAACAACTAATACCCTTCCTGGTAGAACTCTTTAACGAAATCGTAGAAACGGGCGTGGCACCAGACTCTTTTAAAAAGGCACTCATAACAGTGATCCCCAAGGAAGGGAGAGACCCCAAGTACTGTGGATCATGTCGCCTGATTTCCCTCCTTAATCTTGACGCCAAAATCTATGCAAGGGTACTAGCTGCCAGACTGGAAACATTAATGCCCCGCCTAATCCACCCAGACCAGGTGGGATTTATACTGGGGAGAGAGGGAGCTGACTCCATGCGCAAAACCCTACACCTTATCCATACGGCCCACAACCTTCTCGGCGACCCTGTCCTGTTGTCAATAGATGCCAAGAAAGCCTTTGATAGAGTGGAGTGGGATTTCCTGGGAGCGGTGCTGCAAAAGGTGGGATAGGCCCGAGAACCAGAAAGGGAATACAAGCAATATACACAGCCCCCATGGCAGCGATATTTGTCAATGGAGAATACTCCAGATGGTTTGAATTGAAATGTGGGACTAGACAGAGATGCCCACTCTCTGCAATTCTATTTGCACTCTCGCTAGAACCCCTGGCACAAAGGATGAGAACGGACCCTTTGATAGAGGGGATATGGCTGGGGCCAACAGAATACAAGCTAGCCCTCTATGCAGACGCCATTCTCCTCCACATAACTAACCCGACAGAATCCATCCCTCACGCCCTCAAACTAATGGATGAATATGGCCAATTCTCTGGTTTTAAAGTAAATAGGACTAAGTCCATTTTGTTCCCCCTCCAGGGGACCGCAGAAGTGAATGATCCCAAATATCTCCCATTGGGCCTTACGCTTGAACATGCCGCACTCCAGTACCTGGGCATACGGATTACCAAAACCCTGAATGACCTTTTTGAAGCCAATTTTCCCCCACTCCTCCAACGATTCGCAGCCGATCTTAAGAGATGGGAAAAACTCATGATCTCCTGGCTCGGCCGAATCAATGCAGTTAAGATGGTATACCTTCCCCGTTTTCTGTATCCATTTCAAATGCTACCAATTGAGATACCCAGAGAGTTCTTTAGTGAAGCCAAAAAGATCATGATGAGATTCATATGGCAGGGGAAGAAACCAAGAATCCCATGCGATACACTAACGCTGCCTAAGGACAAAGGAGGTGTTGGGCTCCCAGATCTGGGAACCTACTACAAAGCCGCCAAGCTGCACGTCCTGATCCCGCACCTCAGAAACCATAATAACCTCCAATGGGTACAAATGGACAATCACTGCCTGGCTCCTGCCACGGTATCAGAATGGTTATGGACCCCGCACAAAAGGGTACAACGGAAAATTAAAGGCCACCCCATCTTGAGCACTATATGGAGCATTTGGTGCCCAGGCAAAGAAATGCGCAAAATCACCACCTGGCCGTCCCCGCTCAGCCACTTATGGTAACCCGGCATGAACAACCACATACCAGATGTGGGCGGGTTCCAAGCATGGTACGAGGCAGGCTTGGAGAGGGTAGGACAGCTGCTAAAAAAGGACTTATATATCACTCTACCGGACCTGATGGAGGCCCTAGGTATAGGCACAATTTCCACATTTCAGTACATCCAACTAAAAGGGGTCTTAACGAAGGCAGAATGGAGAGACAAACTAAACAGAGATCTCACCTCATTTGAGAAACTTCTAGTCTCTAAAACCCAGATGAAAGGCCTCATATCCGCAATGTATCAAGAACTAATAGCGGCAGGAGACGGATCAACGGAACCCCTGCGAATGAGATGGGAAAAAGATTTTGGAGAGGAAATACACCCCGACCAATGGGAAACAATGTGCAGAGTAGCCTCCAAAACGTCTGTATCCAGCCAATTTAAGCTTCATGCTATCAAACTCTTACATAGACGGTAATACGACCCCTTTAGGCTTTCTAAAATGTCCCAAACAATGACTCCAATATGCTGGAGGAAATGTGGAGAAATAGCCACCTATTGGCACATGTGCTGGGGCTGCCAGCACATCAAATTGTTTTGGAACGAGGTCCTGGGGTGGATCAAAGAAATAGAAGGCACCCAAAGAGACCCCGAGCCCTACCTAATACTATTTGGCCTAGAAAAAGATGAGGATGAATGGACCAGAGTGAAAGGCTTGACACCCCACTTACTCCTAGTGGCCAGGGCCCTCCTAGTGATTACATGGAAATCCACAATAGTGCCTAGTAAAAAGGAATGGATCACTCTAGCCACAAACATTTACTTGATGGAGACGATAACCGCCTCTCTCCATGACAAAGCTGCCCAATGTGAAGCCCTATGGATGGACTTTAGAAGTAAACATCTCACAACAGACTCTGAGCGGTGATTGAAGGAGCCTGCTGGGTTCTGAGGAAAAGGCTAAAACTGATGGAAAACAATAGGGTGAACATTGCAACAGGTGGTTCCAGACCGACCAAACAACGAAAATCTGAACAAACTCTTTCGAAGTTCCCACGCTTTAACGACATTCAATGGACGCGTGCTCAATCATGATAGGGAGGGGAGTGGGGGGAGGGTGGGCTTTGCGAGTCTAAGATGGATATACTCTGATACAACCAATGTAACATGTACTACGAAGCTTTTCTCTTACTATTTGACATTATGTGTACCGTCCAAGTTCCGCAACCACATGCTTTCTATGGCAAAATATGTAATATGTATTCCATCTTGTTTGTTCCTTTGTTAAAACCAATAAAATCAAATAAACAATAAAAAAAAGAAACTCTTTTTGGATGCCAGAGACAGGCTTGGCAAGACAGGCAAGAAAAAGGGTTGTTAGAGAGTGGGCCTACACCAGTAATACATGCAAATTCACCTGGTCCTGTATTAAATGACCCAAAGATAATCCCCAAAAGACAGTCACACATGGAGATTTTGTGAGATATTTTTAACCCTAAAGGTTATGTTGAGAGGATGAAACCTATCCTATACAGGATGTTCCTGTAATAAGGCTAGCTGGAAGAGGCTATTATTAAAGAAGCTCACATGTGTGAGGCCTAAAAGAAGCACCCAGGAGGATAATTATGAATTAAATGATTACCTGGACAGCACAGCACACTTGGCAAATAACATATGGTATCTACATATGAAGGAAGTTGGGAGAAGAACTTCAAAAGGTGGAATGCTTTGTATGTGCACTCCTGCCATACAGCATGGGGAAGTCGAAAATCATCATTGCTATTGAAATAAATGTGCTAACTGCACACTGCATAGTGCATTTAGCATTCTGTAGTACAATAGGCCAGTTCATGGGTCGAACAGCCTCTCTGAGCAACTGAATGAACAGATCCAGATGAAAATGACTATATTCAAGACATAAAGACAAGAAACAAAGCCCAGATTAGGAATCATGTGATCAGATATGAGAAGCCTGGTGTAAAAGGAACTGGAATCAGACGAGAAGTGAATAAAAGACTGAAAGTTCTGGGAAAGTCTGCAGAGGACATTCGTAGATGGAAGAACCGAGGCCAGATGCAGATTTGGGGAACTGTCCTATCATCAGATGGCTGGGAAGAAGGTGTGGTGATCTGCAGAGACTGGGTAATTATGGGTCACTACCAGCCAATGATTGAAAATGCACAAATGTTGTGTAAACCTTTATGGCCGAAACTTGCAAGGCTACTGACATGGGTCGAAGATAGAGGAGGACGCTTGCAGATAGTGCCTTTAGAGAGTGCAAAGGTGTGTTTCGGAAATTATGGAACAAGAAAAATGGGAGAGAACCAGAAATTTGGTCGAATATTTGAAGCACCAGGAATGAACATTGGGGCAGCAGTAATTATGGATCCCTATTGGGCTTGTGGATCCAAGGCATACATGAAGCTACTTAAAGACTGGGGAGGAATATGCACACTGGTGAATGTCAATGTTCCAGCATTAGTGATTCCAAAGAGTGATCTGAATCGTGACAGTTTTCCAAAATCAGATGCTCACCTGAGGAAGAAGAGATCTGTGGAGCTGATAAAGAGGATGAAGAGAGAGAACTATTTCTCAGCCAAATCAATAGAAGCTTTTGACTCTATCCTGTATGAGCACAGACTGTTTAGCCAGTCTTCTTCAGTGTTCACGTTGATCTTCATGCTAAGAATCCAGGTTGGAGCAAACACCAAGTGGTTACAGATAACAAGATGGGAATTGCTGCAGACAATTAACACTACAATAAAGGGATTCAATGCAATCAGAGAAGAGATGAGAGCCACAAGACTGATGACTCTCCAGAATAGATACTTCTTGGACATGATCACAGCTATGGATGGCGGTGTTTGTGCAAAAATGGGAGAATCATTTTGCACATTTATACCTTCTCATGATGACGAGAATGGAACCTTGACAGAGGCCATAGACATGCTGATGAAACTCCATGGCCAGATGATAGACGAAGTGGAAGACATTGCTGATGACAGCTAATTTGGATTGCTATTTTCTTGTGTTCCACAATAGATGGCAGACATGTTTAAGTTTCTTGGAGCCCTGATACTACTGGTGTTGCTTGGATTCTGTGTGATCAAGATAATAATCTCACAGTGCAAGAAGACAGCAAAGAAAGCCATCGAGATGAAGATCATGATCGATGTTGAGCCAGGATGGAAGCCCAAGGATCTGACAGATGAAGAGATCAGAGACTTTGCGAAGGCCAGTATTCATGCACCTGAGCGAACAAAGTTCCTCTATCCCAAGAACCATAAGAAGTATGTGGGAAGATTGATGTATTGCAGTCCAATTGGACAATGCATGCTCATGACGTGGAACAAGGATGAGCATGTGTAATCAGCAGAATGCCTGAAAGGAGTCATAAGGATATGGGTCCCTAAAAAGCTCTTTTTCAGAGGACGGTGCCTGCAAGTAAAGGATAATGAGAAAGTGGTCGATGAATCAACCAGAGGGGGGGGGGGTGTAGAGGAGGAGCCAAGTACCCCTACTCCAACCGCCCCGCCTATATTACCCGTCTGTTGGAAACCAGAGTATGAGACATACAAGGAGCAGTTGAACAGACAAAGAGCAGAGTATGGACTCTGTGCAGTATCAGTGAAAGTACCAATACCTAATAAGATCTGGGAGGCAAGGTACCCATTGAGAAAACCGTACCTGCATACAAGAAAATATGATGGCCATTTGAAAAAGATTCCTGAAGAAGCAGAGCAGATAAATGGCAAAGATGAATGGTGACGTCACACAGAATCAAGCTGACGTCTGTAGAAGAGATGCAGAGACCAGAGAATGCAGACATTCTATAAGGCATCAAGAAAGTATCAAGGATAAGTGACATCTTGGGATCAAGGTGAAAAAGCTTATGCCATAGAACCAGATGAAGATATTAAAGATAGTGTACAGATGCAAAAGAAACGCAAGCATACAAAGTAAACTTGAGGCTAGCTTTATAGTAAATAGATTGTGTCAAGCGCCAATATATATATATATATGCATATGGACGAGTAAAGGATGGGTGTTTCCACTACGCATTATAAGCAGTGCTGGACATTAGCAAGAAGCCCTCATTTCAGTGTGTCGCAGTTAAAAAGCAAATTGAATTACAAAATGAATCTCAGCAGAAGGAGTTAGATAAGCCAAAGAAGCCAAGGTCTTATCAAACTGGAGTGAACTGACATTGGATACAATTTGTGTGAAAGAACAGAAACTCCTATTCAGAAGTCTTGATAAAAACAAAAGACGTCAGAGGACTATTAGAAAATAGTATTTTAATACACTAAAAGGCTTGATTCCATGGCCTCCAGTCACGTGGAAGAATGAGATTGGAAGAACGAGGTTGTCACACCTACGCATGAGGGCAGAGTTTGCCCACACTCCTTAAAATTTCTCAGAGCACAATACAAACTCAAGGCCAGGCTTCAAATCCCTAACTTACACTGGACCATTGAGGTGATGATGGATTGATACATTAATTGGTGGGAAGCTGGTGTTAAGACGAGCTCACCAGCACCTGGATGTTCAGTCTGCAAGTTGCGAGACGTAGGTGGAAAAGTACTGACGGGGGTTAGAAGTCAACCCCCTGATGTTAAGTCCCCTGTCACTTTCCTTCACTGTTCTATACTGAGGTGGAACTTATACCTAGATATTCACTTAGAACCTATCACTTCCTTCAATAGGTTATTGTAGTTTGCCACGGAGGATGACGCTGGTAATGACGCAGGTCAACACACCATTGATGTTCGTTGTACTCCCTGTTTTAGATAATTGACATTAAAACAGACTTCCTTTTGCCAAACTACTTTCTTTTGAAACTAGTTGTTTTGATTATTGATGTATGAATAAAATCTGCATCCCCATCCATCTCAAGGGTAATTGCTACTCATCAAAGGGGCTGGGATATCCAGTTCAAGACTGATGGTCACAGAGGCAACCAACAGATTCAGTGTGAAGAGTAAGCTGAGAGATGACCAACTTCTCCAGGAGCTTGCCCAGGAAAGGAGTGATAGACATCGGATGATAGTTTGCCAGAATAGAAGGGTCAGCAGAGGTTTTCTTTAGCAGAGGGTGCAAAAAAGAATGTTTGAGAGAAGTGGGGAAAACTCCAGTGGTGAAGGAGAGGTTGCAGACGTCTGCCAAGGCTGGAGTGAGAGTGTCAATATTGTCCTTGATGGTTTTGGAGGGCTAGGGGTTCACCTGTTTGGAAGAGGCTTTCATAGACTCGACTTGATCAGGCGTGACAGCAGAGAGGGAGGAGAGAAGAGGAGGAGGAGTGGTGGAGGCGGGCTAGTATGACCCAAGAGATGTTTGGTGCAGGAAGGGGTGTAGAAGAAAGAGAGGACAGGATGTCCTGTGTTTTGGTGGTGAAGTGTGCCGCCAGGGGCGAGCAAACAGCCTTGGTGGGTGCAGTAGAGGATGTGCCTGGAGTAGGCTTGGCCAGTTCCTGGTTTTGGAGGAGTAGGGGCCACCTGTTTGGAAGAGGGTTTCATAGACCCGATAGGTGTAAGTGAGCAAACATGAGGGGCCATCACTCAAGAAACCTTACGAGCGCATCTTGAAGAAGATAGTGACCACGCAGCAGGAATAGGTTTAGTGAGCAAAGGCTGGTCATGGAGAAGAACACAGTGTTAAGCCTAAGCCTATTCTGCAAAGGAGACAGTGAGTTGCTTACAAGTAAAAACAGACTGCTGAGCATGACCAGCACCCATCCATCCATCCATCCAAGCATGAGAGTACTTGGAGAAAACATTACCTAAGGGATGGTTGAAAGAATCCTGTTGGTGGCAAGCGTGGATCGAGAAGTGGATAACACAATAGCACACAGTCACATTTGCCATGACAGCGAGCAGTGCCTACCACAAGATCAGCTCATTTACACAATACAGAATCAGTACGTGAAGTGTGGATGGAAGTGCCAGCCAACTTTATTCGTTCGGAGGCACCATTTGCAAAATTAAAGCTGTAGAGCAACAGCTGTATGCCTCTGCAGGAAACCCCAACCCCCTCCTATATGTTGGAAGCCTGAGATCGTGACGTGTTTGACACCAGCAGTTGTGCCAATAACATCAGTTTCAAGAGAAGCGTGATCCAGTAGGATCATATCATTAGTAATGGTGAGACGTGGGAGCAGATTTGGTGCGCTTGATCCCAACCAGCTGCACCCCCAATAATTATTGCTCTGAACTGCACAGTATCCTTCTGTGCCTAAGGATCCTCACCGACGCATTTGGTCTAATAAGCACCATTTTGAAAATCACCTTTTCCTTTGTTTGCTGCGACCATAGCAGTACTTGAAAATGGACGCCGCATTATCTCTACAATTGTAGAGACTTGCCAATCCAGCTGATTGTCCATGCTTATCTACTTCATTGAACCGCCTGTTAGTTATGGAGAATTCTCAAGAATGTGCTAATTTCCCTTGCCTTTTGAGACCCCCAGCAACTTTGCTGGATTTCTAAGATTTGATTTTTTACCTGGGAAGAGTGTGTGCCTTTTTTTTCCACTCTTCCATGTATTTTGATGTGTGTTTTACTTTTGTATTCTTTGGTTATGGAGTTTTAAGACAACTCCATAGGTATCATCTTTTTCTGTGTGTCAAACAGCACCTTCAGTGCAGTGGCACAGGGGTGTCTTTCAGACTTCCCAGGGTTTAAATACCTTCTCTGGGACTGACTACCCTCTCCCAGAGCATTTAAAGTTAAATTGACTTTACTAGTCTCTTTACATTTACAGACCCAGCACACACTACCTTCCTATAGAGTGCTGGAGGGGTTGCCTAGCATCCCCTGAGTCAAAACACTCATGTAACAGTAAAATGTTACCCTTTCCTACTTTAAATGGCTGGTGGCAGTGGTTTAGAACAAACTACTATGATTTTTCCCGACCGCTAACAACGGTAGCTAAAAATCGTGTCAGCCATGTTTTTCACAATGGTGCCCAAGACCTATCTGTAAAAACAGACTCCAGTCAACTTTGTTCGCCATTTATTTTAGGAAAGGTCTTTCTTGTGTTTGTCTCTGCGCGCCAAACCAGGTTTGGTCCCTTTGTTTGTTGGCATTTGGCAGGCTTCATTGCTAAAGCCCTCCTCTGGCGCCTGAGTGTCTGGGGTGGACAGGATGTGAGGGAGGTGCCCAAAACTCCCTGTGCTTAGTCTCCTAGGAGCCCTGAATGCACTCTGGCATGATTGGCCGGCTAGCTGTCCGGCAAGGACAGCCACCCTTCTGTGTGAGTGACAGCCAGGCTGGAATTAATGGGGGACAACTATTTCAAAGCAGGCCTCTGGGACTTGGGAAGCAGAGTCGACCACTAGAACGAAAGAATCGAAGACGAGCTGAAGGAAAACGACTGCTGCAACTCCTGGATGACCGGTGAAGCTCTGCTGCAGGTCCGAATTGCCTAAAACTCCATTGACAGAGAAGCCATTCAAGATTAACTTCTTCCCTTGAGTTTGGTGGGAACAACCAACTCGCAAGCCTTCTAGACACCGTCCCCATCCTGGTCGAATTTTCTTCACAGTGCTGTTGAAAACCGGATAGCCAGGGGGAAGAAAACCACCTCATGGACTTTATGGCACTCACACCTTAAACCGACGTGTTGCCAAGCTTGATCTGCTCAACAGGTGAGGCCATCTTCACTTTAAAGGTACTGTGCAAACGCGGTCCGGAAATATTTTTGGCCACTGTGAAATTTTGTGAAACTTTCCCGACTTTGAAGGCTTGTCCTTCCGTTAACATTCGTCAAACTTTTTGCCTGCCCAAATTCTTCTAAAATCCGTGGCAAAGACTTAACTGTCTAGTACCAGATACTCTGAACTATTGACTTTGGCCCAGACCTATAAACTAAATTGCTGGTTGTAGTTTACTGAAACCCTTTGCCCTGCCTATTAAAGTATTTGTGCTGTTGATTGTAATAACCTTGTCTTTTTACTCCCTTTTAAAGTATCTGAAGTGCCATTTTGCTCCCACTTCAGGGGTGCTGAACTTGTTCAGTAACTTATTGGTTGTGTATTTGTAGTATATTGGAAGATGATATTGAGCTGCTCTTGCTAGTGTAATGTTTTCAAACTGACTGTGTAAATAAATGTATATTCCTTTACCAAGAAACCCAGAGTAAGTGTTTACTTGAATCACTGTATTGGTTGGTCTTTTGTGTAACTTGTTATACCACTCACCTAAACTCTTGAGATAAGTCTGGTTGCGCAGCCATCGTTACCACTTTACTGTGTAGTACAGGCTTGTACCAAAGGTGAAATGATGCTTACAGTTGTAGTCCTAATTGCCTGTAGTGTTCCCAAAGGGTACTGCGTGTGATTCTGCCTAACACTGGTGTACAGTGGTGAGGATAAAGCATACTTGTTACATTTGGAGTACTGCTCTTACCTTTGCACAAATAACCCTCAAAAGGCAAAGCAACACTAGAGAAGCAATTTTTTTTTATCATGACTAATATGGATAGCTACAGGCAGACAGGAGACCCTAGTCACTTTAACAGTTGATCAATTGAGTGATATGTGTAATATTAGGAATCTCACTGTAAAAGGCAAAAAGGTTGAATTAATAGGAAAGTTGTTAGAATACCAAAGTCTGAGGAGTGGGTCTGAAACTCCCACCCCTGCAGCAAATGTGGAACATGTTGATCAGGATGATAATGTTCCTGAGAGTAACTCACATGTTATAGATGAGTTAGATGAGGCAGAAGAGGCTCACAATTAAGGCCCTATTTTACCTCTACCTGCTCATAGGCCTCGACCTTTGACCACAGGGACCCCACCAGGTCCAACACTAAGTCCTGAATTTGTCTCTTTGGAACGAATGAGACTTGAGTTAGAATTTAAAACAATCCAAGCTCAAACTGAAACCAAACATCAAGAACCTAAACTCAATGAAATGGAGTTGAATCATGCACTTGACATGAGGAAGTTGTCTCTTGAAACTGGTTCTCTTCCAGAGTCTTCTAGGTCTTCCAGTCCTAAGAAGCCTCCCATGCCCAAAGATGCAGTAAGCATGTATGAGGTTAAGCTTGATATTTTTGATTGGTTGGCTGTTTTTGAATATAACCATGGGATTCAAGACATTACAGGGAATCGGCTGATTCCATGGCTTTTTTTAAAGGCTACCCCTTGTTGCAACTGATGTGGTAATGGAGTTGGGGGATATAGACCAAAAGGAGTATGAAAGTGTGAAACTAGCTTTGGTAGCTAGGTTTGGGAAGACCCCTTTACAGTATTCTAAGAGGTTTAGAACCCTCAAAAAGCATGATGGTACCCCTTGGGCTACCTGGGTGACTGAATGTTTGAAAAACTTAGATGGATGGGTAAAGGGTTTCCCAGTTAACACTTATGAGGGTATGAGAAATCTGTTCATGTTGCAATCTATTTATGATGCCTGCTCTCCTGAGCTGAGACAGCACTTGGCTGACTCTAAGAAAATGGATCCAAAGAAGTTAGCAAGGGCTGCTGACTTGTGGGTTGCCAACAGGGTTACTCGCAGGGATCCTCGGGTAACTCAGAAAAAGGATGAGGGGAAGCAGGACAGGAAAGATACCAAAGAGAGTTCCAATACCTCCACTTCAAAAGAGGGCCCCAAACATAACAAGGGTAAGCCACAAGGGAAACCGAATCAGGCTATTGTACCTCCTGGTGCCAAACCAGAAGGAGGTCAGAACAAACCCCCATTCATCAGGACATTTGGAAAATGTTATGCTTGTGGGTCAACTGACCATGTGAAAGGGGATCCCAGATGCATAGACAAACATTCAGGGATCCACACTGTCTCCTTAGCCTTCTCCCCAGAGGAAGAAGTATCAATGGCAAGTGGAATCTTTCACTTACTGGCTGAGGAACCCATGAAAGTCTCAGCCAGTGTTTCTTTAGTATGTCTTGGTCTGTGGGGACAAGAGATCTTAGATGTGTACAATTCCATTCCAGACAATGCTAAAGAGTATTACAAAGACAGTGTCCTAGTCAATGCTCTGGAGACCCCTGCTATCAGAGACACTGGGACCAGCATAACTATAGTTGATGAATCATTTTTCAAGGTAGGGGATGTTGCTAAGGCACCCACATTCCTAACTAAGCTTGCTGGAGGCCCTGTCCAAATGCTTACACAGTTACCAGCTCCCATCCAGTACAATGACATGACTGTCAAGATACCTGTAAGTGTGCAGAGTGAAGTACCTGGGAGAGTCCTGTTGGGGAATTACTTAAAAACTCTTGGAGTTATATCAAGCACCCGCAGGCCTCCCAGCAAAAGGAAACAGGAGCAGACTAGGAAGGCCAGAGAGAGTACCTCAAGAGGAGATTATAGAAGAAAATATAACTCCCAGTCCACAGGACTTACTGACTGCAATTTCAAAGAAGAAGGAGGAAAAGGGGAAACCTAGAACCTCCAGGAAGAAACCAGACAGCACTCCTGTGCTACCAACAAGGACATCCCCGAGATGCTTGTTGTATTAGCAGATGATATTGAACAGCTCTTGCTAGTGTAATATATTCAAACTGACTGTGTAAATACATGTATATTATTTTACCAAGAAACCTTGAGTAAAGTGTTTGTTTGAATCACTGTATTTGTTGGCCCTATGTGTAACTTGTTCTACTGCTCACTCAACTCTTGAGATAGGTCTGGCTGCTCAGCCACGGCTACCACATAACTGTGTAGTACAGTCTTGTACCAAAGGTGAAATTGTACTGACACTTGTAGCCTGAAATGCATGTAGTGTTCCCCAAGCGTACTGCATGTGATTCTGCCTAACACCGCCATCACTAGAGGCGGAAGCCGGCCCTGTTTTTTTCAAAGGCCCGTTTTTATAAGGCCCTGTCTGAGCCTGTCTGAGGCGCTGTGCGCCGTGAACCAAGAACGCTGCCTCTCCAAAAACGTCCTCCCCTCACACCATCATGTAACACCCTGGCCCCTTGATTGCTAAAAAATCTTCACAACAGCAACGTCTACTTCAGAACTCTTACGCTGCGCAGAATCCAGTCACTGATAATTCTGTGGTAAGCGCTATGTATTTGATCATTCTGCACTAAATCTAATTCTGTTAACCGCCTCAGGCCACACCACTCGTGTGGCTTAACAGACCTGACTTCACCAGCCTGCAGCGCACTATACGCGCTAACAAGTCTATGCACGTAAACCACATACATAAGCATTAACAGTTGTTGCTTTAAATGCTAACATTGTATATGCCTTGTTGCCTTATGCCATGTCTCAACAGCTGAGGCCATCAGATTCTGTAGTATTTACGGAAATTGTCAAGAGCCAGCTCACTCCTAAAGCCTAACCATGACTAGCAGATCTCCATTTGCGCATACAATATTGGGTAATATATACCGCCCTACACCAACGCTCACTGAACGACCATATGTGTCGCTGCCATTCCATGCATGGGCTATCCTACCATATGAGCAAGTGCCCATACCCTTACTCCGCCCTTCTAATCTAATCACATGCTAACTTAACAATGGTGTTTAGAACTACTTGTGTGCATTAACCGACTTGTCTTAGTTTCACTCTGATTACCAGTTGCTAATTAATCTGCTCACCCTCTAGTACCCATTCTTAATGGGATCAGCTTCTGTATGCCATACTAATACCAATTATTGTGACCTGATACTTCCAAAGTGCTCTCCTGTATGTCATATGAATACTGAACCTTTCTACCTGCTACCTTCCAAAGTGCCCTCCTGTATGTCATATAAATACTGAACCTTGCTACTTGCTACCTTCCAAAGTGCTCTACTGTATGTCATATGAATACTGAACCTTGCTACCCGCTACCCTCCAAAGTGTTCTACTGTATGTCATATGAATACTGAACCATGCTACCTGCTACCTTCCAAAGTGCTCTCCTGTACGTCATATGAATGGGAGAAACTGCTTTACCCCTACAAAACGATAAAAAAGGAACTCCATTTGGAGCACAGATAACACCTGAAAAAACAACTCACCAGGCTGAGGCTAAGCCTATGGACCGGCAAATACCCATAAGGCAGTCCAGTAGGTTGGCGGAAAAGTTAGTCATCGAAGATTCTCAAACGGCGCATTATATGAATGAACTAAACCAGGGCCCATCCATGAAACCACGGCACAATTTAAACCAAAATATGTGGGGAAATGAAGGCTACAGTCCCCTTACAGATAAAAAAAGAAACCGAAGAGGCTCACTAGAAACTACAAGGCCGGTACAAAGCCAATGGGCAAACATGACAACAACCTCAAATGATTCACCAACTAGGAGATCTTCCACGCAACTACAATTGGCAAGTCCAGCGCACCCCCCCAACAAAAAGATGGATCTACTTTCCATCATGTCATCAGTAAACATTGCATTATCACCATTTATGAAGCTTTACGAAGCCATTGCAGACTCACTGAAAGATCACACAAATATACAAGCGATGATGTACAGTAAAGTTATTTTCTTAGAGGCCTATATTATGGCCCAAGAAGCAAGGAAAACAAATACCTTGGAAGTCGACGAGGGTGCAACGCCTGTAAGCCATCAAACGAAGCGGCAAGACGAAGAACAAACAGTGGCGAGAAAAACAACAGGGACTCAAACCATCACTACGCTTGATTTAACATCAAATAAAAAAGCAATTGAGCCTACAAACAAAAGGGCGATTATTAGGGCGCAAGCAGGGCAAACGGACTTGACACTAAAAACGAAAAAGATAACTTCACCAAGATTAAACAAAACTGGAACTCAAACGGCAGAAGGCATCTTCCAATTTTTTTTGCGCCCAGTAACTCAAAAAGAACCATTACAAACGGGAAACAGTGAAAGGAAACTACAAAAAATGAAAAAGCAAGAAAGGTTGGAAAAAAGAAACAACAGCGTATCCCCAATAACAGCAAATGGCTTGCTCGAAAACGAGGAATTGATGAATCTGAGTCAACACCTCACAGAAGAGGTTCCGATGGTCGAAAATTTGGACAGAATTATTGAAACACCAAATCCTCAAAATAGCAGGAGAAACAGCAAAATAGAGTCCCTACTGAGGAAGAAGGTCGAGAGGAGTGAACATTTTGTGAAACAAACCGTGGTTAAAGAAATAAGCCGAAACAAAAAAGACATTCGGTCTCCAGCAACCTCAAGGCGGATAATTTTAAAACAGATGATGAATGAAAGAGAAAGGGCAAGATCAAGATCCCCGGACAAGCAGGCTCCTAGATATCTAGGGAAAGTGCAAACGCGCACCCACTCATAGCAGCGGGTTTATGAAAATGAAAAACCGGACAGGAGACTGCGAGATAAATCGAAGCATCACCAGGAGGAGCAAGTGAGAAATATAAAAAGTGACAGAAGGCAAACGCCAACATGGCCCGCACTAAATCTGAATACGACAGACCTAGAAACAACGAGAAGAACAGCTTTCGTTCACCAAGGGACTCAGGGGAAACAGACTTTCGCTATAGAACCAAGACGCAAATGTACAATTAAAAACCAAGAAAAGCGGACCAAGCGAAATGTCTAATTAACTTAAGATAAGTGGAAGAAAACAGAGATAATATAATATTGAACAGAAACTCTGTGTTAGAACTTTTCAAGTATATTCGAAATCTGAGATATATCTAATCAGAAGAGCTGTTAGTGGTAGAGCCAAGCCACAAAGGTGCCGAGGATAGAACCGTGCTGTACACAGCAACAACAATGCTAAAAAACCTCATCACAAACAGCAAAACTGAACTAGAAGATATGGGATACGAGTTAAAAGTGTATTCTGCAACCCGCACAGAAGAAAAAAAAATGCCAGAAAGAAAAAAAGACAACATGTGCAAGGAAAAGCAAGACACAAATCTCTGTAAACAGCAAATACTGAAAAACCAATCTAAGACTAATTACACAAGCTCCATGGCAAAAGTCAAGGAACGGGAGCCTGAAAAGAGATCGGAGGTGAAGTCGTTAACTTTTAAAGAAAACAACAACTACGACAGCCCAATTGAAACAAAAGACACAAGAAAGACCAACAGAGACAGGAACATTAGTCCACAAGAGGACCGAAATAAAAAAATTGAGTGCAAACCCTTCAGAAAATGTGAGCCAATGAAAGGGATCTGGTCTTGGTTGCCAAAAGCCTTGACGGAAAAAAGCAAAGATAGCAATGCACCAGAGATTAGCACATTTCTCGGGAAAGACCACGTTCCAACCACCAAAATCGGTTGATAAAGATGTGCTAGTGGAACACGAGAGGCCATACTCATCTACTAGCCGCGAACGACATGGATCTGGGATCATATGACGTAATATGCCTGCAGGAGACTTGGCTGATTGAACCACCCTCAATGAGGGGCTTTGAACTCATCCTGGCACCGGCCGAACAAGGGCGCGTAGGAAGACCTTCATCCGGGCTATTGATCGCCTGCAAAAATGAATGTGGGATCAAACTGGAAGAAACCCTGATCAGTAACTTAATGATACTGATGGTCAAGGCTTCATAGACTCGCCAAGCAAACAATAAGGCTGGGTATGAAAAATCTACATTAATAATAGCCAACACCTACTGGAACCCAGCCGCCAAGGAAACAACGGTTTTCTTAGAAAAAATAGAGGCTGCGCTAGATGAGGCACTGGCAGACCACCTGGCAAAATACTTTCTGATCTGTGGGTATCTGAACGCCACCTGTGTGAACGCAGTTGATCCGGTAAAAAACCAAGCACACAGCTCGACAGGCGAACAGAGGGGCAAATTATGGTCCAAATTGATGGATTCAAGAAACCTACACAACCTGCATGAAGCTTTTCCAGACTCAAAGCATCCTCCATCGTGTGAAAGAAAAGAATCCAAGGCAACAATATACTACATTTTTGTGACCGAATCGATTCTGGCCATAACTAAATCTTTCGAAATAACACGAGGAAAAGCCAGTGACCATAACCCTTTGTCGACCACCTGGGAGTCCCCATGCCTCCTGAATGATCATATGGACTTTAACATAACTACCAACGCACAGGGAAATCGATTAAAACTATCAAGAGAGTCTATTGCAGACATAGAAAACAGATTCAGTTCTATGTCAGAGACAAACGGCGTAAACAAAACTGATTATATTCCTCTCTTGACGAAGTACAAAAAGAAGTCAATCTCAAAAAAGACAGGCAGAAATGCGCCAAGACACTTGTTTGATAAAACATTGGTTGAGAAACGCTGTAAGCTCCGAAAGATTCAGCGCAGAGCGAAATCAATTGCAACATCAGCAGCAGTAAAGAAGCAGAAGAGGTAACAAAACACTATAAATCATGGGTAAAAGGATATAGACTGAATCTCTACCAACAAGACTCAGAAAATATTCTAAAAATCATAAGTGGTAGAAACACAAGGGAATTTTGGAACACCTTGAGAACTACCTACGAAGAACAAGAGAACTCCATAATAAGTGAGATTGGAGAAACAAGATGGACAAAACATTTTTTTTAAATGTACCTGTCTCCAACAACTCCAACAAGGTTACCAACAAGGCACAAAGTTATTCCGTGGGTAAGTGTGGACGACCCAGAGAAAATCTGATTAAAGCTCATTGGTTTGAAAAACTCACGAGTGCCAGGCCCCGACGGGATCACAAATGTGGATCTAAAAACAAACCCAAAGGAGTGGGCCAGTCTCTTGAGTAAAATCTTTGGAAGATGCAGGGATCTAAAAACTATACCGTCCTCATGGAAATCAGCAACAGTGGTACCAATTTTTAAGATGGAGACAAAATGGACCCAGCGAACTATGGACCAATCGCGTTGCTTGATGTTATAGGGAAAGTGTTTGGTTCACTGCTTCTCGACCGCTTCAAGATCTGGGCTTCGAACGCCCCCTGCAACGACCCCTTCCAAACGGGATTTAAGAAAAACATGGGCACGGCGGCTAACATACTGATACTGAAAGTGCTGAAAAACAAAGTGTTGGAAGGAGCTGCAAGAATCTTTGTCGCTTTCATTGACCTCACACAGGCCTTCAACCATATAGACAGGTCGAGTCTTTGGGCAAAATTGGAAGCCTGGGATTGTCCAGCCTCCCTACTGAATCCTATCAAGGCCCTATATACTGAAACCAACATGCGTATCCATCTGGATAAAAACGGTCTCTTGTCATCTCCAATTACAACAGCACGAGGCATGAAACAAGGGTGCCCATTGGCGCCGGCGCTTTTCCTGGCATTTATTGGCGATATAAATGATGAAGACACAGAAACACGATCATTCCCACCAAATATTTGCAAAACTCATATAACGAGGCTTCTCTACGCAGACGACCTTGTCCTATTGGACCATACGCCAATAGGACTACAGCATCAATTAACAAATCTACAGAGATACATGCAAAAAAATAAATTGGAAATCAACGTTAAAAAAACTAAATTCTTGACACTAGAAGTACCTTCTAGAAAAAAGAAAAACCATGATTATACCTTGAAGGAACACTGATCGAAAGAGTTCTTGATTTCAAATATCTAGGAGTCATACTGGACTCGTCAAAACAGGATAAAGCTATGCAAGGAGCTTTAATGGCCAAAGTCAACCAAATGGCTGCCCAAGCCAAGGCCATAGACAAAATGTTCGGCAGATATTCATTAATTCCGGTACGAGAATTCTACAAGAAAAAGGTGATGCCAACGTTAACATATTTAGGAGACGCAATGATCAATCTACCATCTAATATCTGGTCAAAATGGAGGCAAAATTTTGGAGGAAAGTGCTGACGCTACCGAATTCCACCTCGGGAGCATCGATCCGCCAAGAGCTTAGTTTACCATCTCTTAAAAGTACAGTGGTAAAATCTACACTAATGCTATACAGGAAATGTCGGATGGTGGAGCCTTTGTCAATCTACAACCTTGTAAATCAGGAAATAGAACGAAACACCAGAAAACGGCTCTCAAACTGGAAAGAAGAGAACATCAGAGTGCTGGAGCAAATACAGGCCGATGAAGAAACACTAATTAACAACCCAAAGAAAATACTTACAAAAATAAGTGAGCTCGATTGGATATCGACCTTGGAAACAGCAGGAAAGAACAAATTAACCACACACCTACCTCCAAACACTAAAAAAATCAATGAACTCCAAGAATACATCAAAAAATGTCCATCTTGGAAGGGGAGAGATATGCTGTTACGTTCCCGCCTTAACTTGTTGCCGACAAACGAAATCCTGGCTATTAGAGGCAAGGCTGAAACAAACTTTTGCCGCTTTTGTAAGACACAAGAAAAAGAAACAATCCATCACCTACTTCTAAAATGTGCTGCAAAACAACATATAAGAGAACGATATTTAAGACCGATTTTCTCTGACTTCATCATCTCAGATGAACAAATATGTTGGTCTCGTTTGATTGGAGGAGATAAATCGAAATGGCAAATAGCCACATACAAGATGCTCGAAGCTGTAAATTTGCCGAGATCATAGTCAAAAACGAGGGCACATTTTAGAGAGACAAGAACTTTTAATGAAAATTCAGGACAATCTGATCACTTTGTAAAAATCTTTTAGGGATTAAATGCAAAATAAAAAAAATAAAAACATAAAAAAATATCCCATTGCAGTCTAAAGGTCTTCAAAAATGAGGATTTGCACCGCCATCCCACCACTCGTAATAATGTGTTAATGCCACGCACCGGGTTCAGGGAACGGTAAATGGGTTTGCGGTAATTCAATGGCTTTTCTGCCGCATCACTGCCAAACTTGTAATGAAGCCAAAAGAGAACATGGGGACAACACCCGAGAGAAAAAAGAGGGGAATGAATAGATGGAAAAAAAAGATTGGATGCACATTAAAAGTGTAGCGCCTGGATGCTGGCATGGCTTCTACCCACTCCCTGGGGCACAGCTCACTTCTTCTTTCTGCTGATCTTGAGGGTTGGTTGCTGCACCTGGAGACTGCCCCCTAGAGGCCTAGCGTGGTCTAGGGTGTACCCATAATTTCCCTCGCCCCCAAGGCAAAGGCTGATACCCACATGATGACCACCGTGTGATGTGTGCTTGTTACGCCACGTGACATGTTCTGTGATATTTAAGAGCAGGGCTAGTCCTGCTCTTTCAATGATGCCCTGTTATATCTGGGTGGCGCCACCGTCATGCCGCGTTTTACGTACAATCGTGTAAATGTTAGCAGGAAAGGCCAGGGCAGTGCTCTCGCTCAGAGTGGCAGCGCCCAATAATAGATCCAAACTTAAACCCCAGTGTCATGGCTGGGGTCCGTGGAAGGAACACAGCATCGTGGTTTTATCGCTCCCGTTCAGTCCAAACAACGAAGCGTTCCATCCCGGGCCTTCGCGGCAGCTGCAGGTAAGTGCACCCCCGCAATTGCAGCTGCGAGTGTTCAGCTCTGCAGTGGCATTGCTGGAGCAAGCAAGCGTGCACCCGCGCAGCACGCCTGCCAGCCACTTTAACAAATAAATTAAGCACAACCAGAGGGAAATGTGACCAGCGTGTGGTAGAAAAAAATACCACTGACCATAGTTAGAGGGCGGGAAGTGCGCACCTCTGCCATTAACAGCAAGCGTTCCTACCCCTGGGCTGCTGGTGGGCTTGGCCCATTATAAGGACAGCTTCGAGTTACTCCCATTGTCCGCAGTCGTTACCAACTTCCACCACTGGTATTTTCACTATAATGGGCAGTACCAGTGGAAAGGCAGTCAGCAGGCCCGGAAGTGTGTCCAGCACGCGGCCACGTGCATGTGACTGCCAGGAGAAATGTGCAAAGCCTTCATTGGCCAATATTTGACCTCTGGCAATAATTGCAATGTCCACTCTGGTGAGTCTGTAATCATGTCCTAGCGCCCCGAAGGCTTCTCTTTGGCACTGCCTCGCGGCAGCTGCACTGCCAGGGGGTTTCACCAATCGTGAACCTTGCTGATGGGCACCCCAGAACCGCTGCCGTGATCCCCAAGTCCTCAATGTTGAATGCATCAATTGGCATCCGTGTGTGGGGCTTTAAGATGGGGAGGGTGGAAGGGCCACAGGTCCTCCTCTGGTGCAGCCGGCCATTCTTGCTGAATTAGCTGCACAGTGTGTGGAGTGCGGGGCCTCGTGGAGTGAGGCCTGCCTCTCAGGAGCTCGTTGTTATAGATCGCCCCCCGCCCCCTCCTCGTTACATATATTGCTTCCACTTAAGCTCTTGAGTTCTGTAAACGCGGCCCTTGCCCGCCTGAGGCTGGGGGCGGCCGCCTCCTGCCCAGCCTCAGGCCCCTGGGAGCTCGGGATGATCCGCGGACAGGACGGTAATGAGTGTCCCACCCCCATGAGGTGGAGGGGGCTGTCTATCACAGCCAGGCCCGACCTGTGAACGCCGCTCCGTGGGGTGCTCGTTTGGTGCAGAGCGCAGCCATTAATTGCAGGAGGCGTGTACGCGCAGCGCATGCATGTGAGCAGTGATGTGGAGTGGCGGGAAAGCAGGCCACGGGCAGCGGGCAGGATCAGAGGACGGAGCCAGGACTACTGTGGGGAGCGACTCGTCCAGCTGCCATGACTGATATCATGTCAGGCAAATATCCAGGGTCATGACATCCAGCCATCTCAGCAGTCATTAACGCCTTTAATGCATGGCGTCATGACATCCAGCCATCTCAGCAGTCATTAATGCCATTAATCAGTGGCGTCATAGCATCCAGCCATCTCAGCAGTCATTAATGCCATTAATCAGTGGCGTCATAGCATCCAGCCATCTCAGCAGTCATTAACGCCATTAATCAGTGGCGTCATAACATCCAGCCATCTCAGCAGTTAATCTGTGGCGTCATAACATCCAGTCATCTCAGCAGTCATTAACGCGATTAATCAGTGGCGTCATAACATCCAGCCATCTCAGCAGTCATTAATGCAGTTAATCCTTGGCATCATGACATCCAACCATCTCAGCAGTCATTAACGTCGTTAATCCATGGCATCATGACATCCAGTCATCTCAGCAGTCATTAACCCCATTAATCAGTGGCGTCATAACATCCAGCCATCTCAGCAGTCATTAACGCCATTAATCAGTGGCGTCATAGCATCCAGCCATCTCAGCAGTCATTAACGCCATTAATCAGTGGCGTCATAACATCCAGCCATCTCAGCAGTTAATCTGTGGCGTCATAACATCCAGTCATCTCAGCAGTCATTAACGCGATTAATCAGTGGCGTCATAACATCCAGCCATCTCAGCAGTCATTAATGCAGTTAATCCTTGGCATCATGACATCCAACCATCTTAGCAGTCATTAACGTCGTTAATCCATGGCATCATGACATCCAGCCATCTCAGCAGTCATTAACGTAGTTAATCCATGGTGTCATGAAATCCAGCGATCTCAGTACTCCTTAATGCATAATGTCATGACATCCAACTGTCCCAGCTGCCATTAATGCATGACTTCATGGCATCCAACCGTCCCCGCTGCCCTTAATGCATGACTACATGGCATCCAACCGTCCCAGCTCCAATTAATGCATAACTTCTTGACATCCAACCATCCCAGGCGCCCCACCATCCCAGCTGCCATTAATGCATGACTTCATCACGTACAACCATCCCGCTGTCGCTAAAGCATGACTCCATGACATCCAACCATCCCAGGTGCCATTAATGCATGACTTCATCACATCTTACATTCCAGCTGTCATTAATCACTCCTGCCATGACATCCAAGGGGACTGCCCACTTCCACCAAACCGTGATTCACGACAGACAGCCTCTCCTAAACCATGGCCTGCCGGCAATCAGAACAAGTGAGAATTCACCAAGACCCAGTAGCAGCACCTCTGGGCTGATCAAAGGTAAGAGGAGAGTCGTTGGGTGAAGACTGGTGTCAATGAAAGGTTAGCTGGGGGTGGGAGGCAGGGCCAGGGGGTGCAATCTTGGGTTGGAAAGGATGGTGGTTGTGGTGCGGGCCCTTTAAGGGATATAGCACGTGGCGGGGTGACG
Organism: Ambystoma mexicanum; assembly: GCF_040938575.1. Lineage (NCBI taxonomy): Eukaryota > Metazoa > Chordata > Amphibia > Caudata > Ambystomatidae > Ambystoma > Ambystoma mexicanum. The sequence continues at coordinate 30,151,827 of NC_090931.1, forward strand.
TTGCACTCCGCCGCGTGCACTATAAATAAAGGGGGCGTTCCCAACCACGTCAGTGCGACCGGGGAGCTTGCACACTACAGATGTCTGCAGGCTGAGTCTGTGGGGGGTTTTGGGGGCTCATGGGCATTGCGAGCGGGGGCATAGACAGACCACCAACAGTGGCAACCAGTCCGGTATGTCGCTCGGGCCCAGCAGTGATAAATGAAACAATTTTTGGAAATGGAGCAGATGAGGAACTTTGTTAGTTTTGTGCTGTGGGTCGGGTGTCTACCACGTGGCAGGCGGCCATTTTGCGAATCAGGCAATGGATGATCACCGTGCTCCGGAGGGGCCCGTCAGTGCCATCCAGGCCCAATTTTTGGATACAATGATAGCGGGCAGCTATCTCTGCCCACACATGCCCACATTTTGAAGTTTTCTTCATTTTAAGGCGAATTACACCGAGTGAAGTTGAGGTGCTGGGGAAGACTGCTGATTCCTGCTTTGTCTCTGGACCTCCCTGGCTCAATTTTTGGAACACCCTTGGGGGACTGTGAGCCATTTGCATAGTTCTGCAGCTGGAGATCTTCATCATCATCATCATCATCATGACTAGCTGCTGAGCTCAAGTCAGACCTTTGGACTGGTGGCCTTTGTGGCCTGCAGGGCCTGCTGGAAATCATCATCATCTTCATCATCATCATCATCATCAGGTCTGGATGCTGAGCTCAGGTCAGGTTTCACGACTGGTGCACTTCACGGCCTGGGAGGCCTATGCTGGCTGGGTGAGTTGCAGCCCCTGCTTCTTCTGGCTGCGGTGCCTGTGCACTTAACCCATGAGTGCACCTGGTGATCAAGACGGTGGACACCCTGTGGACCAGCAACTACCTCAAGGTCAGCCTCCACCTGTGGCCCAACCAGTCATTCAACCTGTGCCCCAAGTCATGGCACAAATGGAGGCCCCTGCGGCACTCCAGCCAATCCCTGAGTTCAACGTCTCAGACCCTCCATCCAGTCTGGGGTCTATATGGAAGCGGTGGGTTGACCGCCTCGACATGTACTTCAGGGCTACCATGGAAACCAACGAGGACAGTAAGTTGGCGATGCTGCTATATGCTGCAGGGTCTGCGGTGCAAGAAATATTCAAGTCCCTCCAGACTGCTGATGCCCCTTATGATGCAGCCAAGACACTCTCTGCAATCACTTCATCCCCTTAGCCAACGCAGACTATGAGCGCTTTGTGATGTTGTCTGCTCGCCAGAAGGAGGATGATACGCTGGACACATTTTATGGTCATCTCAAAAGCCTGTCCCTGGTGTGTGGTGCGTGGGGTGACCCCGATGACATGATTAGGACCCTCCTGATCCAGGCATGCTCGTTGGGGAAACTGCGGTGACAGGTTCTGAGGGAACCAGGGACTACCCTTGCTTGCATCCTGGAATTGGGGCGTTGCCAGGAGATCTCAGAGGCACGTGCATCCAGAATGGAGGCAGGCACACATCCCATGAAAAGGGAGGAGGTGTGTGTGGTGGGACGTGGCAGCAGAGGTGCAAGGAGACCCAGTGGCAACATCCGCGACATGGGCAGTAGAGCTGGAGAAGCGCGTCAGAAGTGCAGCTACGACCTTCCCCACCTTGCGGAGTGTCCAACGGTAGGAAGAACCTGTGGGTGGTGCGGCCTTGCTGACCACTATGCACGGGTGTGCAAAGCATCTCTGCCAGTAATGGTGCCCAGAGGCCCGGTGCGGTCTGGCTTCCTTTGACAATGTCGCCCGCCCAATGTGGCCCAAGTCGACCAAGTGGAAAAAGGTGCACAGGTGGACGAGGAAGAGGAAGAAGAAGAGAACATCTTCTTTGTGTCAAGTGTGGAGGCTCTCAAGTCGAAAAGCAGACAACAACCACAATGCATTGTTGCAGTGAACAGGTCTCCCGTCCCGGTGCTCGTGGATACTGGTGCGTCTGCCAACGTGATGGCCCGAGGACATTATGATGCTATGGACAGCCCACCAAAGCTGGTCACCCCAGAGCTCGCATATTTACATTCGAGGGCCTGAACCAATTCCCCTGGACGGGGCATTTGTGGCCAAGGTAGAGCATGCTGGGTCAAGGATCACAGCCCGATTCGATGTGACACCAGTCAGCACCAACACGCTTGCTGAGCTGCATGGCAGCGGAGGACCTGGGCATTGTGAGTTTCGCTTACTCTGTGTACCTGGAGGACATTCACGACCTGCTAGACAAATACTCTCGCCTGTTCCAGGGGATAGGACAGATGGCTGGCAATCCGGTGAGGCTACACATCGATGAGTCAGTGCAGCCCATTGCTCTGAAACACTGTAGAGTGCCCTGTCACCTGAGAGAACTAGTGGACAAAGAACTCGACAATTTAGTTAACCTGGACATCATCGTAAAGGTTGAAGGTCCCACACCGTGGGTGTCCCCTATTGTGATTGCCAGGAAACCCAAACAACCCGACTCAGTAAGGATCTGCATCGACTTGAGGCTTCCCAACAAAGCCATACGGAGGGAGCGACACCTAACACTGACCATCGATGATATTAACACGGAGCTACAAGGAGCTTGCTTCTTCTTGAAGCTTGACCTCAGGGCCAGATATCACCAGGTCGTCCTGCACCCAGAGTCGAGATACATCACGACCTTCACCACCCACAGAGGTCTATACAGGTACAAAAGATTCTGTTTTGGGGTGTCATCGGTGGCCGAGGTATTTCAAAATATAATCAGAGGCACCCTGGCAGATCTTGATGGGGGATTGAACATCAGTGACGACTGTATTTGCAAAGACTGAGGTAGACCATCTACGCAAGCTGGCCAAGACGTTTGAGCGGCTGCAGTCTCTGGGCCTTACCCTACACCGGGAGAAATGCTAATTTCTACAGCCAACCATCGAGGTCTTTGGGTTCATGTTCAAAGAGGGTGGCGTGTCCCCAGATCTAAGAAAAGTGAAGGACATTAAAGCGACCCGGCCCCCGGAAAATGTGTCCAAGGTGAGGAGATTTCTGGGGATAGTGACCTACTGTGGACGATTTATTAAGAACTTGGCATCCAGGTCAAAGCCCCTGAGGGCCCTCACCAAGAAAAAGAAAGTGTGGCAGTGGGGCCCTTGAACAGGCAGCGTTTGAAGACATCAAAGGCGCCCTCACAGCAGAGGACACAATGGTGTTTTTTGACCCTGCACTCCAGTCGGAGATAATTGTGGATGCCAGCCCATTTGGCCTGGGGGCCGTATTAACGCAGATCGGCCCTGATGGAAGCGTCTGCCCAGTGGCGAATGCAAGCAAGGCACTGTCGGACACTGACCAGTGCTACTCCCAGATCAAGCGGAAGGCCCTTGCTGTCCTGTGGGAGTGCAGGCACTTCAGGCTGTACGTCCTGGGCAGGCTTGTAACTGTTGTGACTGACCATAAGCCACTGCTCCCCATTCTGGCTGGGTCGTCATCAAAACCACCGGCGAGAATTGAATGATGGATACTCGCACTTCTTGAGTACGGGGTCTCGCTGGTGTACAGACCCGCCTCGAACAATGCGGAGGACTATTTGTCCCGTCATCCGAGGAGCGGCAGTGGAGACGCACCGGACGCATGTGCGGAGGAAGCGGACGACCACGTGCAAATGGTGTTGGAAGCAGCGACCCCTTGCCGCTGGAGGATCTGGAGGCGGCAGATGCCCAGGATGAATGTTTTCACATCCTAAAAACTGCCATGCAACAGGGTTCATGGAAGAGCGTGCTGGAATCCCTGGCGGGGCACACACAAGAAGCAAAAGGCGTACTGCAACAGTTGTGGAAGGTGAGGGAAGAACTGTCATTCTCTGCCACAGATCTCCTGCTGGGGGGTGGCTGAATCGTTGTACCCAGGGCCAAGATCAAGGAAGTAATAAGTCTGGCCCATCAGGGACATCAAGGGGCCACGAAAACCAAGTCCTGGCTGCCCCTCAAAGTGTGATTCCCCAAACTGGAGCGGCAGGTGGTTGAACATGTGGCCACACAGCGAGAGCCCGCTATCGAGGTAATGCCCAGAGGCACATGCCCATGGGAGGTGGTACACACAGACTTTGGGTCCAACACGCAGGGTACCCACTTGCTGGTGGTGGTGGATGAATACTCCCGATACCTGGAGGTGGAATTCATCGAGTCGTGGCCTTTGAACATGTGGTGGTGGCCCTAGAGAAAGTCTTCGCCTTTCATGGTTTTGCCCATACCCTGTGCTCGAACAATGGGGCGCCCTTCCAGGGCGAGCGGTTCGCGGAGTTGATGGACGGTTATGGGGTTCATCAACAGAAGATCACCCCACTCTGGCCAAGAGCAAACGGGGAGGCTGAAAAACTAATGCGGACTCTGAACAAGACATTCCGCATAGCGAAAAGCCAAGGCCGGTGTCTGAGAGGAGCGATTTACCAATTTCTGAGGGTCTACCGGTCCACTCCCCATACATCGACAGGAGTGGCACCGGCGGAAGCACTGTTCAAGCGGTACCCAAGGGGACTGCTGCCAGAGATTGCAGAAAAAGAACCAGGGGTCATTGACGACCAGAAAGTGGAGCGTGATCGCCGGCTGAAGACCGAGCAAGAGAACGCGAGGAGAGGGCTCCGGCCCCAACACCTGGCGCCCAGGGATGAGGTGCTGATTCGAAACAGGCACCCCCACGGGAAGCTGTCCCTAGCTGTCCCTACCCTATGAACCCAAGCCGCTGGATGTTGTAGCTGTGAACGGCTCGATGGTGACAGCAACCGATGGCAGATCATCAGTCACACGGAACGTGAGCTTTTTGAAGAGACTGGGGGAAACGAGGACTGATACACCCCAGGAGCAGGACAGTGTGGAGGTACCCAATGAGGGTGGAGGTGCTGGACCCTTCCCTCCGTCTCTGGCTGAGGGGACACCAGCTGATGGATCTACCATGCCGGAGGCGAGCAGGAGGTACCCCCTGAGGACAGGGTGAGGGAAATCTGTTCGCCTCAGCGACTAGGTGATAGAACAGGTGTCCTGAACGACCTGTGGGTCATAGTAGTCATAAAGGGGGACCCAGGGCAGCTGTTATTAAAGGGGTCCCGCTGGGTGATGTGTTTTGGTTACATTGGTTTATATGTTTGGTTGTTGTGTGATTTTGTTAATGTAAATTTGTTGTCCTCATGGAAAAGGAGGAGTGTGGTGCTGCCCCTTTAAGGGATGTAGCACACGGCGGAGTGACTCTAAATAAAGGGGGCATTCCCGGCCGCGTCAGTGCGACCGGGTAGCCCGAACACTACAGACGTCTGCAGGCGGAGTCTGTGGGGGGTGTTGGGGGCTCACGAGCATCGCGAGCAGAGGCACAGACAGACCCCCAACAGTGGTCTAGCGGGAGACCAGGAGTTTCTGGGATGTTACCTGTCGTGACCTGGGCCCAGGGTCCATGCACACCTTGCCTGGGGTCACCCAGCCAACACACTTGGGTGCAGGGATCACCCTGGGGGACTGTGAACACAACCAGAGTTGCCCAGCAGGTGCTCTGGGACACAAACGCAGTTACTCGGCAGGGGCTCTACTAAGACAGTTCGGACATCATGGACAGCTGTGCCCAGCAGGGGCACTGTGTCCTGGTAGAGGGCCCTGCAGGGTAGGTCCTCTGCCTGCTACACAGTGCCAGCCTCGTGGAGCAGGACGAATGACACAGCAGGCAGGAGTCACTTGGTATCGACCGGCGAGCTGGAAATGGCTCGTCCTTTTTATTGCGTGAGGCACATGGTCACATTAGCATGAGCCCTGGGAGGGACCATTATACCACAAGGGGTGGCACACCACATTACCCTCATGGGATAAGGGTGTTGGATGGGGGAACAGGAAGTGAGGGACCAGGGGTTTGCAGGACAAACATTGTGTGTTGTCCTTTCTTTAGTAATGACACCTTTGGCAGCCATTTGCAAGAAGTGCCAAAGCATTTTCTAAGTGGGCAGATTTTGAACTACTCAATCATCTGCAAATACTACTCGTGCCAATTTGTTGCCCACTTCTCTCTCTGATTCGGATGTCATTGCCCTGAGTACCCACTGCCGAGCACCCGCTGTAGACCCATGCAGGAGTTGGGACCAGCACGGCCCATTCTACCCTCCGCCAAGCACAGCACCTTTCAGTCCAGAGATGCAGTTTTCATGTCCAAACTTCTAAACACCACACATTATGAGGCAGAAGTCATCACGCGACAAGATTTGCGAATTTACAACTCACACAAAATCCAAGTTTTGGTACCGTTTATTGGACTAACTTCGAATATAACGGTCTGATGCATTCGCTTTGAAGTGGGCTGGCTGCTGACAAACGTTTCATTTAGAAAAACTGAAGGTTGGTTGCACAAATGAAACTTAAAGCATCCAATTTAAACAGCTTTACACTCTCCTTGGGGTCAACGCAACACGCTGGGCCCTGGTCAAATGGTGTGACTTTAAATTAGGGGTTGGCGAACCTTCCCTTTCTCGCCTCGAATGCTCTTTTGAACTTTGGAGAAAAGGGTCTGAATCCGGCCGAGCCACTCGAGCCCCCGCAGAGACAGCTCGCCTGCCAAATCCAGCCGACTCGGTAAAGGTCCGATTGAGCTCCAATCAGTTCACCACAGTTGACAAGGCACGAATTAGGACAAATCCACTAAGGTCCATGTGCATTTAAGAAAGGTTGGGTGTATAGATTCCCAAAACCTTTCTTGGTACAAGCGATGACATACACTTGCAGATCTCATGCTTAGACCGCAAACTCCTCTGCACCATTTTCCAAGTCACCTGCACCAGTGTGCCCTCAGGACAGATACTTACTTTACTGACCTAGACACACACTTAGCTGGCCAAGTAAACACAAACCCAGTGTCTGGAGACAAAGAAGAGGAGTAATCAGGGGCCAGAGCCCTGTGATGTTCATGGCAACGAGAGATGGCCATCTTAGTTCCATGTCAAAGGAGAAAGTAGGGTTACCTGTGATCTCGCCATGTTCAGGCATGGAAGGCTAGGATGCGTTCATGATCATTATTACTGTTATCTGTGATTTCTCTGTCCTATTTCAATGAAGACCATGGTTTATTCAAGGTAATTACTACCATTCTCAGTGTTTTCCCTGTGGATGACGGCTTTCCCTTTGATGCTTACTCTGCTTGTCCGCGGCGTCTCCATGGTCGGCAGTGGATTGCCATCGATTGTCCATCACAAGTTACGTAGTTATCCCAAGTCTTTCCACGATTTACAATAGGTCCCCATAGTGTCTCTCTTATCAATACCCAAAGTCTATCCATGATAGCCGGGTGTTGCCTTGGATAGGTGAGCCATGCAGGATTCACAAAAGATCAATTCACTCACTTTTATAATCACTCACTCCATCACCTGCTCACTCACCCGACCCACCTACCCATTCAAACACTCTCTCACATACTTATTCATGGGCTTTTGCTAATATTTCATTCATTCAGGCATTCACTAAGAGCTACTTGACCTTTAGCAAACCTACACCCGGTCGGAAGCCAGGATCCTGGAAATATGATAATCTTCCATCATCTTGGACATGCTGGAGCGCTCACGCCGGCATGTTGACAAACAGCACCTTCAGGATGACCTCATAAGTGCAGTGAAGACACAAATAGTGGCAGAAGGGTGTAGAGAAGGTGCCAAGTACCCCCACCCTCAAGCATCGCTCCCATGTTGCCTATATGTTGGGAACCAGAGTGTGAAATACGTGCAGCGCCAGTGAAGATACCAATACCAAGGAGAATCCTGGATGCAAGGTTCCCGCTAAGAAAGCCATACCAGCATACACGACAATATGACGCCCATATGAATGAAATTCCAGAAGAAGAGGGAAAAGTGAGCAAAAGGGAAGATTGGTGACGTCATACAAAGCAGGACTGACGCATCCAGAAGAGATGCAGAGACAAGAGAACATAGATATTCTATGGGTGTTAAGAAAGTGTTGAAGATAAACATTTCAAGATCGAGATGAAGATGTTTATGTACAGAAACAATGAAGATATCAAGTAATTTTACACATGTACAGATGCAAGAAACTCAGGCAGACAAAGTATTCTTAAGTCTAGCTATGTAGTGAATAGATTGCGGCATGTGACAAATATATAAGTATAGGCGTGAAAGAACTATGGACGATTTCACTACGCATTTTAGCAGAGCTGAGCCCAGAGAAAGAAAGGATTTTCGAGTGTGTCTCAGTTAAGAAGCAATTGAATTACAAAGGTGAATCAAAGAAAGGCAAGGCTGGACCAACACCAAGAAGTCAAGGCTGCTCTGGGCCTGAAGGATCAAACAGTAGTTACAAGTGTGTGTAAAGAACAAACTCCTGTTCAGAAGATGGGCACAAGAACAATGAAGACGTCAGAGGTGCATTAAATAATAGTATTTTAAATGCAGCAGAACTCTAAAACATGGTCTTCATTCATGTGGATGAGTGAAAATAGATAATCATGACGTGCTACTCCAACTCCAGGAGACAGAGTATGCTATACTCCCTCGTATTCCCAGGCACGAAGAAAAAACTCAAGGCCAATCTTCGAAGGGCTAATTAACTGGCAGACAGCAGAGTGATGATCCATAGTAGGCTTATTGGTGGAAAGACCAGCCAACCAGCACATGGATGCCAGCCTGCTTGCTGCTGGCGTATGTGGAAAAGTACTGACGGATACAAGGGTGCCAACCAATTATAGAGGCCCACGTAGTAAAGAGCCCTATAGTTTGTTTAACCAATTGGATCTCATGTTTTTGATGACCTTCGTAGTGACCTGAACTAGAGGAGGGCTTAGTTGTCCCACCTGATGTTAGAGACCCAATCACTTTCCCAACAAGTATGGAATGTATACCTAGATGATGTCTCTAATCCTTTCACTTTCCCAAGTTGGTTTTTGTAGTTTGCTACGTAGGATGACGTTAGTAATGACAGGTTTTTACTATATAACCTGTTTTTTATGAAACTTGGTGAGTGAGAAGATCGATAGAATTGTCGATGTTTGTTATAACAATTGCAAATAAAACAGATGTGATTTGTCAACTTCCTGAGTTAGTTTGATTATTGATGTTTGAGTATCTTCTGCATCCCCATTCATCTCAAAGTATTCCTGTCTCGTCTTAAAGGGCCGGGTCGGTTATCCCAGTTCACGTGGTAGCGGAGAGGATGGTTAAACATTCGTCGATGTAGTAAGCTTTGGGGTCACGGAAATATCAGACGTCCTCCACCATTTAGCTGGAAGGCTGTGAAGCTCCTTGTAGATAGCGGCAGTTTAATTTAAAAATCTTGCAAGTGCAGGTGGGACGGGTCCCTCGGTTTCAAACGGAATCTGTTCCCGATTTCTACAGGAAGCTGAGCAGACCGAAAGGCTAAAGCGGCTGGTTGAGGAGTCGGAAGTTGAAAACGCGAATGGTGAGTAGACTGAGTGAGGTGGCATGTTGTTGAAGTAGAGAAAAGTGATAAGGGGAAATAAGTAACAGAGGATTGGTTGGGGTAAAAAACTCAAGACGGTAAGCATCGAGTTATTGAGTAATTGACTTGAGACAAGGAGCGTCAAGCAATTAAGGTACATAGATAAAGGAAGATCTATATGATAAGCCTGAGACCTACATCAATGGATGTCTAGAACGAGCTGTTTCAGAGTCCCAAGGTGGATGATGTAGACTACGAACAGATTGTTCGGTTAAAGGGAACAGCTCACACTCTGTAGGAGTAATTTTAGGGCCAAGAACAGTCACAATGAGGGTGGACTGAGAGATATATGTGTGCCGGCCAATTCTGTCAGTATTCTCTGTCTATTTATATGTTGTATAACATGTATGTGGTGAAGAAATAGTGAAAATTGAAGGAACAGCGAAAAAAGCCTGGAGATTTGAAATTGTATTATTTATTTATTTAGTTGACTGACTGTGTTCATTGAATAAAATAGATTGAAATAGAAAGTGATATAAAAGGCTTGGTGCTGTGACGTTTGATGCACGCTCATATTGTATCATTTTTCTGAAAAGCATTTATAAAAGTGTAAAAACAATGGTGAGTATTGACAGTCAAATGTGAAGAGTCAAAAAGGAGGATATTAGTCTGCTTATACATCTGTGCAAACAGCTGCCAAAACATGCACCAAAGCTTAAGCAGTACAGTGCGGAATGGGTAATGGGCACAGCAGATAAGATGTTCATGTTATGGCCACAAGGGGGATCACTAGCAA